>NC_031972.2:55847051-56192884 GCF_001858045.2 Oreochromis niloticus | reverse complement strand
AGGGCTTTAGAACTAAACCCCGACTGACTTGTTGGTGCTGTACCCTTGTATAACATGGGGCCCAGCTTTGAAATACTTAATACACACTAGCCTATATAAATCTCCTTTAGTCACAAATCTTGCCTCGGAAACTGATGAAAGGGTGAAGTTGCCCCCAGTCACTCAAACAAGGCCACATTTCTTTACCCCTGCTGACTTGGGTAATAGTTTGTTACAGGGAAACTGATCCCAGATCATGGTTTTCATGGACTGAGCAGGTAGCTCACCTGACGCCAAGGCTGCAGAGGGGGAGGTCCCGCCTCTCCCCCACTATTCTGGCTCATGGTGGGTGGGTCTGTCTGGGTGGACGACGGCTGGAGCTGGAGTTCTTTGGGGAGGAGGTCATATACCGACTCTGCCATAAAGGATGAGTAGGAGAATACAAATTAGTTTCTGAAAAATAAATGAGATTATTGGTAATTGGAGGACAATGCAACTATAAAAAGATCCATACCCACTCTTCTTAGATGAAAATATTCTGTTTTTAAATACCCATTTTCAGCAGGTTTCCCTTTAACCTGTTAGGAATGGTGGAGCATGATGAAATTAGCAACCTTCAAGTTACAACTACTCCCAACTTTTTAAAACTAGAACAAAAAAACCCATCTGCCTTTATTGCCAGTTAACTCAAATAGGTTTTGCCACAATTTAACCCTGGAAACATGACGCACACAATGTTCTAAATTATTCTACTGAAAACAAGGCCTCAAGGGTTGCATAAGGGAGCAGTCTTGGCCTCAAACTGAAGCTAATGCAGAACTGCTCTCAAGCACAGTCCAAGTAATAATACAACCACTGGAGCTTAGTTCTAGAAATCGTCACAATTCTTCACAAAATAGAACCATGCCAACAGTCAATTTCACTTCCACTAATGCAAGCTTCATGGCAAAAACAAAACTCCTGCAGTATCTCACCAAAACTGGTTGTTTCCTTATTTGCTATTCGAAGACAAGTGGAAGCAATAGTGCAATCCTCCCACATCTCTTAAAAATTCTGCAGTCAACACTAGCACAACACAGGGTATCTTATGATGAACTAAATTAGCCTCCCGTGGGGTTTGGTGTAATAAAACCCACAGAGTCATGAAGATATTTAATGGCAACATGATTCCTTGTAGACATAACGACCACTGCAGCCACACTGGAATAAATCAGATCTGATGCTAGATAAACACATGATTAGGTAGTGCGGTTGCTAAGAAACAGGCACCTATCAACACCTTGATATGGATATTTCAGCTTTGCATCAACAGCACCAAGGATGTGTAGTAGTCATCTGACACTTGCCTATGATTTTGTTCCCAACAGAGCAATGAAGCTGACAAGACACATGATCTTGCACTTCTGTGATGTCACGGATGGTGCTGAGCTGGTGGCAATGCATCACCAAAATTCACGCAAGGAACAAATAAAATCTGCTATTGTTTGCATCAAGTCCCCTTACAGCACTGCTGAATGAATAGCACAATCTAAATGTCAAAAGGCCAGAGAAAGTTTCATTTCTTTTTCTTAACAAATATAGAAAGCGCTGTGATATTTCACGGATCTTGGTGAGATCAGTTTCCTGTGCAGCTAGAAAAATAAAACGTGGATTTCAGTGAACCTGTTCACAGCGAGCTTCAGAGACTATAGAGAACTGCCAGCAACCGTCTAACTGTATGCACGAATATCACAACCACCCTCAATCTTCGCCTGTGGTGCGTGGCATGAAGAAAGTGAGTCTTTGTTGCTGATTGCATTACAGATCGACTGGCAGCGAGACATGACCTCAGCCTTAACTAGTATCCCTATTAACAATAGAAGCATGCATAGTGGGTCCACTGAAGATGTGCTGTCACCTGCTTTGAACCCATGTATATGCTTCAGTATTCAATCACATGCAAACAAATGTTCTCTTAATAGACTCCCAACACATGTGCAGGAGTAGCATGGCACTTCTGCTAAATAAGAGCAGCACATAATAAAAAACAAAGGACAGAAATTGCTGTTCACTAAGCTGGGTACCCTCTGGCCAAGGTTGGCAAAAGGCTTACATGTACTGGCTAGATCAAAAGGAATCCACACTGTGTTAAAGAATGTCACTGTTGGCCTGAAAGGGGTATAAATCACCCGTTCTCTCTGGGTGCTTGCTGGTCACACAGCAACACAAAACAACCACAGAAAGTCAGACTGTAAAAGGGTTCATTGTTCATAGATTTTTTTCCTTTAAAAAAAAAAAAATTTAAAAAAAAATCAGCACATGCACTACAAATGGTTGTTTATTAGAAATAAACTTTACAGAATCTTATAATCTGTTTGACTACAATTCAGAGCTTTACTAAATTACCCCTCTAAAAGTTCACCACAGTGTAGTTTAAGCCTAAAGGATTTGCTCGTGATGGGAAACCTACCCAAGAAATGTTTTCAAATCAGAGGCATTTTAAGGAGTCTTTAAAATAAAACCAGTTATGAATCATAAAAGCCAAAAATAATGATTAGCATGTTTACCTGCAGCACAAATTTGTTTAAATGTGCACAAACATTAGGTGGAGATGCACACAAGATTCAATTATCTTGTGACACAGGCCAATAACCACACATTGTTATTGAGTCAATCACTTCAGGTTCATAAATGCACAGATTAGATTGCTGTCAGCGATTTAATTTTTACTTTTGAACCACACTTCCCAGTTTAAGTTGTGCAGTATATGCAAAAGAGTGCTTCCATATTCAAACCGTGCTGTGGCTTGTGCTTGTGGAGACTTGAAGTAAAAATGATTAATTGGAGCCTTATTGCTATTTTCTCCCATTTATTCTCTATTTTCTTTCAATTTAAAATTCCATCTAAAGCATAAAAAATGCTCATAATAATCCACCAACTAAACAGCAGCATTTCCAAATGCTTTGTTGAGAGAGTCCAGCAGCCATAATGTTTAGTAGGGCTTTTATTTTCATGTACAATTTTGGCTTCTGGCGATTATTAAATTAAAATGAACGCGGTAAAACAAATATTCTGCTGCAATCAATTTCATTTGAATGTTCCTGTTTAAATTTAAATCCAGCAGAAGTTGTGCGTCTACACCCCTCCATAAACCTGAAACTCACTTAATCTTAATCCAAAAGCAACACAAATCATAACTTTCAAAACCAAACAAGCTGTCTGTAGGTGAAAATGTCACTTTCCCCAAGAGTGCAGCTCTGTGGCTACCTGGACTTCTTTTTTAAGCTTCCCATTTGTATATAAACCTCCTGTCGTGGAAGTGCTCTGTATAGCTTTACAAAGACAACAACATCAAACGAGTATCGCTGATTAAAGCTAGGTGATGTATTTGCTTTTTCAGGAAAACCAAAAAATTTTATTTTTATTTTTTAAAAGACTCTGTGGGCTTAGAAGCTGTTCTGCAGCATATACAAAAAAAAGTTTGAAGACAAATGTTATCTCAATTTTAAATGTGTGTGAAACAGTATACTAAGTGCTTCAATTAGTGGAAACGCCATACTAAGAAACTGCTGCAGTGTCAACAGCTGCTGTTTGGATTTTGTTGCACACCTTCTCCCGCATGTACAGCAAAGTCCTTGAAGCCAGTCTCATCAGTCATCACTCAGCAGCCGTCCTGAAATGCCTCCAGGAAAATTATCTTTAATTTTATTCGTCACCTGTGCTTAACCCTAGAACACCAACGTTGGATGATTTTCACCCACGCGCTTGTAGTCAAATGCCATCTTTTGTTTATTTCTCCCACAGCTGTCAGCGATGCACGGAGATTGTGCCTTCCCTGGACAAGGCTCACACGACAAGGAAGGGGTGGGCAGAAGAACAAGTTACGACTATTATTTAATTTTAAAAGAATATTTTCGTTTACGATTCCCTTTTTCTTTTTACCAATTTTGAAGCGTTTATATAGGGTTTCAATTTATGAGACGTTGTATAAGGGGAAATGTAACAAGAGTACTTCAATTTGCCACATATTGGGTTACTTATTTTGATGGGAAGTATATTTCATCAGGCATATTATATCAGGTAAAAAATACCTGACATTAGTGACAGTGTTATAAAACTGCACATTAGTGTTCTAGGGTTAAGAACTGCCCTCTATCGAAACAGATAAAAACCTCTTTAAATGTTTTCTGACCAATCCTTAAAATAGGTTTTAAAATGTAGGTTAACTCTCCAGTTCACAAAATACACTTCCTGCACTAGATTTTGGTCTTATCTTGCTTCATAGTAGCAAGTTTGACAAGTCTGTTTGCACAAATCTATAAGTTTGTCCAAACAGTAGCCTGCAGCACACTAACCTGCCAGGAGGTTGACTGACTTTAACCTAGAACAATTAAATTGCATCATCACATAGTTATGCACTGCTCATATTACACAAGCCTTAAAGGTTTTCCAAATAGCAAGGGCACCACTCCATTTCTATTCTTTAATGAAAGATGAGTAGACAAGCACGTTTGGTTTGTTTTTTCCATATTAAAAAAAAGGGGAAAAAAAGAGGAAAAATGCATCACAACCTACAGTGGTGCTTTAATTATGGTTTTGAACACATAACAATATGGTCAAGCCAGAGTACCGACATAAAAGCTAATTACCACATTCAAACCACAAAGAATATCATTTTGGGCTTTTAAAGCTAACCATTTATCTTAAATTTTAAATTACTGCAAGAAATGGCCAAATACAATTTTTATTTGCTTTCAGCCTGCTAGTGCAAATCAGATGGATAAACAAGGTTTAACAGAATTAGCTAAACTACATTTCTACAGTGTAAATTGATTGTACTGTCCTCCTAATCATAATTTTATGGATTCTGCTGGTGGCTGTAGCTATAGAGGTGAGCATGCATGGGGATGTGGATGTTAGCAGAGGGAAACCACAAGGCCACATTAATTATTAAACAATACCATACAAAAGATGGTCCTCTGCTAATATATGCAGGCAACTTTGTGACAACTACATATCTGAGCAACAATCAGCTGCTTCTAAAAGTAGTCTCTGGTCTCTACAGTGTACAAACTGAGTCTACATGTAATGCGTGCCATATGCATTTCAACTTTTAAAAACAGAAGCTCTGTGGCCTTTAACTTGTGCCCTGCCCCCACTGAACCTGCCATTTGTCCATCTCGAGAAACTGTATAACTTTTTGGAAGTGAGGCTGAATTTCACCGGTCCTTGAGGATTTAAAAAAATAAAAATTAAAAAAATAATCGAAAACCTGCGTCATGTGGGGAGATTTCAACACTTTACACCAGGCAACAGCTAGCACTGTCTGATGTCTAAAAACAACTCTAAGGACATTGTATTAAAAGAAAACATATGGAGATGATTGGCTTTCCTACTCCTGCACAAGACAATCTGCATTTATGAACAGGCCGCCAAAGGTGCACCAAACAGGCAAACACAAACTTGATTGTGATTTAAAGTTATGAGGCAGCATGCTTTAAAGGAATATTTCAAAGAGGAAATGTCTCAGGTGATTATGAATACACAGATATGTGCACATGCACATCATGCACATAACAGAATGAAAGATTAACTCCAGTTTCATGAATAGTTCACCATTTTATTGCAAGCTCAGCGGTGCTTGGGGCCACAGATACCACCTGGTGTGTCTAGGCGTTATTATTTATTAATTTCTGCATGTAAGAAAGACAAAGCGCCCCCCCCCTCCAAAAAAGGAAATCAATAATGGCAACATTAAACGAAGGAGTCTTAAGGCAAATGACTACAGTGAATCTGTACTGCTCTTTCGATCGATTCAAATGCAATTTGTTTCAAAAGCCGACTATGCAGTGGTGTACATCAGAAAATTGGCACAATGTACGCTAATTTAAATGATGATAAAGCACTTTGGATGTAGTTTCCAGTATGTAGCTCTTTGCTTACTTTGTCTAAGTAGGTATGGCCTGTTGAGAAAAAAAAAATAACAGAAAAAACAAACTTGACTTTTTTTCTTCTTCTTGGAAGCCATAATTTGGCCAATGTATCCATTTGTACTCAGATGAAAGCAGCAACATTTTTCACTTTAGTAACAAGTTAACTGACATCCATCTTACTTAGTCACCAGGATACATCATATATTGCGGCACGTGAATTACATTGAATGGGATTCTGTGCCTTCATTCAACGTAGCCAGAGTAAGTAGCAAGAGCTGCACTTGCACACTGTTGTCCCATTGCTATAGGCTGTTGCAAGCTTTTTTGTTGTCCGACACTTAACTGCATCGTTACTTTCCAATAATAATCATGGTTTCATTGAGTGTCCTGTAATAAATTAAATATCTCACAGGGTTTCATTGGAAAGTACTACTGTCTTTAGACTGTAGTGAAGTCAGCCCATGCTTTACCTTTAAAGGACGGCCAAGATTTACCCACAAGACTGCAGTCATTAAAGTGGAAGGCAGGGCTATTAACGCTAAAGCAAGGGAGAGTTTACTATTGGCCTACATTTATACCAGAGAGACATAACAATGGGAGAAGGGCCTGTTTTCTTTAAAAAGAAACAAGTGAATGTCTGTACTGAGTGTACATATTACATATTACACAAAGCAAAGGCAGCCAGGGACAAGTGGTTAATGTATCCTGTATGTAACCTGTGGGAGAAATGTGTTGTGGAAGTAAATCTCCCTTGTGTATATGCTACAAACAAAACATGTTTTTTTTTTAAATCAGAGTAATGAGAGTACCGTAAAATCTGTGTCCTGACATAAGGTAATAATGAGGAGAAAACCAGTATCCCACCAATCACAACCACTTACTAGAAATATCTATTGCTTTTACCATTTGTTAGTAACGACTGTAGTAGAATTACACATTCTCCAATACCCAATAAGTGTTTTCATTTAAACATTGTGCTACTTTCCTGTGAATTAAAACATCTTTGCAGTGAATTGTTGTTCAACTAGCCTAACTGGATCTCCTAAAAGCAAAATATAAAGTCTTTCACTCAATTCACTGTACATGCATGATGGGCATGAACAAAACTTTTGTTAAGTATGTTGACAATTTTTCTGGACCTCTCTTTATGTCCTGTGATTACTGGACACTTATCTTTGGCTAAACAGACATGATCGAGTAAGTAAGTAAGTAATTTTTAGGAAGGTACAGGTGCGCTTTTATGAGCGTCTGAGTTGGTGTTGGATGATCTTTTTAGCAACCACTGCACCGTTTTTCTCATCCTTCGTGCATTCATTATACGCCAGTCTGTGGTGTGTTTTCATGCAGCTGAATCACCAGGTTGTAATGCTTTGCAATGCAGACACAACTCTACAGCACTCTTTGCATATAATTTATTCTAGGTTAACGTCATTTAGACTAAATTCGAGTCATTTCCAAACAACGACTCATGCTCCACTTCGGGGGACAAGCTCTTCACATTTCGCTGCGCCAGACATTTAATTTCAGTCATTGGCTGTCTTCTAATGCACTGTTAGTCATCCAGGTAGTCCATAAAAGTTCAGTGGCTTTAATGCACTGCACTGTGTAGGAAAGCAAACATCTTTAATATTGCTTGAACACGTTTATTTAATTGTAGGGGGTCAAAGCATGTTCATGATTAATCAATTAACTGGGCAGCCCTAATCTGTATATCTGTTGAGTAGGTATTTGGTCTTCAATTTTGGGCTTTCAGTACTTGGATTTGGAAATAGCATCCCAGTTCGTCTGTCTGTTCATCACGTTTCAATTCACTTTGCTGTTGCTAACTCATTTTTTGCTAGGTTGAAGCCACTTTTCATTTCCCTCTGGCAGATTTTTTTTCGTTGGCTGATTTGAAAAACAAACAAACAAACAAACAAACAAACAAAACCCAACACTTTTACAGTTTTGCTCGAGGGCTTGCTCTCCTCACACAGGAACAACACTCTCTCTGCTGTGAGAAAAGGGAAGAGACTTTTGTGTCTCTCCGAGTAATCATAATTTTTATGTAAATATAGCCAAAAATCACTATCTTGATCATTAGTTATATTTTTATGGTGTATTGTCACAGTAATAAAATCAGGCACGAGTTCTTGAGCTGTCGAGGTTCCAGTAGGACCCTGCTTGCTTCTCAGTAAGCCCTGTGTTACTATTTCTATTCGTAACTTCTGAGATTTCACATTTTCCTCAAAACAAACAAACAAAAAAACAGAACCCACTAAATAATGCAATATATTCTGGCAGCTTGGCCAGTTGTCTCCACTCACCCACATAGTCTGACATACATGAGCACTCCCAATAGATCGTTGATGAGCATGTCTGTTACCTTGACCCCAACGTGAGAGCGCACACCCAATTACAGAGATATAAATAAACAGTCATCATGTGATACAGTGTGACCATATGGCAGTCTCAACTGAGAATTTCAGGGTCACAGAGCAAAGCTTTCTGCTGGCTCATGAGCACCCTATACATAGCAGCCAGACAGATGTGGGACCAGCAGGCAAGTTAAGGCCCAGTCGGGTATAAATAATATTTGAAAAAAAGAAAGAGAGAATAATTTTTGTTGATGTGATCAAAATGTAGGGGGGAAAACCCAAAGGGTTGAAATAGCACCATTGTTTTTAGAAAAAGGAATATGCATAAATTCTTGTGTCTCAGGTTACATTTGCACTTTAGGATCAATAGATTATATACAAGCCTCCCTCATAAACAAGCAAATGCATGATAACTGCCTGAGTCGAGTAAGCATATTCAGTGACAGTTGCTTTGCACATTAAATTGAGGCGGTGGTTAAAAAGGGGAAAAGACAGGCTTGCAGGCAAAGTGCTGCTCTAACCAAGCTAAATGCAACATTAGTTAACGGTTTCGCACTCCAGAGATGCAGCAACACCCACCTAATAATAACATAACAGTTGGCTGACACGTGTGCAGCGATATTAGAGGCAGAATATATTTTGGCACCAGAGGGCCCCTTATCCTGACAGGCAGAATAGCACACTCTAGGCTTTGAAGAGCCAATAACTGCATTCTTTCAGTGAAACCAGAGAATGTGAGGAGGATACCCTGGCTCGATTCCACCAAACAAACCAAAACAACAGAGGGACTGTCACTCGGTAAAACCAAACAAGGAGAAAACACAGGACAGCCATGCACTACTTTTCCATCCATGCGATATGCGCACACACAAATACACACCTCTGCAGAACCCGAGCACTACTTAAGTACCTTAAACCACGGAACAATGTGGTGGGTAGACAGCGACCTCACAAAGCTGTGTTAGCTCATATAGGCACCTAAAATGATGCTAGTCATCAATCTGCATGACAAGTCTAACCAAAAAACACACATAATTGTTGTTACATTTACTTTACTATTCCAACATACCATGCTTTTCCACGCATGTGACATGGACAACTAACCAGCAAGGGTAGTCGAGCTGACTAACTATGCTAGCTAGTCTTGCTACTAGCAGAAAAGAGGCTAACCATTGCTAGCTAGCAGCTTAACATGAGCTATCAAGACAATCATATTAGTTCCTATTAGACAAGGACAAAACGGATTAGCGACCTCGCAGTACCTTCCTTTAGATAAATCTTACCTTTAGAGTATAGAGATTTGGGGGAATTGAGGTCGATATCCGAGCTAAGGAGGGATATAAAATCAGAGGGCATCGCAGCGCTTCATCGAGGGGAGGAGAAGCGGACACTCTTTAGTAGAAACGAAGTCGGCTGCTCCTGGCGGATAAATATTACGTTTTACAAGCGGAATGTTTTAATATACATAGTATAAAACCGTAACAATCTTAAGGCGGCAAAAAGAAAACTTTCAAAACCAAGAAAAAAAACAAAAACGTTATCTAGCACGTCTCACGTTTGTGTGTCTTTGCTGAGAGGAGACACGTTTCGTGTAACGTTGAGACAAACACACACACCGACACACAAACACACTCGACTACAGCGGGTCGACCTACCTCCTCCTAGCCCGCCTCTCTTTGCTGAGAGCATGCGCAGTGGCCCGAGTGAGAATAGAGGATTTCCAGCCATCAGAAGAAAAGGAGTATAATAGCTTGGATCGTTCTTATTTTAGGATAAATGGCATCAGGTAGAACCAGCTCGTGTGACCTAGATAGATTTATCCTGATTTCACTTACACCGTAAAAGTAAGAGTATCTTGTTATAGTTTTTTTGGATGGTGTTTATAACAAATTGAAAACTATGCAAACATTTTATCTCTTATTTATGTATAACTATTAAAGGTGGGAATCACCAGACATCCCGTGATTCCACATCACAATACTTGATTCACAGTATGATAATATTGATATTTTTAACATTCTGTAATGTCCTGAGTATTGCAATAATACATGTTGCAGTTTATCACCTTTCCAGCATACTAACACTGTAAGATGAAGACAGGTCAGTCTGACATTATTTTACAAAGGCTCATTCAGACTGATGGGAACACGTTAGCACATCGGTCTGTTGTTATTGATAGTAATTATTTGACATCTCTCTGAGAGTGATTGCAGTCAGTCCTAGTCAGACTGAGAGTGTTTGCAGAAAGGTTGCCTCGTTGCAATCATAAGGGGTTGTGAGTACCCTCGAGCTTTGGGCAACCATCTAGTCACCACATGTTCCAAGAAGTCGCAGAACGTGAAAAAATTCAATACATAACCAGTCAGCCACTGTTTTTTCATTTATTGATAGATTTTTTTTTGTAGATGCAGTGAGGTTGCATCATATCAGTATCAATATTTATTGTCCCTGTATTGATACTGTATCACCAAGCAAAGTATCACAATATTGATTTTACAATACAGTAACATTTATATTGTGAAACTCAGTAGTCAAAATCAATATTGATATTGCCTCCCCCAATCCTAACTAAATACTGTTAAAAAAAAAGCTAATAATTATTATTATTGACAGTACCTTATTATAAAAGCTAGCTAAAACAAACTTAAAACCAGGTCATTATAAGGAATATACAAGTTCTTTTTCTTGCATCATGCAACCTTTGTTCAATATCTGAAGTAAACCATCCAAAGCAATGAACAGCACACAAGCATGGCGAACATAAGGGTGCAAGCAGGGTGATGTCAGTAAAGATGATTATCAGGGGTGATTTGTGACAGAAAATAGTAGAAAGACTTAAAGGGACAGTTTACAAGATGGTATTGACACCTACCATGGTGTATGGTTTGGGGACAGTGGCACTGACAAAAAGATACACGTCTGAGCTGGAGGTGACAGAGCTTAAGACGTTAAGGTCTTCACTGACTAGAATGGACAAAATTAGAAGTGAGTACATCAGAGGGACAGCTCAGGTGGAGCAGTTTGGAGACAAAGCTAGAGAATCAAGGCTGACGTGGTTTGGGATGCACAGAGGAGGGATAGGGGCTATGTTGGAGTAGGCAAGGCAGGAGGAAAACCAGAAAACCACACAGATTCATGAATCTAGTGAAGGAGGACATGGAAGGGGTTGACAGATAGAGGAGAGTGAAAGAGGAGAATACCAAGGATAGGGTTAGATGGAGGCAGATGATATGCTGTGGTGACCTTCAAATGAAGCAATCGAAAGAAGAAGACTAAATAACTTTTAATAGTTATTTTGAATGGAGAGCACAGAATCTGTTCAAGAGAAAGGTTTCATGAAGTTTTGGGTTTTTTTTTTTTTTGGTTTTTTAAGGAGGAGGATGGAGTGGGGTAGGTGTGAGAGGGAGTAGGAGTTCTCTGGGAGGTGGAAGGTGGAAAGCAATGAGGAGTGATTAACCAAGTGGCTGAGTGGAGCAGAGAGTATACAGATGGGAGTGTGGCTGTGTGGATTTGTCGGACAAACGATTTTGAATATAGAGCTGCCACGTACGAGGAAACATATTAGAGAATGATGCTAAAGATGGCAATGACTGGCTGGCAGATGAATTTTATGAAAAATCCCTATGAACAAAGAAAAGTTGGCCATGGTCACTACCCCCTCCACTGAGTAGTGACCGTGGCAGTGCACATCCGACATTGGACAATGAGGGCAAATTATGAAACAATCAGGTGGAAGGGTTTGGAAACAGGGAACAGTGCACTACAAGATCTACGTTTTAACTGGGAAACACTGAAAGATGGGTGATGGCCTCTTCAAATGGTCCTGGGAAATTTCATCTAGATATTATCAGAGAACAACCACATTTTCTGACCTGAATCTTGGTTAGAGGCTGGGTGCCTGGAACTGTTTGCAGGACATTCTTTGGCTGGTGCAGTCTGGGCTAGGGCAACACGGGCCTCCTTCCAAACTGCAGCATTTCAGGCAACGGGCATGCAAAATCTCTCTTTCCCTGCCAATAGGTCCTTATAAATCCTAATTGTTGCTCTTGGTGTTGTTGTTGGTGTGGCACCAGAGCTTGACCAAAACATATTGAAACTTGCAACAGGGATTAAACACCTTGTTCTGAGTCTATACGGCCTAATCCCTGTCTCCATATCCACAGACTTTGAGGCACAGTCCTGCTAAATCCTTTAGGGCTCAAGGCTGTGCCACTATGAAATCATCCAGTGCACAAAGGCCAACTTGCAGATGTTTTAGGTTTCTTTTATTTTCTACTTTTTTGCTTTTGTTTCCACATGAAATGACATGGAAATGTCTAAGTGGTGGCCATTTAAAACAAAGGCAAGGTGTTTTAGTGTTTCCTTTTCTTTATCTCCTTTTATAAGATGTACTGGATCATCCTTTATGAAACAAGATTATGTGAGTATTGTGCTGTTTTACATTTTTATTATCAGTTATATTTATCAACGGTGTGCTATTCCACAGAAATTTTGCAGCCATTCTGTGGAAAACATAGACTCTGCAGACAGAAAAGACACATGTAACAAGTGCACAAACTGGTTAACAGACACAACAGGCAGGTCAAGTGGCAGGAACAAGAGAAGCAAGAGACGGGCACAGATTTTGCATACAAAAGAGCCACTGAGCTGATGGGGAACAGCTGTGCTGGTCAGGTCACATTGGCAGTTGTCGAATTTCAAGGCATGGGAAAAAAAAAAAACAGAACACATTTAGCTATATCTGAAACATTTTTACATCTATTTTTTATTTAAATGTGTGAACATTTAGAGGCAGTATAGCTCTAACTAATTCGCTTTTGTTAGTTGTTGTCATTCCACTGTGTTGACTAGTTAATGAGGTGGTTTAATGCTACCTTTGTCCCCAATAGGTTTAGCCCTGTCATCTGTTCAGATTTCCTCTGGCCCTCTTGGATAGTCTGTAGGGTACGTTTCTATTACAATAGACAGAAAAGGTAATACTGGTAAAACGTGCCCAACTGCATGGTGACCTCTTTGGTTGATAGATGTCTGAAATGTGTACAAAAGCGTAGTTATGACAGGAAAGGTGATTAATTAGTGGAGAATAAAAGGGTTGGGAGGAGATTTAAAAAAAAAAAAATCAGAAAACTTTAGCTGTTTCTTTGTCAGTGGGCCTGACTTATCTGATTACATAAATCAACAGCTCTATTTGCCCACTTCCAACATCTCCCCACATTATTCTCCTACTTTAGCCTTACAATTTATATACCCAGATCAAAGGCTGAGAGAAAACCCAGCCAGTGTTCTTTAACATAAAGCCTTTAAGCTTATGGAAAAAAACGACGAAATTAAACTTGAGACAGTAACTCGAAATTTCGACTTCGCTCTGGCTGCCATCTTTTTTTCGGTGGCGGAAACAAGCTTCCGTGCCATAACAGAAGCACGATTTGAATCACAAAAAGCCGGATCCTTAAGCATATGGTCTGCCGCCTCAATGTCCCAAAATGCAGTTCGGCAGTCGTCATCGTGTTGTTGCGGAAGTGCTGGAGGATCGCCGTGTCCGTGTTTCTGCTCTCTCTGACATCTGCATTCATTCTCCAGAGCAGATATTTCTCTCTGATTTTCATCATTCACTGGAAGCTATGGCAGCTCTGAAGTACGCAGGTATGGACGATACAGATAGTGAGGATGAGTTACCACCTGGATGGGAGGAGAGATCTACTAAAGATGGTTGGGTCTACTATGCAAAGTAAGTGAGATCTCACTATTAACGCTATCAGCAAGCATGTCTGTGTATGAGTTCAGTCCTAACACCTACTGACATCAGGGCCATGCCATTTCTATTATCATCTGGCTAACACAGCCTGCTAGCTACACTTGTTAAAAACCTCTGCCAACTGAAATGTAAAGTCTGTGTTATAAAGTGTGCCGTCCTCATTTCACTGTAGGGTTTGTGCTAATTGTTGTTAGTCTTTGATAAGTCTGTGAGTTTGTCATCTCGACCTATCCTGCCGTAGTGTCACTATCCACTAGCTGCCATGCTGTACACTTACGCTGAAATATAAAGTCACAACCCTCCTCAGTAATGGGATAATGCGTTAAAAATGTACCTTTTGGATGTGCAGCTGAAAAATCTGTAGCAAGTGTGTGATGCTGTGATGCTATCATGACAATATCGACCAGAATATCTACTCATCTTAGACATGAGGAGTCATGGAGTCAATGTGGGGCATTTACTGATTTCTTTGAACTGTTTGAATTTATTTAGGATTTTCTCAAATCCACACAAGGTTAAAAATCTACTTCCAGGCTCAAATATGTACAATATATAAAACTTAGCAAGCAACAGCTCAATGACATGCTTTTAGTAGCTGTCAACAAGCTCCTGTCTGGATACTTGATCACTCTTCTTGGGAGAATTTGTAGAGTTCATTTAAATTGGTTGGGTTCCTAGCACAGACCTGGCTTTTAAACATAGTCTACAAATTTTAAATAGATTAGAGGTCAGGCTTTGGGGCTTTGGGAATGTCATTCTAGAGCCTTAATGTTAGCTTGCTTTATCTGTTTAAAAAAGCGTTTTGATGTGTTTTGGAGCAACGGCTGGTTTGACATGAAGTTGAAAAATTTGTATGTAGTATTTCTTCATTATTCAGTCCATTTTGTGCAGTGTAGAATAGAATAGAATAATCCTTTAATTGTCCCACAAGGGGAAATTTTGTTGTAACAGCAGCAAGAAAAACACATATACAAACAAACAGGAGACGGAACAGAAACATACACAATTTTTTTTACATATTTACATCAAGGACAATGGTTACCAAAAACAGAGTACTGTACAGTTATTAAAATTAAATAAAATGAAATACAGATAAGAGGCAAACCCAGGTTGTAGTGTGAATCGGTTGATAAAATAGTGCAAGTTACAGCGCTGATATTCTATGTTTGTTGGGAGCAGTTTTGTTTGTACAATCTGACAGCTGCAGGGAGGAAGGACCTGCGGAAATGCTCCTTCATGCATCTAGGATGCAGCAGTCTGTCACTGAAGAAGCTCTGCAGTTCAGCAACATTTACATGCATGGGGTGGGAGACTCTGTCCATCAGATATGTTATTTTGGCCAGAGTCCTGTCTCCCACCACCTGCACTGGGTCCAGGGTGCATCCCAGAGCAGAGCTGGCCTTCCTAATGAGTTTATCCAACCTCTGTACCAGCACCATTGGCAAAAAAACTGCCCCAGAACATGATACTACCACTACCATGCGTGACAGCTGGCACAGTGCTCTCAGGTTTAAAAGCATCACATTTACTGTGCAGAATATACCTCTGGGGATTGTGATCAAAACGCTCAATCTTTGTCTCTTTTATCCAGAAAGCATTTGGCTTGTCGATTTTGGAGCAGTGGCTTCTTTCTTGGTTTGCACCCTCTCAGGCCACGGCGATGTAAAACTCACTTCACTGTGGACAATGATGCTGGTGTACCAGCAGGTTCCAGTACATGGCATGCTTTAGTCTTGGTGGTTCCTGGGTTGGTCCTGATTATCCTAACAAATTTTATGTCACTGAGGGTAACAGTTTGGGTCTATTTCCAGACTTTGGCAAAGTGATGATACATCCTGTATATAAAAAGGCATTAAAGATGCATCCTGTATAATTAGTCCACCCCGGAAAAAGAACAGTTCAAAGACATCATTAAAAGGCCAAAATTGCCATGACATTCATGCCCATGATGAGTGTAAAAAGTTTTTTTTTTGATCTCTATGTTTGTGCCAACAGTCATGATGAGATGAAGACACAGTGGGAACACCCCAAGACAGGAAAGAAGAAACGTTGTGCTGGAGGTTTGCTTTATTCACTTGTGTTTTTCAGTTTGCTGGAGAGTTGTTCACATGTATGCAAAGCTGAGATTATTTGATATTTCTCTAACTTGGACTTGGTTATTTGGAGTATTGTCAACCACAATACTTTTATGCAATGGCCAGTAGCTAACCAGTCAGTTAAAAAATTAATAAAACAGGACATAGAATTCAGTTTTGGCTTGAAATGTATATACACTTTTTTTTAACAAACTTTTTCTATTAAAGAATAATATATGTCTGTCTTTTCCTACAGACTTACCATATGGTTGGGAGCAGGAAACTGATGAAAAAGGACAGATAATTTACATTGAGTAAGAAGACTTATGATTAAACTCCTCATGTTTGTGGAAATGTTTGACTGCAATAAAACTACATTGCTGCTTTCATTCCTGCTTTCCTCTGTCATTTTCAGTCACATTAACAAGCGGAGCACATATTTTGATCCACGTCACGCATTTACAGTGGAGGACGTGGTGGTGAAGCCGAAGCGGTACGATGGAAACACTGCCGCTCTAGAGATCCTGCAGGGTCGTGACCTCTCTGACAAGGTTGTCCTCATTACTGGAGGCAATGCGGGCATTGGTGAGCTTAATGTTTATTTATCTCTGAAAAGTTGAAACCATCACTCTGCAGTAATGTGTGTTTCTGTGATGACACCACTAGGTGGTGATATGGTATTACGCTATAACAGAAGGGTGCTTGCCAAGACTCTCTCTACTCATGGTATGTCCCCATCTCTTCACAACGGGGCATTCATCAACATTAGCCTCCAAAATGATACACTTAGACTCAACAAATCACTCCTTAATACCGAACATGACTGTATTGAAGTTCATTAGCAGGGCTGAATTGGATGTCATTGTTAACTGTAATGAATGGTGTCCATTTGTACCCAGCAAATGCATGGCTCACTATATAATGGTCTGGAAACAAATTTATTTCCTCTTTCCTTTAGTTTAAATTAGCACAAGTCCTGGCCATTTGTTCAGACTCGCTTCTTTGTTCGAGATAGATAATGACAGCATGAGGAAAATCAAATAAACATAAAATCGTTAATTGTCTTTATATTCAAATTCTTTGTCCCAACGAAAGTCCCTGCAATGTAATTGCACTGTGTGTGGGAGTGTGTGTCTCTGTGTATCTGTGTACGTGTGTGATATGAGATGTAGCAAGGCAGCACTGTATTACATAGATTTACAGCAGCCTGGGGACCTTCACTGAGGGAAGAAGCTTGTGAACTTAAATGCCTGCCTGACCCTGATGTTCTTCTGTCTTTTATCTCTACACACATTAAGAGAACACAGTTTTTAAAAAGTAACACAAATGAAAATGATTTATTGTTTAGTCTCCCGGGCCTCTGCGTCCTCATGTGGACACTGCACTTTATACTTAAAGAGTGTTTTATACTTTTTTAAAACAATGGCGACTTTATTGTGTTTCTCTGTAATATAAACCCATTGCACCCATATGAGGACATACAGTTATTTTCTTAATTAAAAGAAGAGTTTCTGTTCAAAGATGATGCTTAGGTTTTATACTTACTGGGTCCAGCTAATGCCCAAAATTTAGGAGAAATTAAAAAGAACATTATTTTCAAGAAATATTTTTTTAAAATGTTTTGATTTAGGATTACGTCTATGTGTAGTTAAAAAAGTAATAATTTCAGTATGAAATCCACATGAACATGTGAAATGCAGTAAATCTGTACCCATAATAAGTGTAATGAACTGAAAAAACGGCAAAAGTAAAATGGGAATGGCTATGGTTAGCAGAACAAAGTGTAGCATGACTCAGATACTAAAGGATAATTATCAAAATAAAGAAAATGTGAACATTTATGGCTGCAGAACGACTGTAGGCATCAGAGGTTAAAATTGCATAAGCCTCTCATTCAAATGTATTGCTTTTACTTGTGTAGACTCGTCACCTTCATGGGGCCTTTATTTGTGTACTAAATTAGAGGATTAGTTCTTAAATACATCCGATATTTGACTTGAGCGATAATTGTATAGGATGAATGGAGAATATTACTAATAGCTTTCTCCACAAGAGGGCACAGGAGGTCTGTGATGTGCCTGCTATTGATATTTAAAAATGTTATCATATTAGCTGTTTTACACATACTTATTTTTTGCCTTAATTAAAAAAAACTATATAATGAAAAAGATAATCCTCATTTAACATTTGTTGTAATATATATTTAGTAAAAAAAATGCTGGAAAAAATGCAGTTTTTCACAAAAGACTGCATCAAGTAGTGGTAATACACAGACACTATATAGTGCATGAATACTTATTGGAACCCATATTAACATAACCTTTGTTTTGCTCATATTAAATATGCAGCAGCTTTAATTAACAGTATTCTAATAGTAATTGCTACTTCTCATGTACTCCTTTGACATTCCTTTAGTGAAATGTGGTTATGCCAATTGGTTGGACCCACTTAGCATTTTAATGGCATCAGTAGTGTTTTAATCCAAGTGTCAAGGCTATTTCCAATTCCTGTAGTGCTTATTTCCTCCACAGGAAATGTGACATTTTTATTAGTAATGGTAGGATATTAATTAATTCCAAAAATTTACATTAAAGTATTTTAATTTAGTTTCAAATGCACATAAACATGAAAACCACATATATAACATTATTTATGCATGAAATATTAACGCCTCCTGTTTTTGTGACCAGTCTTCAAGCTCCACTGCAATAGTGCTGGGAGGCGAGACAGTGATGCAGTTTGTCTTGCCAGTGTGATCACTGCGCTCGCTTTACAACATTAGTCTTCCTCTCTCTGCTTTCTTTTGTAAATTAAAAACCAGTACCAACCCGAATGGCAATTTTTAATTGTGATAATGGAAATGAATGATCGTAGTTTGTTTCCCCCCTTCTGCTCGTCTCCTTCCCCCTCCCTCTTCCTTCTTTTTAAAGGTTTTCTTACTCGTATAGACCTGTGGTGGTACACCTGTACCTCTGCATTGATTCCTAAGCGGCTTTGACCCAAGCCTGAGCCTCCTATCCATCCCCATTACACAGTACTGCTCTGGCTCTAATTCGCCCCTATCAACTAACTCTCAGGTTATTTACTGGCCAGGGGTCCATGGAACAGTTGTCCTTAAAGGGCCATTGTCCTGATTTCTCTAGCCCCCACTAGGTTCAGAATGAGGATACTTGCTTTTTAAATATAAAACTGCACAACATTGCACAAAAATGTATTTCTATTTTCCCTCTCAGGACATGTGGTCTTATTTACCCAGTGACAGCTCCTTAGGGAACTGTTTTTATGGACATTTATGTGTCCAAACACCTGGGGAAGGTCATCAGTCTCTCAGGTGACTTGTTGACATATGTTTAATAGTGGTCAGAAATAACATATCCACCTCCCGTCTTACTCAACTAAAACGGTCCTGCTATTTTTAAATTAGTCCAGTTCAGCATGTCTGGTGCACAAAAGAAAGAAAACACTTGTTCAAGTGTGTTTTTTACTTATGCAGATCTCTTTATTTCTCAAAAAGTTCTCACAGATTATTATTTTTTTATTCAGTATGTCAAATTGTGAGTTTGAAACAAATTTTTATTTATTCTGCTTTTCAGTGTTGACGTGTTTCATACCTGAACTTTTTGCACCTTCTATGGAGAGTCTTGCTGTTGAGCAGTGCATACAGTTGCAAAGCTTTACTCAGTCTAAATGCATGCACTGAATTCCACATGGTCTTCTTGTTAAGGTGTAGGGTCAATGTAGGAATAAGAAGCAGAAAAGACTTAGGATGTCCAGACGGGGAATAGCAAGGATTTAGAAAGGAGCGCTTCATAATGTTTTAGTCTCTCTATGCATTGTCTCTGCAGTGTTTTAGGACTTTCAATGTTATTCTTATTCATGAAAGACTAACAATGTTCCATAGTTGTGTTGATCCCAGTGTTGTGTTGTGAGGATTAAGTGTCAGGCTGGTGCTCTCCTCTCTCTGGATGGAGAGATCCCTAAGCATATTCAGTGAGTCGCAGAGCTGCGGGAGCCTCTGTGTGCAGATTAAACCCATAGCCTAGCTTTGTGGCTGATCATTAGATTGAGGCAGATTTGTTAAGCATAACTGCCATTAAATTGGCTGCAAAGCTCTGGTATTTACTGCACTACTGTTTATGAATAAGGACCTCCTTAAAGACCCGTGCAGCGATGCGTTAAACCCGAGCCTCAGTAAGGAGGGAAATGCATTATTCATAGTGGGAGGAATTAGATGGATAAAAAGATGTTCCTGGTGAGGATGGCGTGTGGCGTCTGTGTGTGTGTGCGTGTGTGTTTGTGTCTATGAGCATCTCTCAGGGACTACGTGTGGTTTAGATGACATCCAGAGTGCATCTGTGTTTATATTAAGTCTTTATTGTGTGTGTGTGTGTGTGTCCATCGGGTGAATGGCCGGCCAGTGTCCTGCTCTGCCTTCTCCGTATCAACTTGTGAACTGAACCGCCGAGGAAACCGAAGGGAAGTTTTATTTTATTTTTTTTTTCATCGGGCATTTCATGTTCTCACTGATGAATGTGTTTATTGGCTACGTAATAAGAACCAGTTCCGGTTGGTTAGTCAAATTATTCAACTTTATTAACCTTAGATGAAATTTGCTATGCAGACCCAAACTGGTGTAACGTGCAGAGAGTATAATGCTGGAGGCTAGCAGGGTTCAATAATGATTACAGCTCTAATATAATGGAACTGAAGTGGTTAGAGAAAGAGAGGATGGAATACATATATGTGCTTAAAGGCTGTAGGTAAAATAAAATGAAGGGGCATTGGGTTATTGTGTGTAGTCAAGTAGTTTATAGACCTATCGAGTTTACAGTCTGCACATGATGAGGGGGATGAAAGTTACATGACGGGGGAATGGGGGGGGGATTTTGATGACAGTGATGAAAATAGCCCTAATGCTCAGCAGCTATGTGTGCATGAGCAGGCCTCTGGGGTTTGTGTTTATCATTGTACACGTTTGTGATTTGGTGCGCTATGTGTTTATCAGCTGTACTGTCCTCCTTCCTCTCTCTGTGAGGCTGACTGCTGGAGGACCAGGGGTGTCCAGTGTGTTGTGAGGCCATGATGAAAGATTGTGTTGGGAGTTGGAGGTTGACACAGAGGGTCAGAGAAAGAAAAGGGGGGTTGGTGGGTGGGTAGGCGGGCGCTAGATAGGGCTGCATGGCTGGTGAGGTGGTAGTGGGGGTGGTGGGGGAGGCAGGAGGGGATAGGGAGGGGTAATAGAACCACTCCAGTGCTCTCACCTGGAACAGCTCAACCTTGGGCTGTAATTACTAACCATACATTCCACTTTTGGGGTGACATCTCCCTCCTCTTGGACTAATGGAGGGGAATTAGAGGGGATCTTAAAAGTCAGAAAGAGCGGGGGAGTTGTCCCCTTCTTCACTTCTTGGGCAAGAAATACACGGCAGCCACAGGAACAGGTGCACTCATCACATCAGAGATGGTCAGGAGTTTGAAGATGTCTCTCAAATCCGGCCACTCTTTGCATTCATAGATACACATGCACATATGAAAGACTCGTTTTGGACTAATATTTGGACTAGAGCTCAAATAATTAGTTGACAGTCAAATAATTTTTCTGTTGTTTATCAAATACTACTTTTTTTTTTTTTTTACTGAGCAATTCACCTCACTGTGGAAAATAGAATAAAATGTATAAAATATAGAAAATGAATATCTGTTTATGTATATCACAGTTATGTTGAAAAGTGAAAAAGATGGTGCTTATTAACTATATTTTTAGAAACATACTGCATGTATCTGTAACACTGTCTGCTCACTTATATAATATGTATAGTAACTGGGATGAGATGGGCACGTGGGATAAAGCCATGTAACAGTGCAGTGTCGGGTCACATGGAGGTGATTGTCGCAAGTTGTTAATAAATCTACAAATTTCTAAACTCTTTACCAACTAAAATCAATCAAACAGAAGACAGAAATAAACAGCAATAAACATAATAATAAAAACCATACTTATCATGTTTATTAATTGCCTCATAAATAGTCCAAATGCACTGTCAGTTAAAAACACCTTGTAACTCATTGAGGTTGGGCGATATGTACTCTGTTCATAATCATGTTTTTTTCTCTCGAGTTCTTTCGAGCACAAATTCAGCTCTGGAAAAGGGGATTGTGGGAACCCGACATGTTTACCCACAGGTCTTGTAATGATCTGAACCGACTTCTGTTTGCCCAATTGTACTGCAGAGCTTATTTTAGTTAAATGCCTCTTTGGATGCAGATCAAGAGAGGGAAGGAGCAGGCGGCTCCGTTTGCCAAATAAACACGTTTACTGACGAGGCTGGTAATGATCTCATTACATTGAGCCAATACACCTGTGTACGAGGGGGATCCAGAGAGGGGCAGTGGGCCAGGGAGGACAAACAAAGCGTGAAATCACTAAATCACACTCATTATTGGGGGATATCAGTAGGGCCAGGATCCTAATGTACCATGAAGAGCATTCACAGCTTAATGGACATTTTACACATTTTTATGCATTTTATACATTACAGTAAAACACATTTTCAACAATAGCTGAGGCATGTAGTGCATTCTTGCTACTTTATAAAGCTTGAGATTGAACATACACACATTCAAAGAAACTTCCCCCCATACACAGACTCTTCTCCGTAAACCTCTGCAGCTACTACGTCTGTTTAGACAGAAAAATCTGGGTGAGCATCACATCCAAGCGGGCCTCCCGTGCGCTGTAAAACAGCTTATGGCGTTTGTCGATCCACCAGCGCAAAAGAAACCCCTGTCTGACCTCTTGTCATGTTCCGCCATCAGCATACAATGCTGAAACAGGCTCCCTTTGTTGTACACCTGACCAGGAACTAATTTCGTCGCGGCCCTCTCCACCGGTAACACGGGCAAGAGGGCGGGGAGTCTCTGTTACAGCAACGCCACACTCGTTATTTCACAATTAATGTCAAGCCCTTGTTATTTGTCATTGCAAATACATGGCTTCGGCGCTGCTGCTGTTGTCGCTGCCATATTCTAATTTGTTCTCCATTATGGAAAACACTGGTGTCGATTAATTTCACTTTCATGCTTTGTACACACAACCAGTCGGTGTGAGGTGTTGTTGTTTACCAGAAGCCAGTAGTCTTGTCCAATTTATAAAGACCGGAAAAAAAACGCCTTTAAATGAAGCTGCGTTTGTGGGGAAAAAAAATATAAAAATCGTTTCCTACACATCCATATGATTTTATTATTTTTAAAAGCAGTGTTCCGATTATGCCGAAGTGAAGGCGCAGACACTTTGCGTGACACTCAGAAGTTACGATAACATTTGTTTTCTTAAGCCCGCCGCCGCTCATTCGGATTCAAAGCCTATTTTTACCCCGCCAGTCACTCTGCTTGTTTTTTCTGTCATGCTGTTTTTATTTTCATTTCCATTTCCTGTGAGTGAAATGATCTCCGCTCACAGTCACAGTCCCCTCCATTACACCTAATAAGGTGTCATATAATTTCATTCCATGCTTCACTTGTCAGAAAGGGCTTCCAATCCCACTCCAATTTTGAGTTTTAATAGATATTAGTCCTTAATGCTCTCCTCACAATTAGGCCTCCCAGTTTTGCTCTTAATGAAAATCAGATTAAGACATATAATCTAATTACAGTCTATATTAATCCACCACCCGATACACTCTGCCTACTGCTCTGCCACTCAGACCCTCTTTGCCACAATCAGTTATTGAGCCTTTCACTTTGTCAGTCAGGACTCTCATACTGCATGTGGATATGCGCTTGTGTGTGTGTGTGTGTGTGTGTGTGTGTGTGTGTGTGTGTGTGTGTGTGTGTGTGTGTGTGTGTGTGTGTGTGTATGTATATGCATATACATACACACAGGTTTGTATATAGAGGTAGGATTAAAAATATGACACGACTCTGTGCTCTTGAACTTTTCTGTGACACGTGAAGGGTAGTAAATGTCAAAGGAAATAAAAATACGGTGAAGGAAAGAAAGTTAATCTCATAAATTAATTCAACCTACGGGATGAAATGACCCATTTAGACTTGTAATTTAGAAATGAACTTCTCTCCCTCTATCTTCAGTTTTTGTCAGTTTTATCGTGACTACATGATTTGGATGGAGCCATGAAGTAGTCTTGGACTGATAAATTCTGCGCATATCGGCGGACCTCGTTTCATGGGAGAAATGTCCTTATCAGAGGCCCTTTGATGTGCCTGAAATATCACGCCAAGGTTCAGTGTGAATGTCATGTCTGTTCGATTGCTCGTTTAGTTCAGTTACGACCCGTGTTTTCATAATTACTGCCATAATTATTAACGTAATTAACAACAGCCTCCGTTTTTCTGACTCTATGCGAGCGGCGATACCTCATTGAGAGTTGGCGGTCAGATCCAAAACTTTATCTAAGACGAGAGGAAGAAGTCGTGAACCACAATAATTCAATCAGTTTCATCACTTCAGAGAGAAATGATTAACTCCACTAGACCACTGGGTTACTCAATGAAAGAAAGTATATGAAAAAATTGATGGGGATCTGAAGTTATCTTTAGAAAAAAAAAAACTCATCTTTGAGGCATTGCTCGCCTGCAGACTTTTTTCTTCTCATGTCTATGTCTCCCTGTCTTCCTGTCTGTCTGTCTCCCATCTCAGGCTTTGAGACGGCCAGGTCTTTTGCTCTTCATGGTGCCCATGTGATCCTGGCTTGTCGAAACCTGACCCGTGCCAACAAGGCGGTGAGCCTCATTCAGGAAGAGTGGGTAAGTGACAGTCTAAGTAATCCCCTGTTTCCTTGGAGCTCTAAAAGCTGGAAAGAACGTGTGGTTAAGTTACGACATCTTTCTCAAACAAAAACAAATCCTATAAAAAGACGACAACAATAAACCGACTTAGAGTAACTTCCATATTGAGGTTTAGACAGAATAAACTTTTAAACATCAGTGAGCCACACTCGTGTATTAGTGAGCATACATAGACTGGGATTTCTGTAGTGCTTTTCTGGCATTACCAATCACTTAAAGCACTTTTTACCAAATTTTTAAACCAAATTCTCACCCATTCACACACAAATCGCAGTTGCACTCCCTCAGCAATGGATACAATTTCAGCTTCAGTATCTTGGCTATGTACACTTCATATTTCAGGCTTCCCAGGATGGGGATCAAAATAGTCTGAAGCACACCAAAAAGGGTTTGTCCGTGGCAAAAATGGCCCCAAACCTAAAAACCTATTGTTGTTACACTGACACTACATTTTCAGACTCAGCTTAATTTTCATAAAACATTTGACGTGATATAAGCAAAACAATTTTTTTTGGTCTCAGTATATGCAGAATACGACTAAACAGTAGATAAAACAGTAGAAATAACTAGAACAAATACTAAAATAAAATTTAAAAAGTACTAAAATATAGTAAAATATAAATAACTTAATAAATGTACAATTTGGCACAATGTGTGGCAGGGAGCAGCAGCAACTTGAAAAGGCTTATGTTCAATAATACATGTTGTCATTTTCTGTGGAGTTCATACAATAACAACACTGAAATATATGTAGAGAAATTAAAACATGGAAAAAATTTTTTGACTATAAAACTTCTTTTGGCTCTTCCCCTATTCTTAAGAGATTGCCTCAGTGGCTGGACCCGCATGTTTGATTTGGCACACATTTTCCTTCCTGACACAGTCCCACGTATCCCGCGGATACATGCCTCCTCCCAGTCTGGAACCATAGGTTACTTTTTCACTATGATTTGTGAAATTTACTGTTTCTGTGACATAATAGTTTAAAAAGTGTTTGCGTTAGTTAAACTGGATGTTTTAGATTAGATTATAAAGCTCAGACAAATAGGAGACTTGGGGCTTCACAAGTGCAAATTGTGTCAAGCATAACATTTATAATTTAGATTTCTGCATAACCTACCTGTTTAGGGCTCTGCTAAAATAGAGGCCTTTTATTTTATAAGAGTGTGCTTTAAAGCTTCAAACCCACTTCCACATTTCACAGGAGCAGTCAAAAAACTTCTGAATGAGAGTCTCTCTTTAAAGCAGTAGAGAGAGTGTTAAACGGAGAGAGGGAGAGGGAGAAAAAGTGAGAGGGCATCTGATAATTACCTGAGATTATTGCTCTAATATCGCTGCGCTTGTGACATGTCCCCAGATTTACGAGTGTGGGAAAATAAACAAGTGAAATGTGGGTGCTGGAGCAGAAAGAATAAGCCATTAGCACTGAGTTGATTACAGAGAGCAGGACTTGAAGAAGACGGAGAGTGAGTGCTCAGCGTAGATATGAAGAGAGAAGGAGGAAACGAGGGAGAGAGAGGAAAAGCGAGGGGGAGGGAGACAAATGCCTTTGAGCGGGAGTAGATCTGCAGTGTTTAAACTCACCAAAGTCTCTAATTGAAGTATGCCCCTGGGGCTGTCAGTGCTGCTCCACTCTGTGAAATCCAGTACTTTGACTAAATGAGTGAGGAAAAGCTCTGATCCAAGCACCAGATTTTGTTGTCAAATTGATTTTTTTTTTTAAGGCTTCACACCTGCCACAGAGTTATCCATGTTAGTAAATTAACAAATGGACGCTGCCCAGGATTGCTTTTAAAGAATAAACAGCTGTGACCTATGTGCCATAAATGCTAATCTTCCTTTTTTTTTTGGTTGTACATTGGCATGTAGCATATGCAGATTGTCAGCAAAATTAATGACTGAGTTAATAGGGGTTGGTATAGTTCAAATAGAGCTGGAATAGAGAATTAGCATTCCCTAAGCCCGCTCTATATTTCCTTTTCAAGGAATCCCCCCTGTTATAGGCTAATGAATAAAAGTCACAATATCAGAATAAATCTTTGCTGCAAATTTCCCCCCTCTGGCGACATTATTAATAGATTCAGGAGAAGAATAGAGAGGAGGATTAATCTTTAAGATGATGGATGGGCTGTGCTTACCTTCCCATGCTCCTATGTTAAGGTCATTTTGATAAGAGGGTATATTTTGGGGTCCTCTGTACAAAAGGTCATCATATCTACTTCCAGGTCCCTCTCAGAGTTCCGCTCTGGCTGCCAGGAGTGGAACTGCTGTCCCGATTGCGCAGCACCTCTGACCTCTAACTACCTGCTTACTATTACTCTGTACTCTCTCTTTCTCTGCGTGTGGGCTCGTGTTGCTGTTCAGGGGTGAGAGTGATGGCTCGCTCGCAGCGCAGGGTGGTGCGGTTCAGCGTAGCGCCGTGTACCGACAGTAGGTATAATAGTGGGGTCGCTGATGGATAATGGGGCAGGTCAGAACAGGCAGGAAGAGCAGGGTCGGAGGGCTCATCCTTCCCAGCCAATCATAATGTATTCTCCCAAGAATGGCTCCTGAAATTCTGCTTCATATTTAACTCTTCAGTCATTAGTGCTTTATGTTGTAGAGCTTGTTTGGCACTTTAGTGATTATATTGCTTGTTTTTTTCCCAACTTTCTTTTTATTAGTTTTCTTTCTTCCTTTCTTTTCTTTTTTTTTAAAACTTTGTTATTGCTCGTTACTGTTTTCCCGATTAGACTTTAGCGCCGTCTCCTATGCAGTCCTAATCCGAGTTGAATGTGCTGTTTTCTCTGCCTCTATTTGAGCTGTGAGGTGAAACCCCTCCAGCAGGCTCATTAGGGGAGTTTAGAGTGGCAGAGAGGGGATAAACATTTACCTTATGATTGTGTTTTACAATAAGCCTGATGCTGGTTGCCTTTATAGGGTTCAAAGAGGGCTGTCTTTACTGTGATGAAGCCACAGTAAAACCAAGGGAATAAGCAGCAGATGGGAGCTGGAGGGAGAACAGAAGGACATGGGAAGGCAGAAGGAGAAAATGCACAAGAGTTAAGCATGATAATAAAGATATGCATCAACAGTTATATTTGTGTTGCCAAAATCGTTTGAGTCGTTCACACCAGTGCATGTAGACACCATGATGCCACCCACTAGTTAGCAAACTACTCTTTTGGAGCTTTGAGTTCCAAACTATAATGTTATCACTATGGAGGACATAATAATCATTTTCAAACACTGAAACTTTTTTTTTTTTGTGCCAGGGTTTAAATATGTTTCTTTCAGGTGTAAAATTACATATTTAATCACTGGGAATTGACTTTCTTTTGGGATTCAGCCCCAAGTGGCCATTGGTGGAACTCCAGTTTTTGGCATATCCACATTAATTTCCTAGTATTGTCATCTAAGTTTCTCCAGGGAGCCTTGTTCAGATTTTTAAGCACTGCAGCTCTTGGCCTTTGCCTGACGCTTTAACTATATGCATTCTTTTCAGTAGCCTTTTACCTACCCATCTCCTATTCCCCTCACAGTGTAAAGCAGGTTAAGTTGCTGGTTAACAACCAAAGTGTTGTCTGCATACCAGAGATGTATTTTTCCTGATTGCCTTTAAATTTATGCTTATCTTTGATTCCAGCGTTTCCCTCAGAGAACCGTAATGGACTCCCCTGAGATGTAGACCACTGCTTGGTGGGCCAACCAAGGCCCTCGGCCCCTGAGTAGAATATAACACACACATGCACACGTGCGCCTAGGTCCTTTTTTGTAATTTCTTTCCTTTTTTTTTTTTTTTAATCTAAAATGCTCATTTCCCCCATTGCCCCTTTCTACAACACATGCTAATGAGATGCTTTGTAAGGGCGTTAATTAGCGAGTTAGTCACTGATTGCTGTGCTTGTTTTTGTTGTGTGTGCGTGTGTCAGGATGGGAGGGGTTGGGGTGGTGGGGTGTTAATATGGCTGTGTGCCGCTGAGGAGAGGTTCTGTCAGGGTCTGCTCTGGAACCAATTAGGCTAAAGCCTAGTGTCCACTGAGGCTGCTGGGAGAAAAAAAAAGCCTGCTGCTTGCAATGTCAAACAGCAACATTAACACAGGCCAGAGAGGAAGAGCAAGACAGGCAGAGAGCTGATAAGCAGTGGTCATTTATACAGACAGGCAGACAGCCTAAAACACAGACAGTCCTTCACTGAATATGAAAATCAGGCAGAGAATGCACTCATACCCCTCTACCCTCTACCATGAAGTGCTATCTTTGCCATTGTTATCAGTCCTTTAGATCTATAGATATATATGTATATATGCCTTTTTTTTGCGGGCTGCTGTAGGATAAATTAAGATCCGAATCAATGGCACACAATGTTCCTTTCCAAGCACCTGCTATTTCAGGTGGAGTAACTGATTTTTTTTTTTTTAACAAAGCAGAAATGGAAAATGTTTTTAAAGACAGACAGGAAGAAGGTAGTCCAACCTTGATGTCAGTACATAATGCTGTGTT
Source organism: Oreochromis niloticus (assembly GCF_001858045.2). Classification (NCBI taxonomy): domain Eukaryota; kingdom Metazoa; phylum Chordata; class Actinopteri; order Cichliformes; family Cichlidae; genus Oreochromis; species Oreochromis niloticus. The sequence goes on along the minus strand of NC_031972.2, from coordinate 56,163,519 downwards.
CCCATGACTTCCCGATGCACCATCTTACCGCGGCACACTGGCTTCTCCCTGCCGGTGGCTTATGATTTATAAGATAATGCCACATGTTTATGCGTCATGGCCTACATACGGCAGTATGAGGTGGCAAAGTTCTGCACGAGTCCCACATTTGTTCTAGAAATCTTCCCTGCATGACTGTGTGTGTTGGGATACATGCATTTCAAACCCTTTGCCGTCACCCCCACTCTACCTTTAACCTGAATCACACCAGTTTGGAAATTTGTGTATGTGCGTGCCTCCATGTGTCCATTTGCCCAGTGCATAACCTCCTGTGTCAGTCTGACAGGCCCTGTGCCCCGCTGGCCACCATGACATGCCACGCTATAGCCTGGCTTCTCTTGTTTGGGCCAACATGAACTGACACTTGTGAAATGCTGACCTGGTCCGTCGCAGACCCTCCAGCGCCTCAGGATGCTGCTCTTTTAGTCAGTGTTCCTCACTTCTCCCCTCACTTCATCATGCCTTTCTTTTCCCTTCTTTTAGAAGGGCCTCAAAAGTCCCTTCTCACTCACCTTTCGGACCCCTACCAGTTTGTCCTCCTCTTTTATCTTCCTAAATGATTAAGGAAATTGCAGCCCATTTCCCAGGTCAGTGAGCAGGGCTGGAGCACTCTCTTCTGCTCCCAGAGTAACCAGTATATCATAATTAATCATTTTCAAATCCTCTATCTTGCAGATGCGAGTTCACACTGGTACACTGGTATCCCCACATCAACCTCTTCTGGGAGGATGCCGATTAAAGATGAACATATCAAGCAAAAATACTGCTCATATATATTTTCTGGGGAGCTACGACATGTATAGATGTGTGCACTCTGCTAGTTTTACCTAATTTTGCCAAGTGGACTTTATTTTATTTTATTATTATTTTTTACTGAAGGAGTTCTGTGCACCTGTAGTGGTCTTTGCATTTGAAAGTTTATTCAGTTTGTAAAGAGCATGAAATCTCACCGCACAACACACGTTTTACCAGTTAGGTTGTTAGCAAGGTTATTATTATAGTTAACTAAAGTTTAACTTAAACTAGATATGAAAAACAAATAAAAATAAAAAACTAGAAATTTAAAAAAGATGGAAACTAACTGAAACGATTTTGTGAATTTGGAAAATTAATGAAAATAAAATAAAATTACAGAGGAAATGTCCTTAGTTTTAGTATTTGTTAATTTGGCAAAATTTGTGATCACATGATGAGGCTTTTATCGACAGGCATTGGATGTCTACAAGACTGTATTTTGTCATATCTATGCAGATTTTCCAAAAAAATGCCCTTTTTTGCCTTAAATACAATAATATTTAAAACAAGACTAAAACTCACACTGAAAACTAATTAAAACTAAACAAAATCTAAACATTTTCAAATGATGAAAGATAAACTGAAATAAGCAAGCCCACTCTGGAAACTAACTGAAACTAAACTGAATTAAAAACAAAAATTAAATAAAATTAAAACTAATAAGAAATACAAATTTATAACTATGGTTGTTAACAACCTGTCCTTCTGCTTTTTTGTTATTCAAAGGTCAACTTATAGGTTATAAAGCAATATGACCACATGGTGATTAAAAAAAAGTAATGTAAAATATTTTAGGAAAAGAAGTAGTTGCAAAATATGGTCATTAAAAAAATGAAATGCAGAAATAGACAATCATGACCTTCCCAACCAGTACCAGCAGCTGGGAGACCTAATTCCTCCAGCTTGTCCTGTCTGTCCTGGCTCTCCTCCTGCTTTTATATGCCCAAAAGACCTCACCTGGGAAGCCCTTCTGACAGATGCTGGAGCCCCCTCAGCTGGCTCCCTTTGATGTATAAGGCTTTACTCTGAGCTTCTCCTGAAAGGCTGAGATCCTCACCGTATCTCTCAGGGTGAGCTCAGACACCCTTTGGAGAAAGCTCATATCCACCACTTATTCTATCAGTCAGTACCCACAGCTCATGGCTATTGGTGATGGTAGAAGTGTAGATGGACCAGGAAATGAACTTTTCACCACAATCCACAGCATCTGCATCCCTGGAGATGCTGCACCAATCTGTCTGTCATCTCCTGCCCCATTCTTTCAATATTTGTGTGTAACACTGGGAGATACTTGAACTCATTTTCTTTCTCATGTAGAAATGAGGCAATTTCTTCACTGTGGGGTTTTGCTTACATATCACTGTTGGAGCTCAGATAAATCCAACAGAGATTGTTGCTGGTGATGTCAAGACTTGTACTTAAATAGCCCCTTAGGTTGTCTCCGGACCACAGCAACATACACCTGCACCTCCCTCTGCTCACCCAATCGTCTCCTCAGCTGCATCCACTAAATCACCGAGGTAGAGGTGGTTCTCTTTTATTTCCAGGATTGTACAAATCGTTCTGTTTCTTTGCATATTAGCAGCATGAATCTGCCTCTCCAGGGAGAACTTCTCATCTCTCTTTATTTGCTTATTTGCTTGTTTTCTACTTGAGCTCTGCCTGCGAATTAGGATCCCCAGTCCCATGCCTGTAACTACTTTCTACTCTAGCTTAAGAACAGAAAGGATGGATTGAATGAAGGTGCACCCATGATATGTAAATTTGATGAGGAGACCCCCCCTTTTTTAACTCAAATTTATTCCCTAGCAAGTGACCACACAGGGCTAAGGAACAGCAATAAGAGTTACTGTAATATACCACTGAGGATTTCTTTGCATTACACAGGTGACAGTTCTAGTTTAGCTTCTGGGAATACTAAAGGAGGCTTTGTGTAGTAGAGACTATTAGTACAAAAACCTTAAGAGTTGAATATCTTGAAGTTTTACAGTAGTCCAGTGTGTGATTGTGCATCTTTGCAATACGTTCCTCAGGTTCAGTATGTATGCGCCCTCACATGAACAGTGCACACACACACATTCGCGTGGTGTGTATTTAAATGCTTGATTATGCATTTTGCATAGCTTTGGGACATGCATCACTCTTCCCAGACTGCTAATAAAGTGACCAGGGAGATGGGGAACCTAAATGAATCCTAAAGTGCCTGGCTTGCATTCCTCACTCTCTCCCTCTCTCTCCCTCAGCGCGCTGCTTAGTTATTCCAGCCCACCGTGAAAAGCTGTGTGCCGCTCAGCTCTGTTCCTCCTTATGTCTGTCGGCCGTAGCCAGGTGCTCTGTCTCCTGAAGAGGTGTGGCCTGCTCCTAATTGCCTGGACCACAGTGAACTATGGGCAAATGCTTTGTGTGAGGGAGCACCATGGAGGAATAATTTTGAATAAATCACGTAGTTAGCCGGTTGATATTTTCTGCTAAATAAGCACTTCAGCGGGCGTCTCACAAGGAGGTGTGAACGTTAGAATGATGGGTCACTTGCCATAGGTCATGTTGGGGAGGATTTAAATGATTTAAATGATGTCACTGCCACTGAAGGGGACGAGTTCAGGAAGGATGTGTAAGGCAGCACCTCTTTGTTGTTTGAACCTGACAGATTTTCATCCTTCTCTCTTTCACTTTTCCCTCTGAAGGAGGACCCATTGCCCTGGGATGAGGGCTTCTTATGATGAGAGAGGTGAGAGGTTGCCTGGATCTCTTTCCCTCTTTCCCTCTCTCTCTCTTTTTCTGTCTGCCAGCAGAGAATGTTATTATTGAAGTCTGAGAAGTGCTGACCACAGAGAGACACGTCCAGCACACACTCTAATGTTTTAAATCAAGAGATGAGCCAATTGTAATAGACTGCAGCCAAATAGACCGAGGCTTAGTTGACGTCTGCCAAACAAGCAAGCATAGTAATGTCGAATGCAGGAGCCATCTGGCAACAGCCTATAACATTTATCTGCCATTACCCCAAGCTTTTTTAGCATCTTTAGCACAGTTTGAAATTAGCATAGGCTCTCAGATCCCGAGATAAAGTTCATAGGCGATGCAGTAGGCTAATTACATGTAATTCTGTGTTTGATGTCTCTGTGAGATTGAAATTGTCGGATGCTGTCTCTTGTCATCATGAGATGGGAACCTAATGATTGTATTCGGTGCCCTACAATGTCTGGTTGCATTTCACATATGAGACAGAGGAGGGGGTGAAAACGGAGAAGAAGGAGATTGTAGATGTTAGTAGCGTGTGTCGGTTAAGAAGGACATCGGGATTTGTCACTAATGAACAGACAAGTGTGTCATAACAAGTCAACTGCTGGGATATCCGACTGTTCTGACACTGTAAGTCACAAATTTCAAAGTCAGGCTGGTCGTCCGTCTCCACATTCCACAAAGCTCTCCGAAATAAAAAGATGATGTTATTACAGCTGGATGAGACTGGACCCTTTTAAAGATGTGCCTTTAAAAAGCAATACATACCTGGAGCTCTGTTATTTAATTTCTCCACAATCAATATATGCAGTTGGATTTTGATGCTGGACTCTGCATGTCATCTTTCTTGACTGTGCAAAGTGTTTTCTGCTGATATGGCTGTGTCTCCGAGCCTTTGACTTGTGTTTATAGGGTATATTCTGCAGTCTGGTCTCATGGAATGATACCAGTGAACTGCTTCAGGCATCCGAATAATCCTGCCCCAGGCACGGCTATCATTATTTTCTGGGAAGTTGTTTGTGTGCTTGTGTGCATGTGTGCATGTGCACATGTAAGTATGTATGTCTGCGTGTTTGTATGTGCTGTGACACGGAGTTAACACTGGTTTACAGCTTAATCAGTCTGTGTAACTGGATGCATATTTATCAGAGAGAAAATTCATGCTCAAAGAATTAGACCTTAGCCCATACATCATTATCAAACACACACACCCACCCACACATGCATGCCCTTCAACACATACACAGACACACACACAGATCCACATTTCATTAGAGAGGCAGATTCAGGCAGCAGTAGATTAAAAACAACGTGTGTTTTTACAGGTCCATAAATCAAGCGCAGGACGAGGGGGATTCATTTAGAGAACACCAGAGTTGTGGCGTAGTTGCCCTCACGTGACTAATGCTCAGCTGCGATACTTTGATGCACTGCCTTTTTATTAGTTTCATTCTCTCTTGCCCCATATCAACGATTATCTCTCAGCTCACATCTGACTCGTGGTCTACGTTATATGTTCAGTTCATTTTGGTGAGGAAAGAGCCAACATTGTGACGCACGATTATGCCTACATACTTGCATGTGATTAGGCCTACAGTACAGATTTACCAGATTAATTGTATGGCATTGTTTGTGTGCCGTTCACTGGAAAAAGTCAGGTCATGTCCTTTGTTCTCTGCATCCAGTGGGAATGTTAGATGATTAGCATCTAACATTTGGACTGCTCAGACTTACCACTGTTTTAATTATTATTATTATTTTTTTTTATTAGTGATGCTCTGCAGTAAAGGTAACACCCACACATTCACTACCACTTCATCTGTCATACAGCTATTGTCTCAGCCACGCTGAGGCTTAGCTGTTTGGTCATGTGTGTCTGTGTTTGTGGGTGTGTAGCCCTGATTTTCAGCATGAGTCTGACACACGGGGAGCTAGTGTAATTTCCCCCTGCACTAAAACCCCCAACAAGTGGCACCAGGGGAGAGAGGAGCATATTACAAGTTCAAGCGGCTATGCTTTCCTTTACCTCAGAGAACTACAAGCGCTCCTGACCTGTGACCAGTCATAGCCTGTGTGTGTGTTTGTCTGTGTGTGTGTGTGTGTGTGTGCGTATGCGTTGGTACGTTGAGGGAGGCTCAAAGGTGTCCGAGCTACCTTGCTGTTCTTTCAAAGTGTAAAGCATTTATTAGGGTCCAGACCTGTTTGGGGGGCCACAGGGCAATATTATTTCATGTGTTCCAATTGAGAGGTGTGTGTGTGAGAAAGAGAGAGTGTGTTCTCTGCGCAACTTTTTAGATAACCAGCTCTATATAGGAGCAGGCTAGAAGGTGAACAGGTTTGGTAAATATATCAAATAACTCTGTAATAAAAACCCGCTGTAAACCAGTGAACACAGTTTGACCTTTGACCTCCAGCTCCCTCGGTCACAGTGCTATATGTAGACCACATGCAGCTCTGCTGATTAATTCTGCTGTGGACCATGAGGAGGAAGTATGTGTCTCAAACTTCGGCTTGAAACTTTTCTCTTCCATGTAATAAAGTGTATTAAGGCAACTGTTTGTGAAACCTTTCTCTCAAATAGTGGTGATCCATTCATAACTTAGAGACTACAGTAAAATTAACCACTGTGTATCACAGTAGGTTAATTTAAGTAAATTAAAGAAGACTCAATGAGAATGGCGACCATCTAAAAAGTGGAAATCGGGACATTCCTCTTCTCAACTCTTTGAACCAGAAGTTTATCTATGCATGAGTTATGATATTAAAAGAACCCATTAGATTCAGGTTACTGTAGTCTCTAGTGATCGAGGGTGGTGACATATAACCCGAGTCTCCTGACTGAGAGTTTTGTGTTTTATTTCAGCCTCTAAAACAAAAACCAGCTCTAAATCTGCTTTAGCGATCTTTAGGGCTGCTGGCACCAGCCACCACTCCAAACCTCCCCGAGGAACTTTTTGTTGTTGTTGTTGTTGTTGTTGTTGTATGATGCAGACTTGGTATAGTAACAGATTACCTAACAAAACAGCATAATGTGCTCTTAAGTCATTTAACATATTTCTGTGAGATCAGGCTGGTTGGAAAACTAGAAATGTGAAAGTCTGCTTTTGTCTTCCTTCATCTGATGTAACTTTGTGTAAAAATCTTTCGTTAGGGTCATTGTGAGCTGCACGTGAGCTGTGCTAGAACAGCTGTAACTTCTGTCTAATTTAACTTATCATCTTCTGCTACAGGACATAATGATATGACAGCCCTTTGTCATTCCTACAGGTCTGTTTGTGGGAGCGAACGGTGAATAGAGATAATTGCTGCCTCTCATCTATCCTGTGAAGGGCACTTGTACATTTTATCCTAATTGCAACTCAATGGATATATAACTCAAGTGTGAGTGTAGGGGCTGTGTGTACTTGGATATTTCCTTGGATCAGTTTGCTCCATTAATTTTTTGGAACCCAAATCTCTATCAGGGCTTGAATGCATGATCAACAAGAGCCAACTAGGGCAGTGTAGAGGACTGGACTTATGTGCAAAGGGAGGGAAAAATCATGAAAGTAAAGGGAGGAGAAGTAGATAAGGTGAAGAAAGGGAAGCATGGAGGAGTGAGGTGTGGTTACGTGGGGGTAGGGTGCAAGGATGCTCATCTATTACATCGCACAGGAGCCCAGGGGTCAGCTTCAGCAAGACGGATTCAGAGCTATTGGGTTTGGACTCCATCTCCCATAAATCCTGGCACGTGACGCTGATGGATGTGGGCCATAAAGCCTCCCGCGCTGACATGTGGAGAGCAACATGGGAGAACCATGGGAAAAAGTGAGTGCTCCAGGTTAATGTCAGCGAAGCCTGGGAGTGAAGAGGGGATGATGGAGAGAAAGAAAGACCTGGGCAGCGAGAGATCAGAGGTGTAGAGAGGGAGATTGAGAAGAATGAGCAGAAAAAGCCGAGCGTTTGTGGGAACACTGTAACAGAATTTGCTGTGGCATTTGCAGTAATTCAGCTGTCATCATACGGGTTTAAAGCCACGTTGCTTGGAGTGCAGTGGATTGCTCCACAGTGTTTGTATGAGAGAGGGAAAAACATTCACTACTGTGTGACTGTACCAGCGTTTAGCAGAAGTAGATTTGTATTATGTGCATTTATTGTTATTATTTGCTTTTATGGTGTCTGACGCTTTACCAAGATGAATATAACTCATTAAAAAAAGCAATAGGATTATAATAGACTCAACTACAGGAACTGCCGACCTGGCTAGACAGGAAATGGAGACATGTATACTTCCTCATTAACAGAACCCCGTTTGGGCCATAAACCACCATCCCAATGTGCTCGAGGAAAATGCCCTGATTAGGCGGGTGGAGGGGCATTGCTGCCCTAATGAAGGCTTCCCCCACAGTCATTTATGATATTGGTATGGGTAGTATGGTGACTAGGCCTATGGGATGAGCTGACTTACAAGAGATATGGATGTAAGTGAGCGGACGCAGTATTTTTGTATGGATGGGAGAGTTGAGAGGGCCGGGGGAATGCATATTCACAACTCATTTGGAGGAGTCAGTTTTACTAGGTTGCGGCTAATGGAGATGAGCTTGTGTTAAGAGCCGGGGGAGACGGTAATTTTACATAAAACCAAAAGAGGTTTGAGATGGGTGCGTGTGTCTGTGTGTGTGTGGTCAGGTTGTGTTTACTTTGTTCTGCCATCTTTTTTTCGTTATTTGCTTTATCTAACCAACTGAAAAAGAAGAAGATGTGACTGAGAATGACATTACTTATCATTATCATTTTTCTCTTTTAATTTACATTTTAATGAATTGATTTATGATAAAAAAAAAAAACATCGTATTTGGTTTAATCTTGCGGAGAAAGACTTCTGTGTAGATGTACTGAGATTGAGTTTTGAGGTTAATCTGCATTTTTGTGCCTCACTTGTTAAGAGGGCAAACTTTAATTCCTGCTCTCTGACAAATGGAGGCAAATTACAAAAAAGTTTTCGGCCTTTTTTCAAAGGATTTTATGAGCACCACTATAAATTTTTGGGAGAGTTGGAAAGCGTTAATAGACACAATGTTTTATTTGCACAGTCTTGTGTAAAAAAGCTATTATGCGGGCTGGATAATAGGATTTACATCGTGTTTATGAGGCTTTATTTTTTGACCAGTGGTATTGTGCGTGCCTTACACTCATTACGATGCTTTGCAAATAGAGTTGCATTCTAATTTAGTCATTTTGGTGATGCTGTTGGTACCGTTTCCCCTATAAACTTTCAGTAAATGCAGTGGGATTTTTCAGATTTTTAAACTTGGTTGTGTTCATTAGGAAAAATAAGTCTTTGAAGGAAAACGAGACACATAAATATAGATTTTAAGGTCTTACAAATGCCTTGAACAAATGTTACAATAAGCTAATCCCTCACCACCATTGTTTTCTCTCTGCTTCCTAATTTCTCACTTTTTCTTGACTCACCCCTCGTCGCTCCCCCCCACCATCGCCACAGGAGCTACCTGAGGCCCTTGTGTCCACCTCATTCATCACCAAGGTTTGATTCCTCTGCTTTGAGAGAGATTGGGGAAAAAAAAAAGAGTTTAGGAGGAAGAGTAAAGAGTCATAACAAACCCTCCTCTGTTCTCTCCTCTTCTTTTCTACCTCCCTTCCTTCAGCGTGTGAGGGAGAGATGAATGCAGCCAGTGGAATTAATTGCACTCCGTTACTGAAGATCAGCAAGTTTGCACTGTTGGCGTGCTGATCTGCCATATGGCTGCCCACTAGGTGAACACTTTGATTAATGTTGCCCACTCCCCATTTTTTCCCCACTAATATTTGATTCTGATAACTGAAACTCAGCTCCTCATTCTTAGTCTTTCCCTCTTCGCTCCTTGCACCCCTCCTGTTTGCCTTTTGTTTCTCTCTTTTTTTAATTTATTTTTTGCCGTGGTCACCCAAGCCATCTGTATTTGCAGGTAAAGTTCGGTCTCGCCCCTCTTCCTCATATTTTTGTTTTGCTTACAAAGAGTTTGTGTGATGTGGCATCGGTATCCGTGAGCATCTGTGAGATTAGAGGGAGAAAGAAAGGCCAGAGTGTTTGTTTAAGAGAGAGCTTTGGAGCTGTGGGTATGTGTCCTTCGCACTTGATTAGGCCCCTGGTGTGTTCAGTGGTTCTCTATTAGCCTCCTCAGCCTCTCGTCTTCTACTGTGCAAAGTGACTACTCTCATGCCCAGAGGTCTTAGATGCACACGTACACACACACACTCACAAACCATGCACACAGTCAGATAGGACAGTGCGCTGGGGTCCATGCAGTAACAAGGAGGTGAACAGATGCTGGAGTCACAATATCAATAGGGCTGACTGTAGGTAATAATGCCTTAGCAGGGTCCAGCCATGAGACAGCGCTAACTAGAGAGGCAAGTCTCAAGTGGAGCATTCACTATCTGCAAATCGCACCATGTGGCTGTGTGCGTGTGTGCTTGTTTGTGGGTGCGCATACTCCCATTACATGTTAGAAAGAGCCTGATTTTGCTGCAGGGGTGCAGCGCGGCGATGTCAGTGTCATCATCAGCTCGGAGACAAAATGTTCTCACCTGAGGTCACAAGTTCAAGTTTGTTTTCTTTTTTTTCCTTCACCCCCCTGCTGTAATGAGGCAGCAATTCAGAGCACTATGCAGACATCTACACGGGAAGATCTATTACGATCACACGGGTGCTTTGTTTTCCTTCTTTTTTTATGGCCTGTTCTTGCTGCTCGTCTATTTTGGTCTTCCTCAGTCTTGTTAAGTGCTGCCATTCTCCAGTGTTTGGATGTGGCCCAGAGGGCCCTTAGCGAAACCAGGGGCTGGGAATGAGCAGCGAGCCCCAGCCAGGGGGTGCCCATGGTAGACTGCCAGTCCCACTAAATCTCCCTGATTACCTGGGGTGGCTGTGGTGTGATGGGGGTGTTACCAAGGTGCTGGGCTCTCCAAAGAGGCTGATTGAGATGCAAATGGAGGCCATAACTCAGAGGTAATGCAGATCGGAGCACCTTTTGCCTTGTCCGTTCTTGCTTACTTCACTCTCTCATCACTCCCCATTTACCCCAGCATAGGAGGAGGCACTGTTATCGTCTTGGGATAAAGTTAGATATTTATCATAGAAGGAGAGAAATACTGTGCTAGGGCTGAGTATGGGAATTGATCGTGGTTTTGACTCGACAAAAGCGCCACAAACTACCAAGTTAGCTCACATATCCCTGCATTTAGCTACATCAACACCTGAAGAGACCAGAATGTTCTCCTGTTTCTTAGACAGAACAGATGGACACTATAAAGTGTGAGGGACTCCAGGCTTGCTGGTATAGAGAGGTGGAATGAACAGGGGAGGAGGAGAGGAGGAGTAATTGCATAGTCCTTTGCCGAATTGTTCTGTGGATGCAAATTTAAATCCCTCCTATTATTTTAATAATCTGCCTTTTACTGCTTGTGCTCGGATCATTTGTTTGCAAACCAGGTTATTTGGAGAGGGAGGCTCGGGGGTAATTTCATGCTTTGGAGCATTTATATCTATAACTTAATGAGGAGAGGGCCTGTTGTTTCCTGGTAATACACTGCTAGAGGGGAGCAAACTTTTTATTCTCCGTTTAGGGTACTGTTAGAGGGCAATAATGTGGGATTACTCTGATGGAATTAAGGAGCAAACTGAGGAGAGACCTAATGTAGCTTTGGGTGATAGACGAAAGTAATACTGATGGTTTAGACGGGGTTTTTTAGGTTCATGGGTTGTACCATAGGAGGATGGGCTTTCCTGTCTGCTAATCACGATAAGCAGATTTCTTCAGATTTTAGGCCTCCTTTTTTCCATCACGTCCACGTCTAAAAGAAGAAACATCTTAATCAACATGCTCTCGGCGCACCAGTTTATAAAATTCAGATATTGTCACTCAGTTAGCGCCAGGGCAGAAAGTCAACCCAGTGGTCCCAGCTCGAACTCAATTTGACACAACCTTAATAGATTTAGCTGAGAGACAAAAGGAAGACTCGCCGTCTACAGAAAGCAGCACGCAGTCTTGCGGGATGATCGGGACTCTTAATGCAGTTACTTTCCTTCAGTGGAGCCAAAGACATCGTGGGATGGAGTGATGGAGGGGAAGGTGTGTGTCCACGTCGTCCTCCTCTTTCCTCCCTGCTCGCTGTCACTCCTTCACTCCTCTGTTCCCCTGTGTAGGATCCCTCCTCCTGCAAATTGAATCAGACTGCATGAATTAAAGCAATAATTCAATTTGTTTACAAGGCATCATTTATTCTCTGTCACGCCAGTGTTCTGTTGACGATCCGTGGCTCGCCGACCCTCGACCTCTGCTGAGGTCACATGACGCACTTATTACATTTTTCAACCAGAGTCTTTTAGGCTATTATCAGGCGACAAGGGGCTAAAGATACATGATGAGAATCCTATTATTCAAATCTGCCAAGCATTTTCACTGAATGCAGAACTGCCCTTATCAGCCGACAGGACAGATCATGTAAATCGTGCTTCAGCGACTGCATTCGGGGGTTGCTGATGAACGTGCTCCTGACTTTGGAAATTGAAGTAATGTTAATAGTAAAAACAAACACTCTGATGTCAGATGGTGCCTCCCTTTTATCCCTTTGCTAAAAGGTCACTCTTACATTCCCCGTTTGTTGCACTCGTGGTGATAACAGAGTATCTCTACCGTGTGATTTCATACAAGCGAGGGCAAGATTTTCTATCCCAGAGAGAAAGAGCAAAAGGCACCATCTCCTGTCTTTCCAGACTAAACTATTGTGACAGTGGAAAATGGTAAGCAGTTTAGAATATTGCCAAACAAAAGAGCTTTTAATCAAAGTGCATACCAGACCCTGCGGAGTATAAAACACTCCCTCATCAAAAGGCCTATTATACACTTACTCACATCAAAGGCCTACACGTTCCTTAATTGCAAGATTCTTTTCTTATTCATTTATGTTATGCTTATGTTTTTATAACGCTGATACAAAAAAGGGGGCTCGGATAACCAAATCAAAGGGGCTTAATTTATTATCTCTGAACAGCCGATGTGTGTTCACTACAACAGTATACATTTGTGTAAATGTTTTTGGTGCTTTACCAGGCCTCGGGATACTGAGATGGCACAAAGCACGAGCGTTTCAGGAGAAATTAAACAGAGTAAAACTAGCAGGTTTAGATAAAGCAATCACATTACTGTCGCACTTGAAAAGAACGCATTATTTTGTACTTGAGCGAACGGAGCTTTATTGCTGACACCCCCAAACAGAAAGTTGTGTATACAATATAAATGCACAGGGCCTAGGAGTTTTTCTCCATCTCTTTTGTTATCTAACCACAACATAATCAGCAGCTAAGTCTGCTTGCGCTGTTCAGCCAGACACTAAAGTCCCTGTGCAGAATTGCAAAATAAGTTGGGTGTAAATATGTAATTGCCAGTGCTTATTCTGAGATCTGAAATATTAGGGAGCAATATGGAACGCATTAAAATCCTGGTTGTTAGGGGTATCGGTTACACTGAAGACATGCAGGAAAATGTGCACTGTCTGCGAATCTGGCGGAGATAGAGGGGGGTAAGATGAGGGGGGGAGATAGGAGCAGGAGAGGGTGAGGAAATGGAGAAGAAGAGACAGAAGAAGAGAAGAGTAAGATGAAAATCTCTTGATGTCTTTCTGAGAACATAGACACATTATTTAAATCTCCATCACTTTTTAATGTAAATCTGATCAGGCTGTGCCCTGGATGAAGGAGGGGAGAAGGGAAGTAGAGGCAGAAATGGAGACACGCACACTGACACAGAAAGCTTTATAATAAAACACCGTTAGGAGTGAAAGCTGGATGTTGCTATCTCGCTTCACACTTGATTCTTTATGAAACATAAACAAAAAAACAAAACCATTTTATATTAACAGTCTTTTTTTTTTTCTTAATGAAAAAGAACTTACTTCCACTGTGGTGGAATATTTTTAATGTGCATGTTTGTATATATGGGTGCACGTGTCAGCTTGTATGTGCGTGCTTTATGTGTGTGTTTGTGTGCAATCTGATATCTGCCTCAGGCCCCATGGCCCTGGTCTGTCTGCATCCGAAAAGCAAACTCTGCAATTATGATGACCGCCCTGTCCTTTTCATTTCCCATCGCTGTCTCTCTCTCCCTCTCTCGTTGTCTGCTCTTATGCCTTCCCCTCTCTCTGTCTTTATTTTTCCTCTTGTCTGACCTGTCTGTCTCTTTGGAAAGGTAGCCAAAGTCTCAATAGCTGTAAAATAACGCCAAGCTCGATCACCTCAAGTTTCAATGCAAAATCATCTCGCTCTTTTTCTCTGTGTGCAGTCCGTTCACCTCACAGATAGCCTCCAAAAAATGGTCATTGTTCAGATTTACTAGCAATAACCCCCCAAAAAAGCCAAACCCCAATACTTCCCTACCTAATTTCTTATATATTGTTGTGTGAATTTTGCTTTATCTGGTTGTGCGTTCATTTAGATTTTTGGAATCGCTTTCTAAAAATTACAGCATATTCTAAGACAATTTTTACTGAACTATATTATGCTGTATTATAATGCATTGTATGCATTACAGAAGCTATTCTATACTCCCACTTTACTACATTACAGGGAAATATTGCACTTTTTACTTCACTAAATTTATTTGACAGTTAAAGTTAAAGATTTTGAAAACCTGTAATGAGCGTATAAAATATAACGCCTCACTATTCAGTAAAATTAAATTACACACCAGCATATAAAGTACTTAAAACTGCTTCACCTCCACCAGCTATACCATTAAAATTCTGCTTACACATTAGTTAATAATCCAGTGTTATAAAAAGTAATTATGTAACGTCGCCTCTGTAATGACTACTTTTTGTTTATTTAAATTGCACATTGCTGCTAACAAAGATTCAATTTAATTATTCGTATATTTTTGTACTGCTGCTTTTACCCATTAAAGTAACAAATACCTCTTCTTTTACTGTTCATCTTTAAGTTCTTTTAAAGATGATTTCTGCTCAGCGCGCTTTTTTCTCCAGCTTTCTGCCTCCATGTGACTCCCTGACAGGTTTGAATGAATGATTAGCTCATTGAAGTGCTTACTAATTAACGCATTTAATTAATTACAGTTATTAGAGCCGCGCTTACTAACATGGCACGGCCGTCGCTGACCAGAAATGTCAACCGAGTACTTAACCGAGGCCTGGCCTTTTTGCTCCCCGCGTGCGTGTCAGGTGCCCCTGATGTCCATGTTACGAGCAGCGGCACGTGCGCGCCTCATTCTTCATGTTTCTCATCTGGAAAATCATCCCATGTCCTTCCTTCACCTTTCCCATATCTGCCCCTGCAATTGCTTGATTTGTAACTTGATTTCAGGAAAGGGAAAACCTGTAGATTATCCAGCTTTCATTAGAGGGGAAAAACCCAGTCCGTGTCAGAGAAAGAAGAAATCAATTTAATACAGACTTAACTGGAGGAAATTGCATATTCTGCCTGTATGTGCTGAACAGGCACTTTCTCTTCCTCACCAGAGACCTGCCTCCCTATTAATTGCAGTGTGCGTGCATGCCAGTGAGTAAGTGGATGTGTGTGTGTGCGCGCGCGGGCGTGCATTTTGTTTGTTTGTGTGTGTTTAGTGTTTGTAATGTGCAGAACGCGTGCTTTCATTTGTGCGTTAGGCGCTCGAATGCATGTCGTTACCTGAGTGTGTATTCAGTCTTTTTGTCTGTGTGGAGGTCAGTTCTCAGACCCGTGGTAGGGCACCCAGCCAGATGTGTCCTTTTCTTTATTTGCGATGTGCATGTGCGTTCTCCACACGTGGGGTGTGTGTGTGTGTGTGTGCGTCTGATTTCTTTGTTGGTGTATAGCGCATGCATAGGCACAAGTGCATGTGACTTAGCCAGGTGGAGAGGAGATTGGTTGGTATTTATGAACAAACGTCATAATTGTGACAGGATGATATATGACCTGCACATTCCACAGTCCCCCCCCTCCTTCCTTCTCTCTTTTTCTTTTTGCTAAAAATATATATCTATGATATGAGTCTTAAAAGCTGATGGCCAATTTAGTATGGTGTGTTGCGGCCAAGGTCATAGAGATCTGAGTTCCTTGGTGTTCCTCCCTCCGAGGCCTGTTCTAATCTACAGAGCAAGAAGAGGGGCTCAAAGTCATTTCTCTAATTGCTTTTATAAGGTGCCCTTTTCACATGGTGTCTTCCCTGCTCATTCACTTTCATCGCCATTACAACACCTTACCTCTGCACCTGCTGGTTAGGATATGTCCATATTATACTGCTGTTGCTTTATATTAATATTACGAATCTCATATTCAGAGGGAGTGATACTTCAAACCACAGGAATTCGACACTTACTGCATCGTCTTCCTTTACTCGCTTCTTCTCCTCGTCTGAAGCGTTAACCGGGGTCTGCGGGCTAAGTGTTTTGTGTATATATAGGGGTTTTTCTGATTCCTTAAGTGTTGCCTCTGCATTGGTGATCTATAAGAGGCGCTGAGGTGGGGAGCAGCACAAGGTGAGGGAAGATGGAAGCAGGGGTTAAAGTATGAGAGTGAAGGCTGAGAAGGATAAGGGGAGAGGGGGATGAGATTGAGTCTAGTGCATTAAGACAGTGTATTATTTGGTGGTTCCACTTGCTTGCGTCCATTAGGGGTGGCTTCTGTGCTATTAAAGGGGTCAGCGAAATGTGTGCACCTGTGTGTGCCCACACGTGTGTGTGTGTGTTTTAAGAGTTAGTAAAGTGGTCCAGTATCTTATTGAACAGGATGGGACTCCCCTGCTCTAATACTTCTTCATTTTATTGGATTGGATGGCCCCGGTTATAATTGTATTAGAGCGCTTCCCCATCTATCCTCTCCTCCTTCTCCATCTTTCTTTCAGCAGTGATCACATGTCATTCCCGGGTACGCCGCGGAAAAGACCAGGATAGAGAAGGAGAACCTCTGCAGTTGCCAACTTTCTGTATTCACGGAGGAAAAGTTTAACGGTTTCGCTCCATCCTTGCTCTTAGTCCTTCCTTCTTTCCTTCCTTATGGTGAAAGTCCTAAAGGTCATTGTCTTGTTACAGATAGCTCGTCTTCTGGGTTTGATGGCAGGTGACAGGTGAGAGGTGTTGGCAGCAGCGGTAGTCTGAGGCATCAGGTGATGTTATCTTCACGGTGACCTTGCCGATTTCTGTCCTGAACACGTGCCTGTTTTGCGAATGCGTGGACACGAGGACGCTCACTTTGCAGCGGTTTCTAATTTTTGGAGCTTATTTACAGTGTTTCTCTCAGAATTAGCCTTTCTGTTTTAGTTGTAGCGATAGGTTGTGTGTAGCTGGGGGGCGGTAAGCACTGTCACCCTGAGCCGAGCTCTGTGGTGTTGCCTACTCAGCGATTGCTCCAGAGTTAACCAGAGAGGCTTCGCTGCCTCTCACTTTTCCTTCGCCCTTGAAGAGACCAGGAGTTGTCAGGGTCCTCATAAAAACCCTGAACGATTGCGTCTATGCGTTCTCCCTGTCTTTTTCTACTCCTTTTTTTCTTCTTCTCCTTCCAAAACCTGGCCATCTGTCTAATTGTTCACCTCCATCGCTTTAATGCTTTTTACATGCTTTTTCCCCCTCTTTCCAGGCAATAAACTTTATTTTCTTCGCAAGACTTCAATCTGCAGGGGGAGGGTAGGCGGGCGGGCAGGCAGGCTGCTCACCTTCTCCCTGCTGGATTTGCTCCAGTGGCCCCTCTTCAACCCCCCCTCTATCCTCCCTCTGGTCTCCCATTACTCCATCTCTCCTTTCCTTTCCCTCCATGTCTCTAGAGAAGAGGATATGTGTTCGTCAAGCTGACACCTGCTCTCATCTTCTCTGCTGGTCATACACACAGAGAGAGCTATCCTGTTGAGGAGGCCTTATAGTGACCTGTTAATTATCATGCTGCTGTCTCTTCTGACCTTGTTGGGAGGTAATGCCTCATTTTTCTCACAGTAAAATGAACAACTGAAGATGATTTTTTTTAAACATATGTGCTGCAAACTATATTGTTACTTTGGTGACCAAATATTACTTTTCAATCCACCTGCATTTATGTGCATGCATACCTTGTGAAAGTGGCAAGGAGTATAAATGCACACTGCACATATAAGCAATTAAATCAGACAGTTGTCTCCTCTCACCTGTGATTACTGCTGTGTACAGATCATATAAGCAGGTACCCTATAATCATATCTATAATAGCCATAATCAGCCCTTTAATGCTCTGTAATAGCATCCATATAATGGCATAGAGTGGCATCAAGAGAATAATTCAGGCATAGATAATGGTGTGATAGCGTGGTTTTACCCTTGAGTCACAACATTGAATTTGTTGTGTGCGTGTGCGGGCGTGCGTGTGCCTCTGTATGCATGTATAAACACACCCTGGGGCAGTTAAGGTGTCTGTAAAATGCCTGAAGAATCACATTTCCATCAGAAGATGCTCTTAACCCTTTATTGTTTTCTTTGTGCTCACTGCTCCATGGAGCGTCCTTGCTGTGAGTGTCATGTGTACTTAGCTGTGCTGAGACAGACACACTGAGGAAAGACGTTCCCATATGACACCCAGAGACAGGAGATCAGATCAGAGGAGAAGGGATGCAGGGGAGCAACACCAGTGGTGGCGGATGGCGAGCTGAACGCCTTTCCGGGTGTAATCTGAGCTGACAGTGTTCTACTGGGATGGCGGGTGGGAGGAAGGAGGGATACCTGGTGCTACTGTGCCCAGAGACCAGAGCATGAGGGATGCTCTGGAGTCTGGAATCTACATGCTCCATCTCAATTCATGCGGCACGCACTCGTGCTAACATATGCCAGAGTCCCATGTGAGCTCATATGTTGCAGGTAGACTGAACCTGGCTTTTTTTGTCGAGGGCCTCAGCAGATAAAGGGAAAAGTGGGGAGAGACAGAAAGGCATGGAAAGACTGTGAGTTGACAGACTTGATGAACCCCGTTGTATGATTCTATTAAACAGATATGGTCCTTGCATGCATTTTTGCTGAGGCCTTTGCCCTGCAGCACAATGCTACAGTAGGATGGAGGGGATGATGAATATTTAGCCTGTCTTCAGCAGTGTGTAAATGCAGCTATGCATTCACTTCTCAAGTCATTTATCTTTTTCTTCCTCTCTGCTATCTGTCTGCTACCCTGTCTGCCAACATATGGTGTGAGATGAGCCACACACAAACACGCAGGGAGAGGACACTGTCACTACTTATGAGTTTCTTAAGAGTCTTTAGACAGGACGGTAACTGGAAACCTGGATTCTCTGTGTGTGATTTTTTACCAGACTTCATCAAAGTAAAAGTGGGGAAAACATGGGGACTACAAGCAAAGAGCGATCACTCTTCCAGGACTTGAATCACTACATTTTCCTGTGAAATAAAACAGAATGCAAACATTCAGCCTCTACTTGTGATCACTATTTCCTTTGACAACAATGATTAAAATGGGCAAAAACTAAAAAAAGTCTCAGAAATTTCTTTTAATTTGCTGTTACGTCTGTATTTTTCTGATCATATTCTTTTCTCTTTCTCAACAGCACAAAGCGAGAGTTGAAGCAATGATGTGCAACCTGGCTTCTCTGCGCAGTGTCAGGGAATTTGCTGAATCTTTCAAAGCAATGAAGCTGTAAGTAATAAACACAATGTTGTTAATTTTCATCCCTTCCTTGTTTTGGAAATGCAGGTTGTGTGTTTTTAGGATCACGCAGGCTTGGTGTAACAGATGCCGTTTATAAATTTTGTCTCCTCTTACTCTTGCCTTTGAGGTGGTCACAACTGAAATGTGCTGGCATTTGTCCCACAAAACCACACAGTAAATGGTATTGCTCATGCAGGTGCCCTGCATATGGAAAATTGCCCTGCATGATGTTGGACCTGGACAATCAAACAACATGGAGAATCTCCAGTGTGAAAAAACAGGAGAAGAGCTGGTTTAAAACTGATTTGTTAATTAAAGTTATGGCAGAGTGCCCAACTAAAAAAAATCATGGCATTTCCTATTAGTTGATCAGACTTATTTTTAGTCTAAGAGCAGGAATAAATAAACAGTTAAGTTTAAAACTGTGGGGACTAAATAGCGTCTTTTATTTAGGACTAGCAACTATTTATCTCTTTTATTATGCCATACTGAAAGGACATCTAAAATGTTACTGATGGACACCATATGGGGAAGGCCCCAGGAGTGAGTGTGTCTATTTGTGTCGATTTGCTTGACATTGGTCGAACACACTTTATGGCACTTATTTTGTGGTGGTCAGCTTTTATAGCATGTGTCTTGCGTCCCGTGGCCGCTCGTACGGTTGCTATTTTGGGGTCATAATTTCTATCATCCATACGGCTCATCCACCCGCAGGTCTCTAGGCAGGGGAGTGTGTGTTTGTGTGTGCGTAGGGGGTGTTGGTGTCAAGGGAGCCCCTTGGGGAGAGGCCGGGCAGTCATCGCCCGTAGCAGCCCTGGGGCAGGTTATGGCCATCCAGGACACGTGTCTTGGGTCACAGCCAAACCTCACGGTGGCTTCCCTCACTCTGTGTCCTATAGTTCCCTCCCTGCGCTTACATATATCCCTCCCACCCACACTCAAGTTATGCTGGCCTCCTTTCAACTCCTCAGTCCTCTCACACTTGGTTTTTTGCATATCACTGTTTACGAATGTTTTATCTGCCTTAGTTTCTCTTTCTTTCCCGTTCTCTCGTGTCGTCTCTCTGTCTATGTCGTTCTCTCTCCACCTCAGTATTTTGGCAAGGTTGTATTTCTTCATTAGCCGTGCTGTTGGGGGGGGAGTGCGGGACTCCCAGGGGACGTCAGAGTACATTAATTCTCATCAGAAGGCGAACAGAGCAGAGTGGAGGCTGGGAGCTCTGAGCTGTGAATGGCACTGGGCAGCTGTCTGAGTCTACCACCACTCTATTACTGCACGTATGTCTTCAGGCATAACATGCACAGGAGCGGCAAACACAGCACGCACAAATATGTGCATACAGACATACGCGGGCGCGCACACACACACATACACAGATTTGTAAACACACAGAGACAAACAGACACAAACACACACACATGCTCATACGCACATGCACAATAATGCTCCTGCAGCGTGTCATTGACAGGTGAAATGTAATCAGAGTCTTTTTCTTTTCCTTCTCTCGTTTCTCACTCTCTTGCTTTTAAGTGCTTTAGTCAGTGGCTTTCACGCTGCTTTGTGTTCCATTGACCCCGATTCTGCTTTAATTGCCTGTCCTTTGAAATGAAATTACCTGGATATTGATATTGTTGAATGCGGCGCAGTTTCATTGGGATGTAATTGATGGAGGACGGCACTGACAGAAGGCCCTAATACAATTTCTACTGATCGGTCCGTAATTAACACGTGGAATTTGTTTTCACCTCTGATTTGTTTTTACTGAGTTCAGTTTTAATTTCAAGCATTTAAAATGTAATAGGTGATTTGTAAAAACTAAACAAACAAATGAATAAAACTAAAAATAATATACAAACCAGACAACCTTCGTCCACAATTCTTCCATTCCTTTATATTCTTGTAAGGGTTGGATTATTTTCTTGCTCCCTTATTATGTTGCTTCTGGTGTGCGAGTTTAAATGTGGGTCAAAAAGAGTGGCGCTCTCATATCCACTGTATATGTGTTTGGAGCAAAGTGCATCATTAACGACCAGCAGTACGAGCCGAGCTCACACAGGCAATCTCTTCCTGCTGGCCTACATTATCATAGAGGTCAGGGGTCATACCCAGGGGGGTTATTTAAAGTAAATATATAAACTGATGTCTCCCCGTTCGGTAGTTAACACCCTCGTTTGACCAGCGCTGAGATTGCACGGTGCACACAGTGTTGTGTGAGGTCTTAATGTGGACAGAGGGAATGTGGTGTGCAGCAGTAGGCCTATTAAAGACATTCATTAGACCTGCGCTTATGAGAGAGGGACTAACTGGTGGGCAGTCGAATTAACAGGCCTTTTACATTACAAGCAGACTCACCAGAGGCCCATCTGAGCTGCATGGGAGAAATCGCTGTACTGACCAGAGGAAAGTTGTTTATTTGTGGAGTTTTTTGATCACCAATTTGTGATGCTTTGTTTTTCTTTTGCCTTTACAGGTCACAACGTGCAATTCTAAAGAGGTGAAAGTGTCGTAAGCGTTAGTTTAAATCAACAGCTGCAGTGAAAGGTTGAGAAGGTCAGGCGTTGTGTCTGTGATATTACTGCCCCTAGCCACTAAATTAGGGATAGAGCCAAGAGGTTTGCACACTGTTACTGTACTTCACACTCTATTAGACACGTGAACACTGGGCCAAAAACAACTAGTCTTCTTTTTTGCCTACTTTTAAGCTTAGAGCGATTTCTGAGCAAATTTCTGAGCATTACAGCAACTTTTACTCTCCTATCTCGTGTTATCAGGATTAAATGCAGGTCGCAGAGGTTGTTTATTTACAGATGTTCTTTTAATTAAGTGAGTCTTCCTCACCTTGTTTTATTTTGGGCGAAAATTTAAATATCTCACATTCCTAGTGTGTGCGTTGCTGATAAAGCGCTGAGGTCGGCGTTCTTTAAGTTGACTTGTGCCTAGGTTGGTGCTCTTTAATGAACCTTGTGTGTTCAGAGGCCTGAAGGTGATCGTACAGTACACTACTATGTAATAGCATGGGATGGCTCATTATAGCAAGGCATAACAATTCACACATTAATTTTCCAGCATCCAGTTTTTAATTAATCCAGTAGGCAGTCTTAAACACAGGGTACACAAATTGCCTTCGGCCTCATAATTAATTCTAATGGAAGAAATTAAAAATTGGTGGGGTGTGTTTGGATTGTTCGACTGTGTTACTGTGGTTTTGAGCTCGCTGGAGCGACGCTGTCACCGACAAGGATCTCTCGCTGCCCTGACCAATCCAGCAGTCTCCTTCCCTTTCCGTGTGAGCGGGGAGCGTTGCTCAGTCGCCCACACGGATTCTGCAAGAATAAAAATGCTTTGTATGTCTCCGTCTCCTAAAACATACGCTTTCTCACTGGACCTTTTTAATAATGCCAGCTCCTTTTTTATTCCGTGACTTAGTGCGTGCTTTTTCTTTGATCTGTTTTCTTCTGCTTGGCCTTTCTGAGTCGATGTGTTGGTAGCTTTGGTTACTCAAAGTGCTGCCACAGAGCCAGTATCAACATCCATTACTTCCACCACCCCTGTGTGTTGAAACTGTTTGAGATTGCTTTTCACTGTGGTGTTGCTCTTGGATCCCAGCCAGCTGTATTCAGTATCTACAGTAGCTGTGTAGCCATAGGGAGTTGCACTGGAAACCTCTGTATCATATCAGCATTACTGATGCTCTGTCTCTGTAGACCTCTAAAGTCTACCGCACTCTGGAATAAGACACCCCGTTTCCTCTCTCTGCTTTCATTTTTCTCTAATTCCCCTCTTTTAAAAAAAATAAATAAAAAAAATCCTCCCTCTGTCTCTCATTACATCTTCTTCATCCTGATATGGTAGGAAATCTTTTTCTATGGCCGTTTGTTTTCGCTTCACAATCAGTCAAACATGTTTTGTTTTTCTGCTTTCTTCCTCCCGTAGGCCGCTGCACATTCTGGTGTGTAACGCAGCAGTGTGCACTCAGCCCTATATGCTGACTGAAGACAACCTGGAGTCCACCTTCCAGATCTGCCATCTGGGTCACTTCCTGCTAGTGCAGTGTCTACAAGACGTGCTGCGTCGTTCAGCCCCAGCACGTGTCGTGGTGGTTTCCTCTGAGTCACACAGGTAAAGAAAAGGAAGATTGACTAGTTTTGTGTTAGTGAGTGTAAATATGTTTGATTGGTCGTCGAGAGGTTGCTATCTGTATCAGTGAGGTCTTTCCATATTAAAGTCACGCTGATAATTGCCCAGAACTAGCCTGTCTAGTCTTCATGAGTTCATCGCCAGTCGTGCACTTAAAGCCGCTGCACTGGCTAGTTTTCTCGACGAGTTGACAGATAAGACTTTATGCGTATTGTCAAACATGACAGCCTCACTCACTCAAACTCATTCCTTTCCGCATGCTGTCACTGTGAATTAAACGTATCATCAGCATGATGGATGGACTTATCAGCCCAAATTTACTTTGATCAAGTATCTGCTCTTTTATGTCTGACCCCCCTGACTCAGCCCCTTTCTCCTTTTTTTTCTCAAGGAACTCCAAAGGCTCAAGTTTTTCTGTTATGCAGCAGACAAGCGCAGAGTCTTGCAGTAATCTGTAAGCCCAAGCCCCGAGCCATGTATTTTAGAGCCAGTCCCTGTCTGTGTGCAGCATTGATCGTGGCTTCAGTCAGTCAGACGGCCAAGCAGTGATTGATTGGAGCTCGGCAGAGTGACCTGAGACAACGCGAACATACGCAGAGTTATTCTAGCAGATCAAACAGCAGCACTATTACAGGGGCCCTCATATGAGTTATGTTATACAGGCTGCCATGCATGATTGGGCAGGAGCAGCAGAGGGGATGGTTTGACACTCAGATTCACTTGGGGTCACTTTGCTATTACAAGCTGTAGGAAAAGTCGGAGGAAGACGGAGTAGGAAAAGCTCATGGAAGGAAAGGTTGCCGTGAAGGGAATATTGACATGTGATTGACGCAAAACTTGCTGTAGCAGTAAGAAAAGTGGGTACAGGCAAGTTTTGATTGTGTAAAAACTGTCAGGTTAGAATAAGGAAGATGTGTACTATTTTTACGTATTTGCAATGCTAAGAATGCACAAGTATTCTCCTTACTCTTCACCCTACAGTTTGCTCTCCTTTTCTGCCTCCCAAACACTGCCTCTCTCCTTCTGTCCTCAACAATCAGCAGTGGCTTTAACCCCTTCAAAGCAGGCTAAAGCAGAACCAGAGAGAGTCAGTTACACACTAACACAGACTAGAGAGAAGGAATAAAGGAGCAAAAATAGACAATATCTCATATTGCATCTTCCATTCTGTCCACCTCATTCCAGACCTATATTACATCCACTGAAGTCCCTCCCTTTTTTGCTTGTGTTATTTTCACTTTCCGCTGATTTCCTGTTTACTTACTTAGCCTCCCCTCACAGGCAGTGTGTGACCCATGACCTGGCAGTATATTGTATTCCCTAAGCCCCTTGTCCGCTTGGTAAAGCAGTGACCTATAAGGGACAGGAATGGAAAAGATGGACGCAGGAGTAATGGCTGGACACTTTATCAGTTTCCACCACAGGGGCTTACTGTGAAATTGACCCAATACAGGTTTACTTTACTCTAGTACTGCATCAGATCTGGTCAAACGAGAGATCATATCCTTAATGAAATTACCTCTGAAATATCTAAGCTGCAGGACAGTAAACGGCATGTTTGAAAACCAAAATCTCTACATTTATATCGCTGCGAGACCTCATTCAATTGTAACGAGGCACAGCTTCGGCTTGTCGTGCAAACAAATTTTGATTTACCAAAAAAAAAAAAAGGCTTTAGCGTCGAGGCAATTGATTTATTAACCTCTACTTGCTGAAGTAGTTACGAAGTTGCAGCACATGAAATGAAAAGCCTGCAGATGTTGTAATTTAGCCAAGCAAGGATGTTGCGGAAGGCGACAGTAAACAAGAGGCAGCGAGCTTGTAAAATCACAACAAGGAAACCAGGTGACATTTTGATTGGTTGTTTTCTAATGACTGGATTAATATGTAGGATGTGTTCCGCTGGTTTGGAGTCTCATCCCGCGCCTCTCACACATACGTACACACACAGACGCATAAATACACAGTGTAGTTTTCGTGTATTGAGATTTTTGTGTGAGCGTGTAATAACACAACGAGTAGTGTAATGTTTAAGGGGCCTTGTCAAACATCTGGATTTTAACAGCTCTGTCGCAGGCAATTAAAGAACATCATGTCACGTCTTTGATTTGTATGCAGAAAGCGCCACACATCTGCCGGCGGAAAGCCTACGCGCAGGCCGAGGCAGACTCACACTAACTACTCTTAATGCAAACTATCTTTCAGGTTCACAGACCTCCTAGACTCATGTGGCAAAGTGGACCTGGCGCTGCTGTCCCCCTCAAAGAAGGACTATTGGTCCATGCTGGCTTACAACCGCGCCAAACTCTGCAACATCCTCTTCAGCAACGAGCTCCACCGGCGGCTTTCGCCTTATGGTGTCACCTCCAACGCATTGCATCCTGGGAACATGATGTACACCTCCATACACCGGAGTTGGTGGCTGATGACCTTTCTCTTCACGCTGGCCAGACCTTTCACAAAGTCTATGGTAAGCGAGAGAAGAAGCTTGGAGAAAGTGTTATATCACCTCATGAGTGCGCAGGCTGTAGCTCAGCCTGCCTGAAGGCCCGCTGCAACGCTCGACTGGTTAACATTTGACATTACTTTTCATTGCGCTGGAGTAATTCTGCAGCTAGTTATATTTTTCTAAATGCAAAGCCAGCCTGTGAATTTGTGACTCTCATATAGCTCTTACAGAGCCGGCGTATTTGTCTTGGCACATTTCTGGGAGAGAGGACAGGAACAGGATGGAGAGGGGTAGATCTGCTGAAGGCTCAGGGAAAGAGTCTGGGTTTAATAGATAGAGAGATATTTGTGGTTTGTTTTCCTCTTCCTCGTGGCACTGTTTGTTTAACCCTGAAAGACAGTTTTCTATCCTTTCAGTACTCTATTCCAGAGAAATGCGACTATTATAGGCTGCTGTTAATGCCTAATCCCAGCCCTAGCTCCTATGCAGTTAAGTACTAAAATAAAAAAAGTTCTGTGCCTAATACATTTTTACTGAAGAAGGATGTGGCAGCTCTTTGCTGTTGCAGTGATTTAAGTTTCCCCAACCAATCAGTATATTTTGGATGGGTATATTTTGGATGAGTATAGTTTTGTGTGGGGTGCCATTGCCACTCCTGTTTTACAGACACAAGTGCACAGTATAGGAGAACCTCTAGCATCTGTACCTGAGTTGTGGCTGATCTGAGAACTCCTACCCAGTTTTGGAAGGATGGCATTAAGGAAGGATTTTGAGTTTGGCTCAGCACTTTTATGATACAGTGTCTTTTTTGGGGATTACATTAATGAAGCTGCCCAGCACTACTTCAGCTATACACACATGCATACAGCATCCGCTGTGGCATCTGGTTGGATCATAAGATATCGGACAACTTACAGCTAAACTCCCGTGAAGGGTTTAACCTTTACAGTGTGGCTCAGACACCAACTGTTGTGAATGTGTAAGCATCTGCATGATTTGTATGTGTGGGAACGTTTTAATAGCACATGTGTGTGCGCATGAGATGATATAAGGTGCCTGAGGTTAACGTCCTCACACGCTTTAGATATGAACGATAAAATCTAGCACCGTGATTTATTTCAGTCCATATTGTGTCCTGTGCTCTCTAAGACTTTTCAATGGATAGCAGCACTCTACCCTTTAGGCTCCATAGCCTCCTAATATATGCTTTAGTTTGACTATTACATCTTTCCATTAGCTGTTCTTCATACTTTATCAATTTAGTGTTTGCACTGAAGTGAAAATGTGATGTTGAAAGGCAGCGTGGTGGAGTTTTAGTGAAGCGTTGTTCTGATCCATCATGTTTGACAGACGCAAGGCCTCGGGCCGTCATTTGTCTCTCCGCCATTTGACATAGGATGAGAGATGAGAGGAACGGCTCCTCAGCACCTTTTTGCAAAATGCCAGGCTGAATATTTCCTCAGTTTGACTTTTTCTGTCACAAAACACTCTTTTGCGTCCCGTCTCTTTATTTTAGAATTAATTTTTTAATCGCTTCGTCCCGTGTTTCATTCTTAAAAGCCAAAGTTTGTCCAGCATTCCTTCTAATCACATGATTGGAGCTGTACCCCAGTCTGGATGATACTTCTGTGTATTTTTTCATGTATCTTAAGGAATGGGTGCTAACATTTTAGGAGCAAGCACACATAACCAATTAGCAGAGGGTTTTCTTTTTCTTTTTTTAAATTTTACATGTCGTTAATTTAATGAAGTGTAGATGTTAGTAAATATTAAAGGACAAAGGTAGAGCTAGTAATTAAATTCTGGTGTGCTGACGCAGCGATTAGCTAAAACTCATGTCTGATAAAGGCCACACGCAGACACACAGCCTTACGCACAGACTCACACAGATACACAGACACACCCCTAAGCTGAGCATTTGCTCTTATTTAAATCTGGGCTTGATAAGGCCCCTGAAAGTGTATCCTCTTTAAAATCCCACTCCTCACTCCTTCTGCCCCCACATTAAGGGCTTAATAAAACAGTGATATTATTTCAGTTATTGGTTGCAGGGATATGAAGATGCTATCGCTTTAATTGCTTGCGTACGCTTGCGGGATCCATGGAGATTGTTCTGGGATGCAAACATAAGCAGAATGTTGACTCCAAAAAACAATCACAAAGCCCCCATGTGTGTTCTTGCGCAAATAACCAGCCCCTCATTTAAAGCACAGGTTTGATTTATAGGAGCACAGGTGGGGTAAAATAGAGTTTTTCAACACGAACAGACACACATGGACAAGCACACGCATGAATTCGCAACACAGAGACGGCTGGAACACCTGGAGCTACATGTGGTCCTAAGTCATTAATTTGACTGCTATTGTAAAGGTGATCAAATGTCATGTAGGGCAATATGTGCCGTGGTTGGTCATTTAATCACACCCATGTTTTCGCCCCTTATTTAATTGTTTCCTGCTCTTTTATGTGATCTTTTAACTTGCACGCTTTTTTCTGGTCTTTTCTTGTTGCCGTACTTTGGTCACGTCTAATCGAAACATGTGTGACTTCCTCGCTTTTGCATTCCTTGTGTTGTGGTTTGAACTTAAGAGAAAGAAACTTCTCTATTAGCAGGGAGCCCCAGCCCACTCTGCTATTGATGCACAGAACTGATTCCATTTTGCTGAGTTGAGAAAGACATCTATAAAGAGCCATGACATTTTAATCAGCCAAACTATCTCTCACTAACATCATGTTCCCCTCCCTGTGCCTTGATCTACTTATCAGAGATTGTGCAACCAGGCCTGTAACTCCTGTTTCTTTAATTCAGCGTGTTTAGTGTGGGAGTTTTGCCTGTGTCCTTTGGTGTGATTATCAGCACCAAATGATCTGGCCTGAAGTTGTGTGTGTGTGTGTGTGTGTGTGTGTGTGTGTGTGTGTGTGTATATATGTGTGTGTGTGTGTGACAGAGAGAGAGACCTAAGAGAGAGCGAGAGAGGCAAAAAAACATCTGCTATCAAGTGATTTAGTTAGAGCAATTTAATGCAGAAAAGTTTGATTGACGTAGATCTTGGTTGATTTGTTTGATCAAACATTGTATGATTTGTGGGTCTTTCTAGATTGTAGATGGTTTCCTTTGAATGAGAACTCTGGGCACACTTTTAAACAGCACATAATGAATTTCAGTGACTGTTGCAGTTATTAGTTTGGCTGTAACCTTTGTGAAGTTGTCACCGTCCTGTCATGCTGGATCGCTGACCCTGTGACATTTTGTTGACTGACTGATTGCTCCCTCAAGATCGGTATACCCTCAGGCTCTGAGCAGCTGGGCTCAGCCTATACCCATCAAATATATACCTTAACTATAGGCAGAGACAGTGCTGAGCTGAATGGAGACCAGTGTGTGGGCAGTGGCTCCAGTACATCATCCACTATAATGGATAAAGAGAGGGGAGGGGTGTTGTGGGCACAGGCCTAAGAGGCTCTACTGGTCCAATCAGACGCCTCGATTCTCCCAGAGGCTGGTTTCATCAGCGCTCACGCCTAGTCCCATGCTTCTTAGCGTTTTTGCATGATTATTTTACCCAAGATCCTGCCTCGGGCACCCAGCCACCTTTTTACATATGCACAAGCTGAACTTTTGACCAGGCACCAGCAGTCAGTGGTTCAGACACGAGATGTGGGACTGGCGTTGCCTCCTTCTCAGCTGAGCCTCGCCTAATGTGACCAGGAGCTCAATCCTGCAGCTTGGGGGTTAACCCAAGAGACAGATCCTGCAAGAGAGACATCAGCATTACCGTTTAGCAGACACACCGTAGAATGGCTGGTTGGTGCTATATGTGAGTACAGCAGCCACTGTTACTTCGGTATCAGTTTCTCTCCTGCAGCCAGACATAAGGTCAGATGCTCCATCTCCTATCTGGTGTAGCCCAAAGAGGCGGGGAGCTTTGCTGTACACCTAGGAAGCCTGTGTGTATGTGTGTGTGCTGCTCAACCATGTGGAAAGAAAGAGGAGCAGAGGTCCCAATCTCCTCGCCCGCCCCCCCACCCTTCTTCACTGTGAGGTTAGATGAGCTGCCAGGCCGTTGTAATAGAGTCCTCTTGGATGATTAGGGGCTACACAGGAGGGGGTCAGCTCCAGCCTGACTGGAAACACTGTGTAGGTTTCTCTTCAGTGGGGTAGAAAGAATATTACATATTATGCCAACTGGCATGAGGTTCACACGCTCTGTCATGATTCAGATTTCCTTTAGAGGCCGTGTTTTAGACCATTTTTGAAGAACTAGATATAATCAATGTGATATTCCTGCGAGATGTATCCTGCCGTGCTGCTGCACTACGTAGAGAGAGACATCAGCAGGCAGTGAGAAACAAGATGTGTTGGTGTGGCATGATAAAAGCATACAATCCTATTTGCCTGTATTGACATGTGTGTTCTGCCCAATCCTGTTACTGGGATTATTGGCCATGGAGATACCATTTCATTAAAGAAAACACACAAATGCTCAGAGACACACACACACACACGCACAGTGGGTGCACAGAGATGGCCTGAGGCCTGGTTATGTGCTCCATTGCACAGGGAAACTGTGTAAATGGTTTATTGTGGATGAGTTGATGTGATGGAAAGCGTGTCTGGATCAATAAAGAACCAATCAAACGCTGACAGTCTGCTGCTGTATGCAGTCAGTCATTCACCCCTCATGCCTGCGTACAGTTATACAACATGAGTGTGAAGGAAGGATGAACAATATCCCTGTTGAAAACAGAAGAAGTTTAAGAAGAAAAGAAGTAATTTTTCAACAATGAAACAAACAAAAAAAAGCTTAAGTCTGCAAAAGATTGTCACTTTTTTTTTGCGTGCATGAGTTCTGCATGTACCTCTTTATAAGACGTGTTTCTGTGACTGGCTAAGATTTGTTTGTGAAGAAACATCATTTAAAGAATCAACCACATCCTCTGCTCCTCCAGCTCCAGACACCTCAGGGAGACCATTAGGACGGCTCCCCAGCTGAGGTTGTCTGAGTTGGGGCTGAGTCTGAGTTGGGGCTCGGCTAAATTACCCCAGAGCTACAGGTCAGAACCAGCTAGACCCTGACTGCCAAGGGACACTCTCTCTAATAGAAGGGATCAGAACAGGCCAAAGAGCCAGAAACTGACCTGGCCAGAGAGACATCCTTACTCACTTACCCTCTACTCTTCCACATCGCCTCCTTCACCCTTGGTCTCTCATAGCTTTAGAGCTTCAGAGCTTTTCTCCTGTAACCCTCAGAGAGGAGAGATGTAACCTATCACCTCTTTCTCACTCATCCACCGGTACCGTTTTCCTGCTGCTGACCCTCACAACTTGACACACACACACACGCGCGCGCGCACGCACCGCTCCCTCCCCTCTTTGTTGTCACACAGAGCTGATGGACTATTTTTCAAATTGATTTCAAAAATGTACATAAGCAGCCGATCCCCTAGCCCAGATTACCTATTGATTTTTAATATGAAAAGCTCATTATATAAGCAGGAACTGCAACACAAAAAGCTAGCCAACCTTTGCATAAATCCTTTAATTGAATTTCCAGAGCCCGTGGTTCTACATTTTTTAATTAAATCCATTTCTTTTTTTAAGGGTTGCTGTGTAATTTGCATGCTGTGAAGTGGGTGCTGTCCCAGATAAAGTGCCATTGATCCTTATTAAGGCTCACCTCTGGGCTCGCTGAAAACCAACCGCAGAAATTAAATGTGCTCATGGTGCATACACTTATTGCCCGCATGATAGGATTAGAGGCGGAGAGAGAGAGAGAGAGAGAGAGAGAGAGAAGGAGTGATGGGGCAAGAGGTGGTGCAGGAGGACGGGGTGGGGGGCGTTATTATTAATAGTTGTTCATATTAATGTAATATTTCACCTGTCCTTCTGTGGGATGAGATTGTGAGGATGCTGTTTGTACTGTAAATACAGCCCTGTTTAGGTTTCATTCTGGTTTCTTTTCAAACGTACTCGGGCCCGGTGGTCTCTGCCTGGGGTCGCTGTGAGTTCACCTGCTCTCCAGATTAAAGCAGAAAAATCAGCTTCTTTTTATATAACAAATACATGCATTGCAAACATGCATATTTTATTCTTATTTATTTTGTTTTAAAAAAAAAACAAGGATGTGAGCATGTTTTAATTGAATCAATGATCATATTGCTCATTGATGCTTATTTAGAAGGTCATGATCTGCATGCAGTCGGCCCATGTAGAGGGCGTTTGACTAACTTTATAGGGATTAAGTGATGCTTAATTTTCTTGTCTTTACCCCACTTAACATGTGTGCAGAGGTGCAGGTGTGAGATGTGGGTTTTTTTTTAATACTGCATTTGTTCTGTGTGGTAGCTGGTAAGGCAGGCCTCCCCTTTCTTGTCTTCTCGTGCTGCTGTATGCAGACGGTGGAGTAAATCAATAGGGATTAACCTGTGACCTCAGTCACATACTTATAGCCCAGTCCTCGCTGCTCACACATCTCTCATCAGTTTCACTTAAACACTGCACCTCACTCAATAAGGCACCACACGCTAATTCATTTCAAAGATGGAGAGACCTCTCTTTTGCGATAATCACACACACACACACTCACGCACACTCAAACACATGGGCACATACTAAAAAGCTAAAGCACATGACCGAATAAACAAAAAAAACAAAAGTGATCTAACAGGATGCGGCAAAGAAGAGTTTTGGACGACTAATCCATCACATTAAAATATATTTTTTGAAGTTTTCTATATGTATGCTACATGTGCAATGAGATAAAGGCTTCAGCTCATTATTATTTCTTTCATTATTGGGGAATCTGATGATTATCCTTAAATCAACCGCATAGTCATATGGTCTATGAAATGGAAAAATGTAAATAAATAAAAGACAGAGATAAACGTGATGTCTTCAAATGTTTTGTGTTCTCCAGTCATCTGAAAAAAAAAAATTTGCTATCTGGGAAGAAAGCCATGAAATACTCACGTTGAAGATTGAGCGACTGCTTGCTATTAACTTAACTGATTTAGAAATTATCAAAATATTTTCTAATTATTTTTCTGCTATTTTGATTGATCAGCCGGTAAATAATATTTGAAAAAAATCGAAACATGATGTAAATAAAAAAAAGAAAAAGGAAAAAAGTTAAGTTCAAATTGATTTGTATTAAAATTTTAAGTTAGAACCACAACAAGGAACGTGCCTGGAAACAGCTCAGAAACTGTTTTGTTAAATTTTTGGGTGAACTGACCCTTTAAATACTGGGTCTGCTGTTTTCCCTTAAAATATAGACAGCTGTAAGAAAGGTGGACGGGGCTCACAGTGACTTAGTTCACTCTGTTAAATGTCCTTGAACGCGGTGGATATCCGGCATGTCTGACTTTGTCTTTTGTACAGTCGCATACCTTCACACTCTTCTTTTCTCCGTCTTCCTCTTGAAATATTGACACCGGCTGACTGATTGGTCTGATGTCTGTCTGTCTGTCTGTCTGTGACAATGTGCGTGTTTGTGTGGCACGCATGCGTGCGCGTGTTGAGTGGTGCAGTGTCAGCAGTATGTGGTGCGAGTATTGACCCAGACCTGTCCTCTGCTCTGACTGGCTCTTGTCCCTAAGTTGTCATCTCTCTCTCCCTTTCGCATTCTCTATCTTTCTGTCTTCCTTTTTGTTCTTTTCATAGTGGATCCCTTCATGGTTGATCTCCTCATGCATTGATCAGTATTTTGTCATCTTTTTAGTCACTGCATTCAGTGTACCAACTAGTGTCAAGCAGGCTGATATGCTATAAATGAGAGGTGTGGAAGATTGGGTAAAACACAGACGGAGGAGCCTTTCTTCAGTGTCAGTCGTTAGTTATTTTTTTCACTGTATCTAGTGTGGTCTCACTTTTTGCTCTCTTTTTCTGTGCACAGTAGAAACAAACAGTATCTACTCACTCAGTGTGAGGTGCTGGCCGAAAATGGGAGCTCTGATTTCCCTCGGATCATATCATAATCCACTCAGTCAGACTACCACAGCTCGGTTCCTTTTTTGTCCAAAAGGAATCAACCAACCATACATATTTACGCTCGCACACGTATAGAGTGCATCCTAAATGCCTGTGGTTGGACGCCCTCCTCTCCCACCGTCGCCGCCACCACACACACCGGGGTTAGACCACTCTATATGCTATTGATTGCACTGCTGTTGCATGTTGTGCTCAATCACGAGTTCCATGCGTCTACGGTTGTCCTCTCCCACCTGGCCCATTAGATTAGGCTAATGCATTCAACCATTGATTAGTCATTACACTCAGACCTGATCAGCCAATCGCCTACCTGGTTTGACTCTACTTGACCCGTGGACCCTGGCTCTCATGTCATGTGGCCAGCTCTAACGTGTTAAAAGCACATGCAGCTCACAGCTCCATCTGATATGTATTATGTTAGGGTTATGGGAGGCGCGATTCAGATGGGTTCACTACCTGTATCATATTCAATACTGCGCATTTCCATGCATTTCCTAATCACATGCAACAGAGAGCTATAGATTGTATCATCGAGCACATTACTGTTGGAACACTGATCTCAAAAGTTAACATGAATGAGCTTGAAACAGTGCAAGCAAGTGTGAAACACTCTTCAGCCCCTCCTTGCACTGCTACAACAGGTCTAACTATTGGTTTCTCTGGTGAAATTGTGTGACGCTGGCAGCTGATCCTTTTTGTTGCTGAGGGAATCACAAGCAGGCTTCCGTAGATTGGGCTTCTTCCAGCGCATTGCACAGTGGTGCTGTTGGTTTGGGACCTGGAGAGTTTGGAGGCAGGATCACTGCCTTGGGCTCTTTGTCGTTTTCCTCGAGCCCTTCCTCAACAGCTTTTGCAGGGCAGGTGTTGCGTTTGGGGAGGCTGCTGCTGTAGTAAGGGAGTACTGCTGCCTCGGGGGGAGGGGGTAGTGGGGCTGTCGGGTCTGCTGTGATGTGTAGTTTTCTGGACTGTGTCAAAGTAAAATCCATATGAATGCCAGAGTCCCGGGGTTTCTCATCAAGAACTAGAGGGACAGGTTTACTTGCCGTCACTCGTCAGTGGGTTTAATGGTGTAGCTGCTTAGTATACTCCTCCTTAACCACTGAACACGTGTCCTCTTTAGTTTGGTCTTATATTTTACTGTCTGTGGCATGCTGTTTTATACAGCTCTGACAGCTACTAGCGATGCAAGTTACGCTGAAAATTAAGATTTTTACACACAAAACAAATGATTAGTAAATAAAATATGATAAATTGCCAGGATTAAATTGCTCAGCAGCATTCAGGTGGTTAAAGAGTACCCCACTGATTTAGTATTGTACCTCTACAATATTTAAAGACCCACAGTAAAGACTCCCTTGGTGCCTATATTACCCAAAAAGAGTTTGCTCAGAGATACGGATGTTTTTATTCTCTTTGCTAATGTGGCCATGGGTCGCTAGGTTTAAACACAGACGAAGAGTGTTAGTATCTTTCCAAAGCCTACACTTCCAGATGTCCTTCATCAACTTCATTCCCAACTGTTGAAACATCCACTAATATAAAATATAAAATCATAACCCTGACAGGGACACTTCTGCTGCACGTTGAGCACTTTTGAGACAGTTTAGTGAGTAAATCTTTAAATACTTTATATTTCAGTGTTTCCACTCTTACCTTATTTTGTGCACACTTCTCCCACCTCTGGTTCCACGTTTAGGTGTGACCAAGCCACACTTTGCAAATGCATACACAATAAACTAAAATGAGAAATTCTCTCTGTTGGCTCTATGCAGCCATCAGTTATTATTGTTTCACCTTGGCAAGTTGTTTGTAAGTAATCATACACTAAGTCCTCCTCTTTTTTCCACTCCCTTCCTCCTTTTTTGTGCTGTTTTCCTTCTTCCACACCCCTGTCTACAGTATTGAGTCAGTCAGTGAGGAATAGCTGTTTTAGGGACAGCCCTATTGATGTGTGTGTGTGTGTGCGTGTCTGTGCGTGTGGGATGTGAAGCACCGGGCTGAGTGATCGGGGATAGATGTCCTTATTGGATATGAGCTGGCTACTCCGTGGTTCTGCATTAAATTTGTATTGAATAGGAAATTAATGAATGGATAACTTTATTGATGTTTTGGTATTGAACATATAAACAAAATGTTCTTTTGAAGCATTGTGTGAGCGCTGCACCCCAGGGGGGAGGGAGTGGTCCCAGTTGTGCTTAAGAAAGAATAAGTCCATGTTAAGTCCATAGTGCATTGGAAAAGAGAGCAGATAGATCAATGGGAGCTCGCTGCTTGAGACACACTTTAATTGTGTTGTTTTCTTTCAGATTTCTGTCCTCCCACATCCATCTCAGTGCAGCAGTGACAGATTTGATACGTATTGCAGTCAGTGTCATGAAGACAGATATGAATTTATTGAACATTTTCAAAAAGGGATTTGTTCAGCTTTTATTTGTAAACCCATATGGACTAAAAGGGGGATGTAGTTATAGTGGAGTGTTTGACAAACGGACTGTTTCTTTATGTTTTCTGTAACTTTTTTCCTTTTTTGGTAAGTGCTCTGATGCCTTTTGGTGTAGCTTGAATCAATGCTGTGCTGCCGCAATCAAACACGTACAACTTCCTCAAAGTGGAGTCGGACTGATTCTTTTCCAGCGAGTTGGATGGGAACAGATCAAAGAGATGAGAGATGGCGAGTGGAGGAAACTTGTTTAATTAAAATGAAGTGATGAAGGGGGGTTGGGGGATAGAGGGATGTTCTTTGATGCGTGCTCTGGATGCACCGTATACGTTATTCAGTTATATTACTCACGATTTTTGTTTAAGAGGTTCCAGCTGAGGGTGGGACAGTAGGAGGTGTTGCAGACGCAGGGAAAGAGGGAAGGAAGGGGCGAGCTTGATGAAGTTTCTGATTATCCAGCCTCCTCTGGCACAGGGAAGAATTACTGAATGCCATTTGGGTCAGTGCTCTTTATGGAACTACATTTATGAAATACATCTCTCCCCCTCTTTCTTTCACTCTTTCCACCTCTCCCTTTTTGTAACTCTCCCTTCCTCCCTCCCTCACTTCTAATTGGCGATGCAATAAAGGTGTGTGGGGTCAGTGGTTCTTCAAGGTGAGACTGCATGTGTGTCTCTCTCTCTCTCTCTGGTGTTCTTCTCCAGACACACAGGCAAGCGGCAGTCATTCCTGCCGCTCCAATCTCACATTTTCTGCCGTGCTCACAGAAACCAAAGGCCTAAATCCACCGTCTGCACCTTAAATAACTTAACTAATGCCGCGCCATCTTTTCTCTGTAATAAATGGCTCTATCATTTGAGAGCTCCGTGCTTACCGCCCTGCCCTCCTCTCTCAGCTCTGCTCTGCGTCCTTGTGCCAGCCTGGTAAGCCAGAGGGCACGCTGTGGGTGAATCAGAGACAGGTTCTCTGCCAACACACCCAGTGGGAGAGACCCTGCCAAGGGTGCCAAGGCCCCAAGAGAGGGAAAAAGGGGAAGATGAGAAGGTTTGATTTGGGAGGAGATGATTGAAGCGAATGAGGGAAGAAATGAGGTAAAAAAGCAAGAAAAAGAACGACTGGTGGTGTGAAGTTTGAAGGAAAATATGCAGGATATGCATCACAGAGGGATAATATAATAACTTTTTTGTTTTGAGGTCCTCAAAATACTTCTGTATCTATTTACTTTAAAGGTCCCGAACTATTGCAACGCCACAAGTTCCACACAGGCTCTTTGTGAAGATTGCCCTGACCCAGTACCATTTTAGGCCAGTAGGGGTCATTGTAGTTCAACTGACTGAGCAGAGAAGCCTGATCAGTGATTGTTACATCTGCGGTTCATTTGCAAACGCAACTCTGCTGTCATGGGCTCTCACGCACATTTATTAAAACACATATATATATTTATATTGTGTTGCAATTTCTGATGACAATAGGATTCTTTTAACTTGCGGTAACCTCTGCAGGTGATCAGGGGTCAGTACTGTTACTACTGATAGAGAGCTCAGTGGCTTTGTCTCCTGTTTACCTGAAAATACCCGAAATGAGGCATGCACCCAAAAAACCAAGATGCCACCTTCTGCTTGGCGTGCCGATGCAGCCTAATTGATTCAGCACTTGAGCTGGTAATTTAATGTCCAGGTCTCTGTGAAGTCTTTGCCTGCAGGTATTGTTGGAGACACCAGTGTTGAGAAATAATTGCAGAGTCACTTGTTTTCTTTCACCAGGGCTAAGAAGAAACAAAAATCCCAGTTTCTGTCTGCATGCAAATGAATATTTCTTAAAGTAAATTACACAGTTCTGTCTGCAGATAGTGTCTGAATGTAAAGACAATAGAAGTGACTTGTAATGCTGAAAATTTGAAGGTGTAATCACGTATAAACTCTGTTTTTGACCAATCTAAACTCTTAGTATCCACCCTTAATTTATGTATACAAATTAAGCATGCCACTGCTGCCATTGACCTCCAGTAGATGAATATTAGATGAAGCAGCAGCCAATATTTGAATAGCTGAGTTCAGGACGGCAACGATTTTAATGGCAGCAAGCAGCCATTAACAGTATATCTGAAAATAGACAGAGTATTTTTCCATAGATCATTAATGACGGAAAATCTATCTCTCTTTCCTTCCCACCATCATTCAATATATATCTCTCTTCTCCTCTCTTCGTATTTTTCTACCTTTACTGTATTTCACCCATGTCATTCTTTATTTGTGCCGAGCTCGAGCTCCTGCTTCCAACAGCGAGGGAGAGAAAGAGAGGCCTTTCAGAGCTTCCTATTAAAATGCACCAGATATTTGAATAGAGGCCGCTAATGTCTGTTTAGTATATAATCCACGTTCCCTCCTCCCATATTCCTTGTTATTCTAGTTTAGTGCTGTAATCAAGCAGGGCTTGCCAATAAAGTTTATTGTACGGAGCTAAGTGTCAATATCACACACACACCCAGGGCAGAGAGGTCCCTTTAATTAGAAAAGGAGAGAGAGGAGGCTGCGTGTGTGTGTGTGTCTGTGAATACCTGTGTATGTGTATGCGTGCATTTATTTGTATGTTCAGATTTCTTTGTTGATTTTAGCCATCATAGACTATAAATGCCATTCAGTGTTAACAGCAGGCCTGTTCTTTTAAAATGTATGGAGGAAAAAAACAAAAACAAAAAATGTGACGCTGGGAAAAAAGAAGAAAATCATAAATGTGACACCAACTTAAAAAATTTCACTGCTTTTATGAACAAATCAATTCTAGCTTTACATGACTATTGAGCCTAGATGTTTTGAATCTATGTCAACGCTGAACAAACAATAATCCCCGCTATATGAAGTATTGATTAGACCTGCTCCCTCTCTGTGTGGCTTTATTAAAGGTACAGTTGTTTAGGTCTTTATGATGATGGTATAACCTGATGGGAGAAAACTTTCACAACTACAGTGGGCTACCTCCAGATGACAAAAATAAAAATAAAAGATACTCTTTTTGCAGATGAGCAACTCTTGCTTTAATCGTTTCTCGACTGCGACAATGAAAATGTTGACATTTTCAGCCTGCGTGTAATCCAGAGTAACGTTTTCTCGGATTGGAAGCCTCTTTCATTTTTCTCTCTGGCTTGATTTTTCTTTCTCCACTCTTCTCCTCCTCCTATTAGGCCACTTACAAACAGCCTGGTTAATATGTAGAATGATATTGCCGATACGAATTCTTTGATAGAAGATCATTTGAGCGAGGGCAAAAATGGAAAACACCTCCCACTCCTAAACACAGTGTCCCGCGGTGGTAGGGGTGGGCTCGTGGCTTCAATCAAATAATAAAACACAAAACCATTTCCCATTACACTGCAAAGAGATTAAAGGCAGATTAAACGTACTGTATGGGAGCTGGGGCCTGTGTCAACCGCCGATAGCGGCGCGGTCCTGACAGGGAAGAGGAGAAGATGAGGAGATGATGAGACGAGAAGAAAGAAGAGAAGAGAGGAGAAGAGAGGGGAGGAGGAGAGGAAAGAGGAGAGGAGAGGTGAGGGTAAATGCACGACGCAGAGAGGGAGAGCAGATGGAGGAGTAATTTGCGTGGGATGTAGATGGGGGAAACATGGCTGTGTGTCAGTGCTGAGCGATGCCTCCCGTTCTGAAAGAAATCAATTTAGGGCGGGACGGGGACGCCGTGCATACAATAATTGAATATTACTGCGTACTATCTCCTTCACATGCAACTGCTCTGCACCGGCTGTATGGGAAAAGTGAATCAGACGCTAGAGCGAGAAACACAGGGTCAGTGCCCAGTGTTGAAGCGGTTCAAATGTTGTGCGGATATTAAGTTGAGACTCCAAATAATCTCTTCGAGTTAGAACGTGATGGAGAAGAGGAGTAGTGTGCGCTCATGTCGTCGTGACCGTCGCATCCAGCGACCGACCAGCCTTTCTCTCTGTATGTCTGACATATCAGATGTGTCAATTCTGTCTGGACCACATGGTGTGATCAATAATCACAACTGTTAATCAATGAGCTTTTAAATAAGCAATGACCCTCTGTTACGAGGTTAGCCTCATTTATTGGTTTACTTTAGGCTAAGTGACACAATCAGCTGGTCATAAGAGCAGTTATGTCTCAAGAAGATCAGAAGAAGTTGTTTTTTTTCTCCCACTCTCTACTTGTAAGTTCACCTTTTAGGGGACAAAACACACATAAAAAAATTATACAGGTCAGACAAAAGACCTGTATAATACCTAGTAGTTTTTAACCCGATGCCACTGACTGCATTTTAAAAAGAATTAAAAAAATAATGTTTTGGGCTCTTCAGTTTGTTCTATATTTAAATAATTAAAAAAAGTAGAAACATAACTCTTCACCTGTGATTATATGGCAGAAAGTTTGTTATTATTGCGGCTCACAATTAGTCTTGAATTGATTAAATCTAAGTTAATCCAATATTTAATTTACGCCTTACTTCCACATGGTTCCTCTGTACAAACGCTCATTAATTCTTTGAAATGATATCAGACTCCTCTGTTATACTATCATTTAATCATCTCTGAACATAATAATCATCCATATATCATAACGGATGATCAGGAAACATTTAATTAGGATAATTACTCATTAATCCACCGAAAGGGCTTTTTTTTCTTTTTCTTTTTGCAAGGTGCCTCACAGATTGTTTGTGCGGTTTGTGTGTGGATGGCTGTGTGTAAACCCACGAGTGCACGTGTGCGTTGTCTGTGTGTGCATTTGTGTGTTCATATGCACGCAGCATGGCCCGTGTAATATTCGTCACTGTCTGATTTACTGTAGTGAGGCTGCTGTAGTAGGCCGGGATCCACTGCATTTATCTCCATTTCTTAATGGTATTTCAACAGCTCCTACACCATCGGCTGTTTCTCATTTTAATG
The DNA here is from genome assembly GCF_001858045.2 of Oreochromis niloticus. Classification (NCBI taxonomy): domain Eukaryota; kingdom Metazoa; phylum Chordata; class Actinopteri; order Cichliformes; family Cichlidae; genus Oreochromis; species Oreochromis niloticus. The sequence goes on along the minus strand of NC_031972.2, from coordinate 56,122,363 downwards.
ACTAGAGAAATGACTTGTGTGTGTGTGTGTGTGTGTGTCTGTGTGTAAGAGAGAGAGTGTGTGTGTGTGTGTGTGTGTGTGTGTGTGTGTGTGTTTTTATCCACACACACACGCACATTTTTCATTCAGAAGGATGCAAATGTAGGACTGAGCTACCTGGGCTGCTGTCCATAAAGACAAAACAACACCAACAATATATTTTTGTTTGAGTAGGGGAGTTTCTGATTGATGCGATAGCGACTGGTGGCTATTGAAGTGACTACTGTTGCACTGGTTGACGTGATTGAAATTGGGTTTCTCTTCTGCCCTGCTCACACACTAACCCCCCCCCCCCCCCCCCCCTCACTCCTCAAACACAGAGATGGTTCCTACAAGATCTGACAATTACAAGAGGAGCTTTTAATCAATCTGGAATGCAGCTCGGAGGGGCAAGTGATGGCAGTGGAGGAAGAAAAGGACTGATTACTCCCTCTCAATCTTTATCTCTTGTTCCCTTTCTCTTTGTTCCACTTCTCTCCCTCCCTTCCTCCTGTTCCTCTCTTGTCCCTTCACTTTTGCTTTTCTACATGGTCCATCCCCTGTGATTTCAGCCACAGAGTATTTAAACAGCCCCTCACTTCACTTCCTCCTATTTCTTCTCCTGCTTTTTTTCTCCTCCCTCCCAGCTCTTCATGTTTGACTATTAGCTGACATGCACACAGGGAGCATCGCTCATCTCCCCAATTTCTCCTCCTCTTGCCTTGTGCCTACCCCTCGCCGCCTCCTCCTCCTTCTCACTTCTTTCTCCTGCTCCATGTGTAACTATTAGCAGACATGCTCTCAGGGAGTCTGATGAATATTTTAGCAGCCGCAGGGAGGGGCTCCAACCCTCTTCCCCAGCATCCAACACAACTAATGGACCAGAGTCAGTGTTTCCCTTTGCACAACTTAGCATTGCACTCTGCGTTTTGTGCACACGGACTCTGGTTTGATTAGGCTACCAGTTTTAAGAGGCTGGAGAAGGTACAAGGTGAGAGTACAGCTGAACTGTAGTAAGTGCTTTCTGGATCAAGTCTCTAGCTGCACAACTACAAGACACGCCTACTTGGTAGTAACATCACACTACAAGCCACACCTACATGATGCAGCGCCTCTGGGTAAATTAATGTTGGAGTTGAGGCAGATTTATGGTGTCCATTTGCGTAGCTGTTTGGCTACACTCTGCTGAATCTGGTGAAGAGCCAAATTAGGACTGAGATTTGCATTAGACTGAGAGAGACCTCTTGTTTCCAGCTCACCTTACTGTCTCCGAACAAATGTGGCACTTTGTCATTTTTTTAAAAACCATAAAATCATACATCATTGATGCTCTTTAAAAAAAAAAACAGTTTCTACATTTTTCCTTTAATTTTATTAAGTTGGACAGTTGTTTGTATGCATTACCACAAGATGAAGCATGTTCTGCTTTTCATTTAATCTCATTAGGTTCTAATGTTTCAGCATTTTTGACTAGACATCTGTACGACTCAGAATGGGAGTCTGTCTACCAAGTTTTAGCTGTACAAGGCGCAGTGTGTGAAAATTATGTGGATTATCACGTCTTCCTGGTCCTTACTGCTTAAAGCTGAATGTTTTGGGTTTCAAAATGCTGATTGGTTACTGATATGCGACCATGTGTGTGGCTTTGCACCTACCCATATGCTCTGTGTCCTGGACTGAAATGGTTCCCTAAAACAAAATCAGCATAATCCTCCTTGCACCCACCTTAGCATCCACCTTTCACTCATCTTTCTCACTGCTTCACTTCCCTTTTTTCCCCTCTCGCACCTTCCATGTCTCGTCTCTCTGTGAGGTACAGTACACGCTGTGTATGTGGGTGCTTTTACAGTATGTGTGTGTGTTTGCGTGCACGCTAATCTTTAGATGAGGGGCTGGTGGTTAAATCATGATGCATAGTCCAGGGCTGCTCTGGCCACTGTCATTAATCAGTACAGGGGCGGGGGACGTATCTGCTTTTTATCCATCTCTTAAATCAGTCACTGCAGCTATCGGCAGCCCTCCCTTCTCTCCCCCCCCTCCACCAACCCTCCATCTCCTCCCTGTCCCCCAACCCACCTCCCCCTCCCCGACGGGCCGCTGATTGAAGTGGCATTGTTTGGGAGACAAGCGGCGGTCAATCAATAGGCAGTCTCACTAAATTACCGTTTGCATGAAGAATGAAGGGCCGCCCAACCTGACTCCATTCAAGTGTGTGTGTGTGTGTGTGTGTGTGTGTGTGTGTGTGTGTGTGTGTGTGTGTAGATTGGTGCGACAGATAGAAATCCGTGCATGGGACGTACTGTAGGGAAGAAAACTGTGCGTGTGTGTTTGTCAAGGGACAGAGAAGACAAAGTGGGCCAGTAATAGAAGCAGGATGCGTCTCTCTGTGCTACAGTGTAAAATGTTTGCAAGACCACCTACAGATGTATAGGTATGAAGCAGAAACGAGGCGCTCTGATCGTCCAGGTCACATATTGATTATCGCTTGTTAAGGACTTCTGCCGTGGACATTTTGACCTTCAACTTTACCTTTCACCCTCACCCCTGATTGACCTGCTGTACAACTCCTTTGTTTATCTACCGTCCAAATTGAACCGCTCCGCTGAGAGGAATCCAGATTCAGTAGATCTGTTTTGGTTTTTATGTGTGTGCCAACACATGTACAGATGTACTATTGAAAAAAGTAAGGATATCCTGGCCTTAAGTGAGTTATTGTGTCCAGGTAGGCTGGAGTGAGGTCTCAGTCTCTCTGCCTTCTTTTTTTTTTTTGCTCCACCCTGACCTCTGGCTATTAATCATCTCTAGATCTGTGTTTACCCTCAGTTCTGCTCTCCAGCACACAGGCACCTAGAGGGGCAATTAGAGAGGAACCACCACCCCAGCACAGAGGTTTGCCCCCCTCTTTCAGCCTCACTTACACACATGCACACACACGCACACACACCTGGGAAGCTGGACCTTGCCTCCACTAGAGAGCCGGCTATAATGTTTTTATTTACTTTAAAAGCATCCTGCTGTTAATACAAGTGCCATATCACAATGCTGCCATAATATTTGTATGGGAGAGAGTTTGCACATCTTTTTGTTCAAGCAGTGTTATGTGTGTGTGAGTGTGTGTACATGTGCGCGCGTGTCTCCCACCCCCACAGGGCATACCAAACATGCATTAGTATAAGTTGCGCAGGCTGAGTCTCATCCAGTGTACATATGGTAATGGATGGTGTGTGTGGAACATGTCAGCCACCTCATCATGTAAAAGCCTTCGTGTACAGGGGTGGGGGGAGCGTAGAGGGCTGGCAGGTAAGCATTAGGCAATATAATGGCCTCTATTTTTACACTGTGGAACACAGTTGAAGAGGCGACGCTTATGAAGCTTTCAAAAAAGCAGACACGCAAGTCGGGGGGGCGTTATAAGTGGGTAAGTGAGAGAATAAAGCTGCTTTTCAAATCGCCTGATTGTTGGACCCGTTTGTCTGTGCCAGTGTGTCTGAGAGCAAGTGTGCATATGTGTTTGTGTGTGTGTGTGTGTGTGAGTACACATATTTCTGTCTCTGGTTTTTCTTTTTTTTATTAACAAAGCCAAGAAAAAGCAGTACAGCGGCGATGTGTAATCCATTTTGTTTTTATTGCTCAAAGTAATCAATGACGTGGGAAAAAGAGGGCCTTTAATGACCTAATCTCATCTCTCACAGTTTGGATTGTAGTGCCTCAAACTGAAATATTCCCTCATCCGTTTTAGAGAAAAATCAGCCAAATATTAATAAGTGATTCAGAAGTGAAATATGCAGTCTTGTTTTAATGCGTCACCTTTTTGTCAGTCCTTCAAACGCTGATTGAATGTTTCCTTTAACTTTTCTCTAATTAGTTTCAGCTAAGTCCTTCTAGAAGCAGCTCATGCCACTCTGCAGCCATCTCAGTAATGCCTCCAGGTGCTTATTTTGGCTAACAAGACCCAGCACCTATCTAAATGGCTGGTGGGAGAGCCATAACCTTTATTTCAATGTTCTCTGGAACCTTAAAAAACACAACATGCATAGAACCTGCAGTCATATTTACTTCACAAAAAAGAAACGTTCAAAGTTTGATGATGAGTTTAAAAAAAGGAAGAAAGGTAAGCTGATGTGATCAGGACCTCCGAGAACGTCAAGAATTGTCATGCTAATTCACTTCCACATCTTTAGTATGAAAACATTTAGATCTGCAGTTTAAACAGCGATAAAGTTCATGCAATACGATTGCTTTACATGGCTGCTTGTTTGGCTGCAGCATGGTGGAGCTACTATCATGTTATGGAATTTTCTGTTTAATATTCATTTCCTGTCATGTCTCCTCCTTACAAGATCTTGGGGTTCAGTGCCAGTGCACGTTCTCACACACACATGCACACCTTCAAACACATCTGCAGTTGCCAGGGTCTTGTGCTGAGTGAATGTAGGCCTGCCCTGGGCCCAGGGAGGTACTTAATCTCTGTGTGTATGACATGTGTGAGCTCAGGGTATTGTACTGTATGTTTCCCTCTCACTCAGCTGTACTTAATGTAGCCCATAAAGGCTACACAACAATAAGCTACGCCTGGCACTCAGGCCACCATTCCGCACTACACTAGCCCGCTGAGCAGGATAAATGACTCCTATAAACCTGTCACACACATACATACACACACCGCGGCGTGCACAGACTATAGAAAGTCATCTCTCCGGCTGTGGAGGATCTGCTGGGGTTCTCAGTGCGGTTGTGTGAAGTTTGGTTCTCTGCGTGTAATAAACAGAGCGCTGCTCGTAAAAATCTTCAGGTAAAATAACCAAACAAACTTGGATGTAGAAAGCTTCTCGTTATCTGGAGCAGTCGCTCTCAAAAGATGTTAACGGAGGCAAAGCCTTCATGTGATGGTTCCATTATACATTTGTGTATCTGTCCCAGTTGATGCAATCCCTTTCTATTCCTTCACCCTGGCCCAATGTTTAATCAGTAGCTGAAGACAGATTCCACTTCTCTAATGTCCCGGACCTCCCTCTGCATCTCACCCTAGAAGACTGATCTACATTAAGAGGGAATTAAATAGCCTTTCCATGTGATGGCTAGCCACACTGTTCGTAAATGACTGCCATTTAAAATCCATAAAACTGTTATTCTGCATAATACCTTATGAATATATGTGTGCATGAGAAGTAGTTGAGGATTGCCGGGTGTTGTGTGGCCAGCATTAGATGGCCCTCGGATATGCACGCATGTGTTTGCATCTCTCACTTTGTAGCACGAGCACCTGAGATCGAGGGGATTTTATCATTTCTTACAAAAACACCCACTAACCACCATGAGAAAGAGCTATTAGTCTATTTATGGATCCTGCGCGGTGTTTATCAGTCACACACCGACTGCGAGACAGACGGCATCATCTGGCCCCTCATGTTGGTTTTAATGATTTTCCTGTTAAAGATGTCGGTGTCATGTTGCTTTTGTTATTTTCACAGTTGTCCTGGAAACCATGGAGGAAAACGGTGCACGCGGCTTTAGTGGCTCCCAACTTGATTTTGATAAAAATGTAAATGTGATGTAAATCCCAATATTTACTCTTTCAGTTTAAGAGAAGAAAATGAAAAAGGGCTAAACACATTATCTCTGTATTTTTATGTTTTGCCTATTTTGGCACCAGCTGTGGTATTCATAAATAAACCACAGAGATAATAGTCGTCGACGAGAAATCCATTTTCATTCTTGATATTTATTCAAGCAGTTCTCTCCCATGTTTATACAATCCGGAGTATTAAAAGATTGATTCAATTTGATGTTTTGAAATAAAATGCAAACAAAAACAGATGCTTGTGTCTTTCTTCCCCCTTCCAAGCTCAGGAGGTATTGTGATTTATGTAAACCGTGGAGCTCTGAGCTCTATTCTGGGCCTGGAGCTTCCCAGAAAGACAGAAAGAGTAGGCAGGGATGCTAAAGGTAGCCTGCTGTGCTGTACAGCGAGAACACTGTGTGGGTGAGAGCAGAGGGCTTAAAGATGTTGTCGGTCTAAGGGTTGGTACAGGTACGATAACATGACCCCATTTTAGGTGCTGTAATGGATTTGTGCACCCACCTAAAGCTTAGCGTATAGGATAGTGTATAAAATCTCCAGTCGATTTCTTAAATAGAAATTTAAAGTAGTTTTACAACATCGTGGCTCAGTGGTTAACACTGTTGCCTCACAGTGAGGGGGTCCTGGGTTCAAACCCGGTAGGGTCCTTCTGTGTGGGGTTTGTTTTCCAAGTGTTTGTTCAGATTTTCTTTGGGAGTTTCTCATGCTCGATTTATGATCACCCTGGAGGAACACTGGCAAAAAAAACTCTATAATCTCAAGAATTTGACTTTACTTGGTTAAATAAAGAAAGTCCTTTTTATATCTAACAACCCGAATCTAAGAACTTATTGTAGATACAAATGCTAAAAGGGACTTTTGGCTGACCTGTTCTTTCCCACAGCTGCCACAGAACCCATTTATCCAGATTTGCACTTGAACTACACCCACTTATGTCTGAGGCTGGCTTTGTGTCTCCTCCTGTTCTTCACCTGGAGATCTTTCAGGTGTAAGTCAGATGTGTTAAGCACTCCGCTATGGAGTCAGATTCACCACAGATTAAAACGTTAAACCTTTTCAAATTAGAATTGTTGTAGCTGGATTGTTTTTTCTAATGTCACAGAATTTAAAAGATGCATAAAAAAAGATGAGTTAATTTAAAATATATGGTAAGGCAGAACACCGAACTGACTTACTTGAAGCATCTGCCTAAATACTGTTTAGAAACATGAATTGCAAAAAAAAAAGTAAACTAATAGACTTCTCGAGTTCCCTAAACCACATTATGATAAAGCAAACAGAGAACCTGCAGAGGTTAGAAGCATGAAAAAGAAAAAATCGAAAGAAGAAAGTGCCAACTTTTATAAGCTTAGATTTTTTGCCATGCATATGTGTAGAGATATGTAGATATGTGATTAGAGAAGTGTGAATGTCCTTTGCTGTGGTGGATTTTTGGATTTTTGGTGGGTAGATGGACAATAAGTTTGTCATATCTTAAATTATCAGCGTCGCTTTTCTCTCTTAGTTTAAATGTTGTTTCTTTGTTGCCTCATTAATAAAAATGTCTGAGTCCTTCAAGCTTCTATCAGTTTTTAGTTAAAATAACAAAAAACACTGATACTTGGCATTAGTGCAAAGATGATGTACAGCATCACAATGTCAGACCTTTGAAGCACACTCTGTTTATGGTGGGCATCTGCTGCTTGTTTCTCCACGGTACGCTTGCTTTGCTTTACTGAGCTGCCGCACATAATTTAATCCTCTGTTTGCGTCACTCACTTATAGGTTCCCTGTCTCACTTGCCCATCAGTGTTTTCATTTTGGCCTTTGGCTGGTACAAGGCCACAGTGGGACACGCCCTCGGTGTTGCTGCTACTGCTTTCCACAAATCCGAATTTTCAGATTAATATCTAGGTAGCAGGCGTTATGGGATTTCTTGTGAACTGTATTGTTTGTGGAGTAACTTTTACACTTAAAGAAAGTTTTGTATTTAATGTTTGGAATTGCACGTGGTCCTGTCTATTTTTTTTTCCATTGTTTTTTTTAAATATAAAAAATATTTTTTTGATTGTTTGCTCACAAAAATTACCACATACATTAAAAAAATAAATAAAAAATTGACTTAGTCTTCTACATCGTGACTTTTTGTTCCACCTTATAGTGCAAAGAGATCCACTCTGCACGGAGCACTAATTAAAGGCATATTCTCTCCATCTTGTTTTACCGAGTGCTCATGTGTGGGACTGAAATGTGGGCGTCCTTACTGACTATGTGGGGGAAGGGAGGTAGAGAGGGTGGGTTGATTTTACACGGGCGCAGATATGCAGGGGGAGTGGCAGCCAGACAAGGGGGTGTTGAAGCATCCTTCATGTAATTTAAATGCAATTATACATTCCCCCACCCCGTTCCTTCGTGCTGGGGTGAATAACAGGGGCGTATCTTCATCTAGTCCTGCCGGTGAACTAGTGTTTCTGTCTGAGAGCCTGACTCCTGTCTCAGCTCCAGTCACCTGCTCCTCTTATTATTGGACATTATTCCACTGGCAGAGCAGAAAGGAAGAGAGGAGGGGAACTTTAATAGCACACCTGAATGGAGGGTGTCATATAATCAATGCATACAGGCCTGCATTACAGGCTGTCACTGAGACTCCATCACACACTAGCAGAGAGGAGGAGGGAGAATGGGATATTAACTCTTGTGAAAGGAGGGATGGGTATCAGTGGCCTGAAATTAAATGGCTTGCTCTAAAGGAGATGAGGCCAGAAATGAGGCACCTGTTTGGGCTGGAGTTCAGCGTACGTGTTTTGCACAATATTTGCCTCTTTGGATTCTGATCCGCTCCGTCTCTCTTTCTTTTTGTTACCTCTCTCCTTTGTTTTTTTCCGTGTTTTCTCAGTGTTGCGACGTTATGATCGGAGAAATCGGTTGCTGCTCTTTCCAGACATCTAGTTAAAACTTCCTCAAACAGAACTTCCCTTAAGAAGTTTTCTGTTTTTATGCCTGTGTGTGTATTCATCTGCTGTCGTCAGCAGACTGTAATCCCTCTGAGCCATCCCTGCGTGTGTGTGTTTGCGTTAGTCCATTTTTTTTTTCTGGGTTGGAAAATGCCGGACTGCATGTTTGTGTGTGTCTGTGCGTGTGTGTGTGTGAGGGATGTTCAGTGGAATGCCCTTTGATACAGAGAGAGTTTTAGAAATGCAATTTCCTCCCTTTCTGTATATGCGTGTATTCATGTTGGGTTTATTAGAATATGAAAGTGTTGCGCCGCAGTGCCATGGTTAGCCTCTCCCTCCGTCTGCTCTCGCTCCCTCGCTTTCGCTCGTTCTTTGGCCTCCGCGGTCTCTCCGGCTGACTCATGCATTAGAGATGAGGGGCTGGAGAGAAGAGGGAGACCAACGCCAGGGGAGACCAACCGCTTACACCAGGAAACTCGCCATTATAAACAGAGTCAACACGCCTTGCATATCAGACACTTTCAAGTCTGAGGGTGTATGTGTGTGCGCTCCTGTGTGGGAGGGGATGTGGTAGTTAGGAATAGATGAGTGCGTGTTTTTAAGTTTCTGTATTTCTTTCACAATATTGTCTTTTAACTTCAGGCTTTGAGTCTAAATTTTGAGGAGACCTTTTTTCTTTTTAGTGCTACAACTTCAAAGTTCAAAAGCGTTAACGTCAAGCGATTTTGGGATTGTAGGATGACGCTGTCAGAAGAGGTGAAGGACAGAAGAGGCTTTACTGCATGTCAAAATCCTGCCCAGCCCTTTTCCTGCGTCTCTCTTTACTCTCACAACCCATTCTCTAACTTTTGTGAGCGCTCGTTGTTCAATGAGCTGTTTGATAATGCCAGATGAAGAATTGAGCCTCTGTTCCTTGTAGGTGCTCGAGACAGTGGGCCTGCTTGTTCAGGGTCTTCCCCCATGAGAGGTGAGGGGGTAGAGTAGGCACAAAAAGGCGGTCTCACCCCTGGGGCCTTACCTCTGTTCTCCCATCAGCAGACTGGGATGAGGTCAGCTCTGGGGTGATCTGCACGATGGCGCTGCCTGAGTCTGCAAATGCCAAAACCACATCTTCCCTCTTACTGTATCTGGAAAGTTGCCACTCTGTCTTTTCAGTGTAAGACATTTATGATGATTGACTGTGTCTGTATACCTAGACTTTTTGTTTTTACTCAGTCTTGATGCTTTATTACTACGTACAGATGGGCAGGAGTGTCACAAGCTGATCAGCAAAGTGCATTACAAAGCCAATCAATATCCTTTAAATGATCTTTTAAATGATCACTGATTAAAAAAAAAGTAAAGTATGCTGCAATTCTAGTTCTCATCGATCAGCGTCTATCACCAAGCTACTTGTCAAAAGCTATAATGCTTCTTTAAATCAGATGAATCTTTTACAGTGTATAGGTGTGAGCAATTTTAAATAACACATCACCACTGAGTGGAAGTGTGCATCAGTGATGGTTTAACAAAAATATGCTGGGGCATTTATTGTCTCACAAAAATCATAGATCTGAAGTAGATTTTAAGTTATGAATGGAAGTTGAGAAGACAGAACCTAATGAAGGGGATGCAGACTGTTCACCTTGTAATATTTTGGATGTATGTGTATCTGTTGCTTGGACTATAAAGCACCTTGAGTGGCCAGTAAGACTAGAAAAGTGCTATATAAGTGCCACTCCATCCAGTCCATAATTTGAATTTGTGGCTACATGTTGTCATCGCACATTCTGCGCAGTCTTTTTGGCTGCCAGCAGATAGACAAGGGCAGATTTACATCACACAGACCCATGTGGACACTTGCAGAATTCAAAACTATAGATGTGGGTTATTTATTTATATATTTATAACTTTTCCCACTTCTCTTTGAACTGAGAATGTGTTTGACTGATAGAAAAAAGCTGATCTGTGTTTCTATTTCCATTTTCCTGCAATACACTCACGTGACACGGCACACTTGTTTGGTTGTGCATGAAATATGTGATTTTGTTTTTTAATTATCATACGTTGCTAATAGTCAAAAAATATTTCTATTCAGCATTTTCCACCATTAGAGACTTTTACCTTTTTCCTAATCGCTGACCTCTCTCAGTCCAGTATGGGGTGGTCCCTCCACGACCCCACCCCACTGACCAGGGGCTAATGTTCAGGAGACCCCCATCCAGACAGGGGCTCTCCTCTAGCCTTTGACCCCAGCCTCCCCCTCCCTCACCTGGGTCAGCCCACAGAGGACAGGGGCCCAGGAGAAGATTAATGGAGCTCCCTGCTGGAGCAGGTGTGTATATGAGTGCGTGTATGTGTTGATGCAGCACATGAGCGAGAAAGAGAGAGGAAATGCAGGAAGGCTTGAGAGTGTAACAGTGAAAAAATAAAGCAAAAGTTACCAATTTTTGGTTAAATAGCTTTAAGATTCATAAATGACGATACTCATCTAAAGAAAAAAGATTAATTTCTTAATTTCTTTTATAACAGACTTGCACAAGTGACTTTGGCAGTTCATAAGAAAGCTTATGTATGTTTTTTTCGTCTTTTTCTGGTACAAATAAAACCATTATTTTGTAAGTGATTATGCAGGCCCACGTGGCACAAACTCTTGTCTCTCTCTCTTCCTGTCTCTCTCTCCCTGTATGTGTGTGTGTGTGTGTGTGTGTGTGTGTGAAGAGTGCTGTTTCAGCAAGGTCTTCTGTTCATTCTCAAGGTGTCCTCCGTGCCGGCTCTTTTCTGAAGGCCCTTTTAATGGATTGGCCTGATATACCTTCCAAATGGAGCACTTTGAGCGTTAATTCGCTTTCTGATAAAGATCCCCCCTTTTTACCTTCCCTTTCTATAAGTCTTCTCCCCGATATGAAGTACACAAGGAAGGGCAGATGAGCACAAAATCCTCTCTCTGTGTCAGGCCGGGTGGGAAAATGGACTAGGGTGAAAAAGAATCAATTGGATACCCATTCATGTGTTAGTGGGGTGGAATGAGGAGAGTGTATTGTGGAGAATGGCTGGAGGTTGTCTCTCTACCCCCCTACTGCCTCCACAGACTGGCCTAGTGTCTGGGGGGGAAATTGGAGCCTTTCTGACAGCTTTGTGGCGACAGCAAGGGTTATCGCCAGGATCTGGCCATTGGCAGGTATAGCTGTCAAAGCTGTCACTACCTCTGAACTCGGGAGCATGGCGACACACATACAGCATGTGCACACGCAGACGGGAGCACATACACGGGCAGCAGCATGCTTAATACACATACAGCACACCTACACAAACAAATGGGGAGCATGCACACACAGACGCGCAAACAGCATCCAAATTATGGAAGTATGCTGTATAAGATAAGCAGTACATTTTTGGTCAACCTATTACCGCTCCAAAGCTCATTCACTCTGTTAACCCTCGGTGTGCCGGAGTCCCATGCTGTATTTCGGCTGCTCACGAAGGAGCACAATGGAGGTGGTTTGACCTGTTTGCCCAGTCAAGTGTGACATTATTGAGCCTGTATATGCAGCTGGACTTGAAAACTTCTTTTGCTCAAACTAAAAATTAAACATCATGTCTTTACACAAGTGCTTACATGGTCAGATTTTTATGAATAACTTCCCACCCGCCTTCATTACCCATCTCTGCAGGAAAGTACTCTATGTCTACTGGCCCTCTGATGCAATGTGGTGTGCTGGAAGCCTCTGACTCTTCAAACGGTTTCTCTTGCGCTCGATTATTTATTTATTTTTCCTGTCATTGACTGAGCGGGAGCAGCCCTCCGAGCGGTTTGTGTTTCTTTGTTCATCACTGGGAATAGAGGGTCAGAGTAAAGTCCCATTTCTTGTCGTCTTGGATTGTAGTTTATTTGTTTGATCAGCCTGCCCTATTGTGTTTTCAGATATTGTGTGTGTGTGTGTGTGTGTGAGGGAGAACTGAGAGCAGCTCTCCCACCCAGAGAGAAAGAGATGGGGAGAGTAAACTCATGTTTACAGTGTTGTCCCAGCGGATGAGGGCTCCCTGCGGTTCAGCCCAATTATGAGCGGAGAAATTAAAGCAGCCCAAAACATATGCACATCTCGGCTCTGGAGAGGGAGGGAGAGAGAGAGGGAGCAGGAAGAGAGGAGGAAGAGGGTAAAAAGTGCAGAGCACAGGACCCACAGGGCTCTCACTTGGACCACTCGGCATACACGCTAATTAACAACGCACAAACGCAAACTCACACAGAGACACTGCCACATTTTTCAGTGGGTTGACTTAATTCAAATATTTTCTCTTCCACTCATTTGATTATTAAGTGCACTTTGGCTTCATTATATTTGTTCTGTGTCTAATACAGTAGCGTTAGTCTCATTTGTGAACGAGTTGATTCAGCCCACCCCCGCCTCCACCCTCATCCCTCCCTGACATGGCTGGGCCCTCCCCTCTCTCCCCTTAGCGAGACAGTGAAAGACAGAGACAGAGAGCTAATCCAACAGCATGTTTGATGCATTTTTAAACAGCTCTGGACTTTTTCAAGTTTCCAGCCAACAGAAGATCTCATCTGCTATAATTTAATCAGCGGCTAGAATCACACTGCATATTTAAGCAACATTAAATATCTCTCGTTCTCCCTCGCTGGCCACTTAACTGGGAACAGAAAAAAAAGGATTTTATTTTATTTCCCGCGTATTTCCTCCCATTTACACTTTTTCATCTGAGTCTTAAAAGAGGCAGTGATTTGTCAAGTAATTACCATCTTTCTTTGGAAAGAGAGAATGCTCAAGTGGCGTTAGGAGATTCGTGGTTTTTCTTTCTGTTTTTTCCTTTTTGGCCCACAGTGTGGAAAGCTGTAGGAGGACTTTAAAAGCACCGTGTCATCCCAGAGGTCATAATCTGTTTAAAGTAAAACACAGTTGAATCATATTGTAAATCTAGTGTAATTTATACTCCATTCAGTGATGATGGAGAATCACATCTGTTATCTGATGCAGGCTGTTGTAAACTCTCAGTGAGTGTGTTCTCATTTCTGGATGCACGTGTGTGTTGCAGAAGGCCTTGTTGGGAAGGCTTTCCTATTTTTGCCCATCACCCTTTTCTGTAACATAACAAAAAAATTAATATTTATCACCTGTGCAGGAGCGTGTGCTGTGGGGATAGGGAGAGCGAAGAGTAGCTTGTCTGTCCGGATCGGCGAAGAACAAGAAGAATTGATTTTTGACCAAATGTGTTTTGGATTTAATTCAACTGCTGTATTTTTCTCCACTGCATTATTTACATAGAAATCAAGTACAGTATGAGGTGAATGAATTTTAGAGGACAACCAAGATGAGTGAAGCTGCAGTCCTTCTTTGTGCATCCAGGATCATGTGTGGTTTATTTGTGTGTTTTTTTTTACACTAAGCCTGGGGAATCCTGGAGTAACTGAAGATAGGATACTGTCATGACAAGTAATAGCGCTGTCGTGTTATTGTTCTACATTGTAACACATAAATAAGCAAATAATTGCCTTAAAAATAACTGTTACACATCTATTCACCGTGTTGTGGCATCGGTGTCTCATTATTATTCGGTTTTAATAATGTGACAGTTCAGTTAATTCGTTTTACCCTGTTTTCTGCCATTTACCCCCGACTTTCTAAGTCTCCACAGCAAGTTGGTTAACTTCCATTTACTTTCTGATCATTTATTTTGTAAGCACCATCGTGAGGGCGCATGGAGTCGAGCCTCTTGTAAGAAAAATTCGAATCTGTTCAGTGTATTTGCATATTTTGATATTTAATGTTATCACCAAGCAAATTGCATAAGGAATACATTGAAGTCCATAAATTACATCACTACAGTGGATTTTAAATTGAACAATCACTATGTGATTGTCTAGAGATTATATCAATTTTTATATATAGTTACGCATTTTCAGAAGCTCAAAATTAATTACATAATTTAAAATTGATAATAAACCCTTTCATGGCCAGGTGAGGTCTGTTCCCTCATTACTGTATGGTAAATTAAGCAGATAAAAGAGTTGACTCCATTGAAAGTGTTGAACTCATTGGTAGCTTTTCACTTTAACTCTCATTATGAGTTCCAAAGAGAGGATCCAAGGGAAGGATGCAAGGGAAGGTGGCTATCATTAGGCTGCAAACCCAAAACAGAGCTGAGAGATGACAAAAGCCTAGAGTGGTTTCAAATCAACAATCTGGTGCATTCTTAAAGAGAAGGAATGCCCTGACCAGCTCAGAAACCCTAAAAGGCTGGAAAGACCAAAGATGAGAATTAAACAGGGAATCGGAGTCATCAGAGAATTATTTCCTAGGGGATGAAAAACCCTTTACAACATCTAACTGAGCTGAGTGCTCTCGAGGTAGTTAGCTTCTCATTGTTTAAGTCTACAAAACAGGGGCGCCTTCATAAATGGAAATACAGAGGGTTTATAACAAGGTGTAAACCACTGGCTGCATTGAAAAACAGGAAGACCAGGTTAGACCTTGCCAGAGAAAAATCCTCGAGCCTGCACAGATCTGAAAAACTTTTTGGACAGATGAAACCAAGATGAACTTGAACCAGAATGATAGGAAGAGAAACATATGGATAATTAGAGAAACCAGTCACGATCTGAATGCCACATCATCTGTCAAACATGGTGGAGGCAATGTTACAGCGTGGGCATTTATGGCTGCAGGTGTGACCAGGCCATTTGTGTTTACTGACGATGTGACTGGTGAAAGAAATAAATGCTGAAGTGTGCAGTTGTATAAGCTCTGCTCTGATTTAGCCAAATGATGCCAAACTAAGCGGGCAGCAAAGCATGCTACAAAAGTAACCTAAGAGTTTCCTAAGACTCTAGTTGAGAAGACAGCCAGCTTGCACACGTCCAAAACCTAATGGGGTTTTGGGAAGTGAATGCATAATGTTCACCTTCTGATACTTTGGGTGTAGATGTGTATCTGTAGCTTGTACTTTAAATCGCTTTGAGTGGCCAATAAGACAAGTATAAATTGCTATATAAATACCAGTCCATCCAATCCATATTTTAAATTTGTGGGTACATGTTGCCATTGCAGACAGCCTCCAACAGTCTTTTTGGCTGCCAGCATTCAGGCACAGGCAGATTTATGTCACACAAACCCATTTGGACGCTTGCAGAATTATTAATTTCAGACTCTGAAAATGGGGGACTACGTATAAAAATGGCCGTCTGTGCTTCAGTCACATCTTGATTATATGAGTTAAAATGCCGTTGAGCTATTGTACAGAGACAAAAACTACAACACTTGTCGTTGTCCAAGATCTTATGGACCCGTATTTTGATATCGATATTGTGTTTATAATGAACGCATGTGTCTTTATATTGTTTTTGCATTAGGAAGCACTGCGTATGTGTTTTCTCTTTTTGTGGGCTCTAAGCTGCGCTGCCAATGCGAAAACAGCAGCGCATAACCTAGTGCACTGACTCACACACACACGCATGCATGCACGCACACGGGCGCATCAGATTCTAAGAACCTTTTTATACTCTCCTCTAAAGGGGAGCATTCTGATCACAGTCAATTGCCCAGACAGCAGAGCTTTGTCAATATTTAGACAGTACTGTAGTGTTGTAAAATGAACCAATACACAACGGATGAAGCTCCTCACTGGATTAATGATGCCTGACTGACTGGCTGGAGACACGAGTGGAGATGAAGATGTTATTTACCCCATTCTTTCTTTCTCTCTCTCTCTCTCTCTCTCTCTCTCTCTCTCTCTCTCTCTCTCTCACACATACACTCGTTCCTTCATTGGAAGCCGCTCTTGTGTTGTTTCACGGTGATCAATAAGTCTATGTTCAGTTAAAGAGGAATTTGATTCCAATAGAATAACACAGAGCTTTGTTCACTTTGCATTTGTGGCTCTCTCGACACTGTCTCAGCTTCACAAGAGCGCCGTTTGCACATTAAAAACAGTAGAAAGAGTCGCTGCTGTTCTGCTTTGGATAGGTAATGAGTGTGAGAGGAAATGTGGATACTGATTCAAAAGTATTGGAATGCACTCATGTAATAATTTATTACAAAATTCATGTGTGCCTCTGTTTTGTGAGTTCTTCAATGTGGGCATTAGAGTCACCACATTTCCACTAGCTGTAGTGGAACAGGATGATTAGTGATGTACAATGGGTCTGACACCTCAGTTTGGACCTGTAGGAGATGCATTGTGGGATACCCTAAATGATACCCGCCTCATTTTGGATGAATGTAAAGACAGGGTTAAGCACATCATTCTTTTTTCCCCAATTTCTCCTGGAAGAGTGCAGTGTGTTAGCGAGCAAAAAAATGTGTTTCTAAATGTCAAATGTTTCTGAAAGCCAGTAAAATCATTAGCTGTCTTAGAAAGGTGTCTTAGAAAGGGAGAAGAGTAAAACCTAGCCTTGAGGGGGACTTCGCCAATAAAAAAAATACCCTGAACTGATGGGAACAGTGAAGTGTGTTTGGATGCATCAGAGGAAGTAAAAGGTTAAAGAGATCTGGTGAAACTTTTGATGATCCATTTATAAAACTTGGACTGGTAGCTGCATTGTCTCATTGTCCAATAGGTGCAATCAAATGTTCTGCAACTCTGCCTTTTCAACCTTTAGTCCACTTCCATTGCTTTACAAGTCTCCATCTTGTTGTGAACTTTTGGATGCATGCTCTGTGATTATATGACATATGCAAGCCACTGTTGTGTGTACAGCTGGCCTTATTTGAATGTCCAAGAAGCAATTTTCAGTCAGATGCTCCATAGCGTCCGAACCAGTGTTAATTTTCACAGCAAATTTTGATTAAGTTTTAAAGATGTCTTTTAATTTTAGTCAACACATAGTCAAAATTTAGACATCTAAATTATTTTTGTTTTAGACTAAAATTGATAAGATTGTAGTAGAATAAATCTAAAGTTAATTCAGTTGGCTGAAATCTAAAGTGTAAATGTTTGTGAACTGGGCCCATATTTCTACTCTTCTCTTTTTCCCCAAATCTTGACATTTTTGCGCTTTATTGAGAAACTGGGAGGATGGGAGGTATTTATATCATTTTCAAAAAAAAAAAAAAAAAAAGGAGATCTGCACAAGGAGATTACTTGTGACTGGATCACTTTCAAAATCGTCGCGACTTTCTACACAACCTAATTAGTTTTGATTGGTCGCCATCTCTTCAGAATATGTTCATCTTTTGGTTTTTTTCATTGATTCAAGTGCCAATGACATCATGTTTTTTTTGTTCTCTTCGTGTATTTGTTTTTATTTCTGTCAGGAAAAAAAAAGGTCGTTGACCATGACGAAAATTATTGGCCAACCAAATTAACACTGGTCCATACTATCCAAAGTTGTGCAGCAAGTCTGGAGCATTGATATTGATAGGTTTGTCGACTGTAAACTCATCTCCTCTGATTTTCTATTTTAACATCTGAAGTCATACAGCACAAAGAGACCTGATCTGTGTAACACTCATGCATATATAACCAGCATACTTAAGTTCAATTTAAGTTAATTAAATTAAATTGAAAATGGTCATCATAAGGCACTTGAATCAGGCAGCTGGCAACAGTGGAATAGTGGAATAGTGGACTGTGGAAAATATCAACCAGAGATCAGAACAGGGCACAGATGGATCTAAATTTTAGCATCCACAGTGGGAGTGGTCCAGAGGGGAACAAGAAGATGACCTGGAAAGGGAGATTGGGTCCATTTAAACCAACTATGTTTTTTTTCCCCCTTTCATTTGTTCATCATGCACAGCATGCACACTTTATGGAACCTGTTTGCAAGAGGGTTGTTTATACTTATGTCATGTGCTTTAATTGCAAACATATATCTTTACTTCAGCGTTCACTGTTGGCACTCTTTCTAGTGCACTGATGAACAACACTGGTCAAATTTCCTGTTTTGAATAAGAACTACCCAGCACTTTGAGTGCAGCTGTATCTGGAGGCTCTTTCTGTTTTCACACCGACAATTTCCGACCTGTCTACTTCAAATAAGCAGAATTGAGAACAACTGTAATGTAGCCGGTTTGTGTGCATATCCCAATCTCCCCAGAGTCATACACTTCTTTGATTGTCACCTTAGCTGGCTCCAGCGCCTCCTGACAGTGGTTGTTAGGCCTTTGCCTCACCGCTGTCTCCCACTTCCATAATGCCGCTTCGCTGAAACAGATTAAATGAACACAATGATTCTTTAATCAGATAACCCATGCACCGAATAGATTAACCTTCCTTAACTCAGGTCCTTTTCCCTCTCTCTTCGTCTCCTCTCCTCCTTTCTCCTCAACCGGAGAGTGGAGGTCCACAAACTTTAATCTTCATTACCTGCTTTGATTTCTCTGCTAAAGGAAGAAATGCATAATTTACATCCTTTGAAGTAGCTGCACTATTACTGACAACATGTTACCTTTAATCTTAAGAGCCCTGGAACATTAAATATTTAGTCATTTACCGAACAAAGGAGGACTGAGGCGATGCCTTCTTACCTCTTTGACTTTCACTGTCATCTGCACTCAATGTCCCCAGTAAGAAGCAATTAATTTCGGGGGGGAGAAACAGCTTTTACTGAAGTGCAGGTAACTTTAAGTTGTTTTCACACTTTTACCTTGTTATTTTATCCTGCTGAAAAGAGAGCTTTAAAGTAAAGTGCTATCCTTAGCAGAACTGGGTATTGGTGACCGGAAGGCTAACAAGTTAGTGCCAGTCTGTCTGAATGTATGTCTGACTGATTTGTCACTTTCAGGCCCATCCTATTCAATCTCGTCTATCCTTGCAGCAATGGTGGATTACTGCTAATGCCTCTGATCCCTGATGATAATTTCCTTTTCGTCTTTTCCCATGAAGCGATAGAGAATCCACTGTGTTGTAGTGTTGCCTTTTAAGAGTACTTGTGTTTCCACACCTATATGACATCTATATGAGCTGCTGTATATGCATGTGTGAAGATATCCCCTGGTGCACACACGTGTGTAGGTATATCTGCCCTATTTGGGTCTCTTCCAGGGAGTGTAGTCCTATCCCCGTGTGCTTTGGCTGAGCAGGTAGATGAGTGAGCTCGAGGTTTTTTCTTTTCTTTTTTTCTTTTTATATCACCGGCAAACAATGACACCCTTCTCCACACCTGGAGACGGCCCAGGGTTGAGCATTTATGGTATTTCAGTGTTCATTGAATCGCTAGTAATGATGCGGAAAAGCAGCAACTTTTTCAACTAGCGTATATTTTTTTAATGTTCGGGACTTTTAGTGAATGGTGAATGCTTCAGTAACCTTCCTCTTTTTTCCAACCTTGGAAAGGAGCACTAGCAGTTTGTTTTTTAATTCCTTGTTGGGCTCTGTGAAGGAAAATTAGACAATTACCCAGACTCATAATGTTGTTCCATCCTCCTCCCCCCCTCCCTCTTTCCTCATCTCCTCCCCCTCTCCGCCTTTTATGATTAATTACTCTGTGAACATCATATGCCGGCTGAACAGAAACATAAGTGTGGGACGACGTAATTGTGTGTCTCTGTTAATGAGTGTTGATACGCGCTTGCGGTAGTTGCTCAACACCTTGCTGTTGTCTTTCGCCGTCCCTCTTATACATATGTACACAAAACATGTATATGTATATATATGCACACGTGCGCGCACCAAGGGTATAGATTACCATAGTAATAGCTGCTGAGTAGCTTAAAGCTGGTGACTGATGGTCTTATGGAGCACCTCTGTCTGCCACTTGGTCAGTGAAATTAATATCCACTCCATGCTAAGCTGGGCTCTGAGCCTGAAGTTGCTGGTAGGAATTGTGAGCTGTAGCCCACGGCTAAGATCTACTCAACTTCTCCTCTGTGCTCTGAGCCGTGAGCTCCAGCTGGCACTGTAGACACCGCTGCTACTGAAGTCCTTAAGATATAGACCCAGCTCTTTCTCTCACTGTCTTTCCTTCTTTGGTTCCCTCCCTCGCTCACACCTTCAAACATGTCCACGAGAGCCTGCAGGAATAGAAATTCTCTATTGATCAGAATAAACAGTGGAATAATCTTTAGTAATCAGCCAGGGCCCTCGCTTTATTAACAATTGATGTGACCGGAGTCGAGATCAAGAGAAGTGTGACCGTGTATCTTTATTGTGTATGTTTGTGGGAACAAGATGTAGGATGGTTTATGTATGCATTTGGTTCTGTTTTTACGTGTGCACACATCTGTGTGTGTCTTGATATTTCAGTACCCCAGTCCGTCGTTGTCTATAGTATCCTGTCTTAGGGTCTCATAAATTATTAAACACTTGCACTCCTGGAGCCTACCCTGTGCCTTTTGAAATACACAATACACTGAAATACCTATTGTCTAAAGTGTGTGTACAACGCCACTAATAAGCAACTAAAACCAACAAAACTGGGGGAATGAAGCTGGACAAGAGTGGGCGTATCTAAAAGCCCCGGCACTCTGCTTTCCCTCTCCTTAACATTGCACTTGAGCTTGACATATCACCGGCTCATTTTTCAGTATCAAGCCTTTTGTCTTTTTTTTGCTCATAGCACATCGCAGTTTGTCTCATTGTTAAGTGTGTATGTGTGTTTTTGTGTGGGCCCGTGTGCAGCCACCCCTGGGCAGAGCATTTTTCTTCTTTCAATACGACATTGATTTCCTGTATGACTTCATCAGACTAATACCCGCTTTTGCCTCCTTCTGTACACACACACACACACACACACACACACACACACACACACACACACACACCGATGCCCATAATGCCAGCGTTTCCTCCCAGCAATCAGTCAACGCAGCTTGTCTTTGGATCAATGGCCTCTATGAGCAGACTTCAACACTGGAAATGGAAAATGGTCCATTCAGAGAAGCCGAACATATAACATAATGAGCAGTTAGCCTGTCACTCCAGAGAGAGCACCGTGAAGAAAACTTAACACATCTGGATTTCCATTTGCATTACATTTATTCTCATGAGACAGTATTCATGTTGCTCTGCCCTATTTGCAATCCCTCTGCATCATATGAAAAAAAGCACACATAATCTCTGCAGATATTTCACTGGAAAGACCTTTAACAAGACATATTTCCCCCAAAATACTATGTGACAACAAAGAGCTATGAGTGGACTCACCATAAACCTGTGTGTCTGCAAAGCCAAAACTACAGGGAGCAGTGATCAGATCAAGAATTGTTAGGCTGCTTAAAAGATGTGGATAGTTTTTTCAAAATGTTATTATTACCCCCACAAACACACGTCCACATGGCAAGTGTGCCCGCATGCACAGACAGCCAGTAATACTTTACACTTTGATAGCACAGCCCATACTCTCTGTGATAATACACTCAGTGATCCTTATCAGCACTACATGAAGTGTTAGACGGAAAAGAAAAAAGGGGGAGTTTGGACAGAGAGAGGAAGCTAGTTATCCTCATACTAACATGCAGATTAGACCCTGCTGGCTTCACTACATGTAATTGAAGTGAGGCACTTATCTGTGAACTCAACGGAGAATATAACTTCCCCTACATTGCAGGATGTTTCGAATAGAATAGATATCTTAAAAATACGGTTGAAATGCATGAAAACTCACACGCTGGTACATGCGGGAATGTGTGTGTGTATGTGTGTTTAAGTGTGCATTGCCAGTTAGTCAAGCTGTGAGAACTCAGGAGCAGACTAAGCCTTGTCAGGTGTCAGGAGTTGCGAAAGCAAAGGTTCCCTGGTATTTTTGGCTCCCCCAGGCTCAGAGTGACAGAATACACTGTCACAGTGTTATCACAATATTTGTTTCAAGCCTTCACATTATTCCAGCAAGCATGTAGGGAACATTTGTAGGATTAGACACAAAAGCTCCTTCAGGGATAGTCCTCATTTTTCTGCCCCTCTGATCTGTTTGGACACAGTTATTAAATGTGTTTTCCCCCACTGTCACAGCAGTTTTGTTCCTCTTTATGTCTGTCTTTCCTTTTGTTTTTGCTGTCTTATGTCACTCTCGTAAACCCTGCGTCACGCTCATTAATCAGATGGTAAAAATGGTAAATGGCCTGTATTTGTATAGCGCCTTACTAGTCCCTAAGGACCCCAAAGCGCTTTACACATTCAGTCATCCACCCATTCACACACACATTCACACACTGGTGATGGCAAGCTACATTGTAGCCACAGCCACCCTGGGGCGCACTGACAGAGGCGAGGCTGCCGGAGACTGGCGCCACTGGGCCCTCTGACCACCACCAGTAGGCAACAGGTGAAGTGTCTTGCCCAAGGACACAACGACCGAGACTGTCGGTCGTAACAACAATGACACAGTGTTGTTACTTCCCTTTTTTTGGTACTGGCTAAAAGCAAATAGGGAATGCTAAAAAATCCAGAATAAAGGGGTGTACACAAGAAGAGAATACCAGCAATGTGGTGAAATTGTGAAATCCAATGTGGTGGAGTTAAACCGCTCTCAGCTTTGAAACAGTCGATTAGAGCAACAACCAATGGGAGTGAAGGGTATTGCTGACTGGTGTGTAATGGCACGGAAAATATAGTGTTACCTATTCATTTGGAGCTTGGGATGTTTGCAACCATCTAAATGCATCAACTATTTCTTAAATTAATAATATTGCTATTTAAAGATGTGTTTTGCATTTGCTTACGGGTTTTAATCTCATATTTTGGGAAAGAGTCTGACAAAAATAGGAGCACAGTCATCTTATAGCAAAAAAATGTCTGATTTAACATAAACATCTAAAGTAATCCTTTCAGAATTTGATGTGTTTGCAGCTTTAACAAAAATGTTGGCGACCATGGTAACATTTTGTTCTTGTGTTATAAGATCTTTGTTGTTTTTATGAACGCTCCCTCCAGTCAACATAAAGCAGACCCGTTTCTCACAGATATTCCAGAGTTACTGGAGACTCTTTGACCTGGCGGTGCATTTTGAGCACGTGTACTTCGGCCCTTTACGACACCGTATTTCCAGCTGTGACTTCAGGTTGTTAAAGTTTATCCCCTTTATGTACTTTAACATCCTTTAATATCAGCGCATAAACTAGCACCAAACAGGCCATGGAGGCTCTCTCCCTCAGATAGATAACACACTAATGAATGCTCTGCCAATTAAGCGTTGCTCATCTCCAACACTTGACTGCCTCAACTGGGAGGAGCGGGAGGGGCAAGTGTGAGTTTGCAAACATGTGACGCCGTCAGCGTGAGCAGCGGCAAAAAGGACTTTTCCTCTGAGGTAAAATAACTGTGTGAATGTGTGTGTTTGTGTCCCAGTGGAGTGTGTTATCTCTGCTGTGTCTGTCTCCTGCCTGGCTCTGACGCAGAGGGAGGATGTGATGGAAATCTCCCTCTATTTAAATCCACCGCTGGCACATCAAAGCCTGCTGCTGCTGGAATAACAGAAATAATTAGACACAAACGTCTCATTTACATAAAAATGTTAATTAATCTCGTCTCTCTTAGCCCAGTCAGGCTGAGATGGTCCTGCTACTGTACATCTGCCATGTGATCAGTGTAGAGACTGATGCGCTTTTCCTTTTTTGGTGACTTGAATGTCATGAGTCATGAATGAGGAATCATGGGTTTGTATGTGTTAACGTTTTGGCAGACCTCATAATAATCCAGAATGAGACCATGTGTGAGAACAGCACTGAACTGCTATTTAATTTAATCAATTGTCCTCTATCAAATGCTGTTCTCTACTCTGAATAGCTTCATTTTATGCAGACAAGCTTTCTACTTGATTAAGCTGCAACTTAATGCTCTATTATTAATTCAAGTTCAACTTCATTAGTTACACGTTAGTATTATCAGGTTGGAGCTCCTTTTGCTGTCAGAACTGCTTTAATTCTTTATGTCACAGATTCAGAAAGGTGCTGGAAACGTTCCTTAGAGATATTAGTCTATATTGATATGCCGATTTGTCAGCTGCACAGCCATGATTTGAATCTCCCGTTCCACCAATTACCTAAGGTGCTCTGCTGGATTGGGTTCACAGTTCTCCAACGATGGTGCAGGTCAATGGAGTACAGTGAACTCAATGTCATGCTAAAAAACAAACAAACTGTGATTTGATGATTTGAGCTCTTTGACATGGTGGATGTAGCCATCAGGTACACTGTGGTCATAAAGGGATGGAGATAACATGGTCAGCATCAATAATCAGGTAGGCGGTGGTGTTAAAACTCCAGATCCTGACCTTACCATCTAAAGGTTATAACACAAATTGAGACTCATCAGATCAGGCAGCATTTTTCTAGTTTTCTATTATAAAATTTTATTGATCTGGCGTTAATTATATCCTTGATTTCCTGTTCTTAGTTGACCAGAATGGCATCTGGTGTGGTCTTCTGTTGTAGTCCATCTGCTTCGAGGTTCAACCAAGATTCTCTTGCTTGTAACGAGTGGTTATTTGAGTTACCGTTGCTTTCCTTCTGTTTGAAACAACCTGACCATTGTCCGTTGACCTTTGACATTAACAAGGCATTTCTTCCAGAGAACTGCTCGCCACTGGATATTTTCTCTTTTTTAGACAATATTTAAACCCTAGAGATGGTTGTGTGGGAAGATCCCAGCATATCAGCGGTTTCTGAAATACTCGGACTAACACATCTGGCACCAACAATCATGCCATGTTCAAAGTCATGTGCATCACCTTTCTTCCCCATTCTGATGTTTGGTTTTAACTTAAACAGCTTCACCATTGTCTACATGCCTAAATGCATCGATTTGCTGCCATCTGATTGGCTAATTAGATATTTGCATTAACCAGCAGCTGAAAAAGTGCACCTACTGAAGTAGCTGGGTAGAAATACATACGTACTTGCAACTTTTCATTTATTTGATGTTGTTTTCCTAAACCGATTACCTCCACATTAACTGCCTAACATTTTGTCGGCCCTGGTCTTGTTACCAGAAAAGCCCTGACCTGTCAGGTCGTGGATACCCAACATCTCGGGGTGTCCTGTGATGTCTCTGTGTTGGCCATGATTCTTTCAGGATTCTTTTGTGTTACAAGTTGGGGCCTCAGTGGATTGGGCTTGTTTCATTACATCCCATTGGTGCTTGATCAGATTCGAATCTGGGGAACTTCATGGCTGCAGCAACTTAAGAAGTTCTCTGTCATGTTGTTTGACCCTTTCTGCAAAGTTCTTTTTTTTAGCAGTCTGGCAGGAGATGCTGTCTTGCGTTTCTGTGTTTCTTCAGTCTTTCATTGTAAACCATTTTGTTGTCTTCTTAAACCAGAAAAGTGCTTCATCAGAGAAAAAACCAACAACAGCAAAAACCCTTTACCTTAATGCATTAAATTTAAGATAAACAGGATTTTACATGGTTGTCACAGTGAAACATGCGTCTGTATGTTCTGTCTATGCAGTACTTAATATTCTAGATTACAGTCTGTCTGTAGAGGTGACCTCCGCCTCCTCCTTTCATCTCTGTCTGCTTAACCTGAGACAACGCTCTCTGACTGGAGAGTACAGGCACACCAAGTTGATCCTGATTATAACAAGCACTTAAATCTACTTCTTCACACCCCCTAACACTAAGGTTTTATTGGAACAAGCATTTACATCAGCCTCTACATCGGCTTTATTGGATCTAAGAGCTCTTACATCATGCGAGATACGTGCTCATCCGCCAGTTTTCTTTTGCTCATGCTTTACTGACCAGATCAGGATTATTCAGTGCTTTTTTGTTTCGTTTGATTAACCGTTTCTTCAGACAAGACTATAAAAAATTTACAGAGGGGAAAAATCAGGTCACTTTGGGTAATGTTTGTCATTTTTGCAAATAATTAGATGACGAGCCTCCCAAACCCTCAAATTTCTTTAAAATCTAAAACCTGCAATTAAAACAATTAAGACTATATAAAACTATATATACTATACTATAAATAATATAAATATTTATATGAAGTCTTTGCTTCCTTTGTTCACAATCGCCAGCGAATAGCTGAAATCTGCAAATACTTCAGACCCTTCTAAAAACGCTTATAGCTGCCTATTTTAATAGTTCAAACACCAAGTGTACCTTAAATTGTCATCCCAATGAAAATAATTAGCCAATATTTCAGATATGCTCTATGAAAAAATATGCAAATAGTCAAGTTTTCCGTAAATGATTTGGAGTTACGTTCCACAGAAAAATCCGCGAACACTGAACCGTGAATAGGCGGGGGTCGGCTGTATACTGAAACTTTTTTGGACTTCATTGCCCCGTTTCTCTGTTTTCTGTTTTATCATTAACTGTATTGTTTTTTATTGTAGCCTCAGGGTTTCTGTTTTTAAGATAATGTTTGGTAGAGTGATAAAATCAGATTCTGTTAGAGAGCAAGCCCCTCGCTTATAAACTGTACTCCTAAGAAATTAAAGCGGGAGCATTTCTTTTTTTTCTTTTTCATCCTTTTTCTTTTTAAACAGCTGCTCTATCAGTCCTGCTAGTAAGTTACTAATACCAGTGGGTTTTGTGTGTGTTGTGAGTGTGTGTGAGAAACAGCCCTCACCTATTCCTAAAGCTGTGTCTCAGTATGACTCTCCAGTAGCTCTATTGACTGGCTCTCTGCTCCTCTGGTCCAGTCTCAGTTGCTCCTTTCATTTACACAGCCAGCGCACAGCGGCCCTGCTCCGGGGAGAGCCGCTGAAACAAGACTTCATCAATTCCAGATGAAACACCAACATTTCCTCCCATTACACCAAAGCACCGCTCCTGTTCACTCTCCACGATCTCTCACTGCTCTGCTCTCGCTGTGTGTAATGAGGAATGGGACCGCGTGTGCGCATGTGTGAGTGTGTGTGCATTTATGTGTTTTGTGTGTGTTTGTGTGTAATGAGGAATGGGAGCATGTGAGTGTACGGCGGAGGCAGGGAAAGTTGGGGCAGTGCTGAGGGGATTGGTCTGGGGAGCAGGTGTGTTTGTTTGATGTCTTCCTGTGGAGAGAGAAAAGAGAAGGGAGGGAGAGAGATTTTCAGCAAAGACTTTCTCCCCTCAAACCCCATCTCTCTCTTTCTCCCCTCTTGCCTCCTACACATGAGTGCAATAAGACAGAACTCCCTTTCTCTCTCTCAAGGAATTCAACAATTCAAAGTCTGACCCAGAGCCCAAATTTTAATTCACATTTGCTCTATTGTTAAAATCAACAAGTCGGTGCATGTTTTACAGCGCTTACATTTTCATATATAAAGTACTGTGCACTCTTACACAAGCTCATTTTCTTTACCTGGTCTTCAGGAACAGTTCTTCAGGTTTCTTGAAGCTCTTCTTTGGATATTAGCTGCCTTTTGTTCCCTTCTCGATCATCATATTTCCACACTGCTTCAATAGTGTAGAGGCCCGGACTCTGGGGAGCCCAATCCATGACTGATAGTGATCCATTGTGTGTTTTTCTATCCAGTTATGCTTTTACTGCACTGGCAGTGTGTTTGCGTTGTCAGTCAGATGCTTTCCAGATGGTACAAAATCCAACAGTACTTCTGTGTTCACGATTCAGTCAGTTTTGACAAGATCCCAAACCCCACTGGCTGAACTGCAACTTCTATCCTGTGCCTCACCGTACTTCTCTCCTCACCAACTTGAACCAACAACTTCAAATTTGGATTCATCACTCTGTAAGACCTGTTGCCACTGATTTTCAGTCCAGGCCTTGTGTAATTTGTCATACCTCGGCATTTTCTGTTTCCCTTTCTTAAGAAAGGCTTCTTGACAGCCACCCTTCCACTTGACCATTTTGGATGAGGCTTGTGCAAACAGGAGGAGCCGATGCAGAAAAAAGTATCCAAAAAAATCCCCTATATAAACCCTGGAGAATTACTGCTTAAGATCGCCTAGAAATTACAAGAAGCTCTGGCAAAAAACCGCAAAATATGAAGGAATGAGCTTACACCTCTATTTAGTCACACACTCCATTTAGGATATATTTATATATTTAGGGATGTCTGTGGTGAAAAAGTAAGCTTTAATTAGTACTCTAGCTAGTTCAACAGTTTCCAGAAGTAAGTCCTTAATTCAGTAATGCTTATAGAAAATAAGCATTGGTACATTGTCATGATCCTCTGCGTTCTCATCTCAGAATATTGACTGTTTTAGTTTTTGTCTATTTGCATAAGTTTTGTCTGAAGTTCTTGTTGATCTTAAACATTGCACATCGTGGTGGTACACTATAACTGAAGAAAAAAACTGAATGTTATCCAGTGATAAGCTATAATTTAATCCTAATTTAAATTGAGAACCATTAAAGAAAGATTTTATCTTTTATTTTAACTTTTAAACATACTTTTTGCCACGGTTGCACTGCAAGCAGTATAACAGTTATGTTAACAGTTTTTTCCATTTACAGTGATGACTTTTATAAATGAGCGAGCTGTAGCCGCTCAGTCTGTGCTCAGTTAATGTCTTTCTCAGTTTCTGTTTGTTCACAGTGCTCAAAATATCTGCTTCTTGCTATTGTCTGGATGGGGCCACATAGCCTTTAAGACAGCAGATGGAGACAGCTAGTCTGTCCCTCTCCCTCTCACAATCATAGCTGTTGTGCTGCTGAGAATGCCTTTAACATGTTTTTAAGAAATTCTTCCAATATGAAGTCACCACTGTTTCAAAAGCAGAGCAAATGAAGGAAGCAGGATCTCTCCGCCCTCTCTCCCCACCTAACCGATTTACTGGTATGAACCTGCACTGCTCTGGAACAAATAGTGTCAGACATACTGGCCTCACTGAGCCTCAGTGTAGTGGAAAAGTGAAGCAACAAGCCTGGCCACAAGGGGAGGATGTGCTGTAGGAGGGCAGCGGCTGATACGGAGGGAGAAATGGGCAGCTGGGGGAAGAGGGAAGAGTAGGGCTTCTTGTTTGTTTAATATCTTTATCTTAATCTCTGCCCTCGGGACACAAAGGCGAATTCATCCGGAAAACTGGATTATCTCACTTAGATGACTCAAACACACATAGTCCTGCACTCTGTGTGGGTGTGTTTGTCAGTGTGTGTAAGTAAGCGTGGGAGAGGGAAAGAGGTGCATGTGGGTGAGTGCTTATTTATTTAGGGGTTACGTGTCCTGTTTTCTTTAAGTCACCGGGTTTTCACACTTGGGGTTATTCCTCTAACAGCTTTTCGAGCCGTCGATTTGGCTGCACCTTGTGTTTTCTAACAATCTGACTGCTCTGTGAAACTTGGTGCCGAAAGTTCAGATCATTTCCGAGTTACAGATAGTACAAAATCATCTTTAAAGCCACTACCGGAAGAAAGCCAAGACTTTAAAACTAGGCACGATTATCATTTGTTTAGAGTCACTCCACTGATTAAAGTTCAGCTATTAATCTCAAGGAGTACTGCTGACCCTAAGAAAGCAGTTGGTCAATGTCTTCTTGATGGAGCTTTCTAAAGTCAGAGAAAATATCCTTGATATCATCAGGTAGTATCAGCTGGATTTGGGCCTTAGAAGGTTTAAGCACAAAGCCTGCATTAAAAATTGGAGGCAAGGCAAATACGCTTGAGCACTCTCCAAACAAATGTGGCATCAGAGTCTTTCAGGCATGCAGTCTGTTCTGCTGTTGTGATGGCATTTGAATGTCATCACTTTGGTTATTAGCAAAGTTAATAACGAGCGATATTAGATATTATAAAGATAGACGATTGCGTAATTGTTTGGCAGATTTCTCTAACCTATATAAACCTATATATAGTTTTGTCAAGTGCAATATTCAGCTTCTTAATGTTTCATGGAAACCATGTGTAGAGTCCACAAACTTATTGAGGAGCTCGGGTAGCTGGTATAATGTGGCAGCTGAGAGCACATTATATTATGCTGTATTTAGTCAAAGCATGCATGCCAGAAAACCTCTGTGGAAAGTAGACAGACTGATCAATCTTCTGAAGGAAAGCCTGCTTACTTTTAGTGGAAAACATTTGTGAGACGGTAAAAAGCTTGCTAATTGAAGTTTTGTTTTGAATCTAGCAGCCATTAGAGGAGCTCCATCTTAAACTCTTGTCCAAGTCATTTAATCCAGGTAATTGGAAATCTAGCTCAGTTGCTAAAGATGGTGAGATAACTTAAAGGATTATCATTTGAGATCAGATTCCTCTCTCTCCTCCTTAATCTAATAAAATGGTTCCTATCTTGATTATGAAATTCTCATAATATGTAAACTCCTATAAGTGTGTGGTCGGAAGGCTGCAGAGCTCATGGTGTTCATACGGGAGGCTTAAAGATGGTTTCATGTAGGCTGCTTCTTCATTATTGTTTAGTTATTATCTTGAGTTAATGTCTGAGATAATAAGTAGCTCAAATAGGATAACACTGAGCTTGACACTATATTTAAAGCATTTTTGCTTTTACGTACATACTGCATGTATCTCCCCATGTGTGTTTAACAGCTAAATTATTCATACTTCCCTTTGCTTTTGATTTAATTGGCCCTCTTTCCATATTTGCCATGATGCCACCCGCTACCCTTGTCCTTCCTCTGGCTCCTTTTTCCCCCCGCTCACCACCTGACTTTGCTCTCAACTTGACCCTAATTGATTGTAATGAGTATAAGCTCTTATACTTTTCTCCCACCATCTCATCGTCTCTGCCTTCTTCCTGTTTCATTTATTATTTGTGTGTAGCGGTGTGGGAGACATGGATTCCTTCTGTTTCCATGTGAGTAGCAAGCACTTGCAGAAGCCCATATTAGTGAGGACATGCCCAGCAGGTTGTGAAAGGCCCCAAGTGTTGTACGACTAATACTGTGCCACTTTTGAAAAAGACTCACAGTGTCTACTTGATTATATTTCCTTGGTTAGAATCCAATGACGGGATTAGGGATGGGATATTTTCTCAAACACTTTCCAATTCCTTGTGCCTCTTTTCATTTCCAGAACCGCTGTTAATGAATGACCCTACATGAAGTCACTGCTAATTCAAAGCAACTGCCATTTTTCTTTGCTTTGGAATGCCAATATGATTGAACACCATGTCAAGACCAACTATCAATCTGCACCTTCATAATCAGCACTAAAGGGATTGAGCAATATATACTATAACACACACACACACAAACACATAGAGCATACATGCACAGCACATGCAAGCCCACGCTCATGTACATATTAGTGTGCTGCAGCATTTGCATCGGGTATTAGAGTTATGGGGGTCTTTTAACATTGTAACGAATGAGCTTTGACACCCCAGAGATGACAAAGTGCAGGATTGTTTATAGTAGAAGGCCCTTGCACTCTGTTGATACCATACCATTTACATGCATGACAATGTACCAGCGTGTGAGAGCCATATCCATGCCATACTATATGTTATGCATGTTATAGCTCTCGTATAAAGTCCAAGTCCTTGCGCCTGCAAACCGAGCAGCCACTAAAACAAAGGTCAAAATAATAATAACCGTCATCTCCATCCGTGGCAGAAGATTCCCCCTCCTTTAATGTATGTGGATAGACACCATATATGTAAATTGTTAGTTTGACTGATGTTAAGGTGGCATTTACATTAAAGTCCAAGTGATCATTGGGGTTTTAAATGACAGGTCGATATAGCTGAGAGCTTTCAGCCTTAGTTTCAACCCAACATTGATCCATTGACTTATGGATTCATAGGAACACTGATGATAGCCCACAGAGAATGTGGTAATGACAAATAGTCCAAACGCACACACACACACACGCACACACACACACACACACACACACACACACACACACAAAGCGGCAGTTTTAGGTGACCTCTGAGCATCATCAGGGTCAGCCCATTAGGTCAGACAGGACATCTGGGGTGAGATGTTGTGGTGTGAGGCACTGTGACATCGACTTGTCTGTCAGATGTCTAATCCCCATCATGCTATCTGTTCCCACAATATGCTGAGCACTTGTTGGCTGTTTTTCCTTCCTTCTGCTGTCCGCCTCATCCCAGAACAGGATGCGGAGGCCACGCAGTGAGCCATATCTGGCAAGTAGAGTGGTTAATGGGTAACTGTTGTATTTATGTGAGGAATAAATTCACAATGCAAAACAATTCACACACATCCTCCTGGCTAAGCCCTTGACATCTGTGTACTCTCTGTACAGTTTGAAGGTCTGCGGTGAAACTACAAATGCTTTTCTGCAAGAGATCAGACTGGGACTTTTACAGTTTCTTTTGTGTGCAGAATAGTATTGTACATGCAAAAGCTTCTAAAATAAGCTATTTAAAAAAATCCTGTCTAGCTTTACAGGTAAAGGTGTATGATGCGAGTCTTTGAAATTGTATTATTTTTGCAGCTTTCTTTGCCTCAGAGTTGAACCAGTGGTCAGTAGAGAACCAGAATTGTGGGTGATGGCAGGTTGATGTCAGGGTCCTGCTCTCAACACTCATATTTACAGCAACACACTTGTCTGTACCCATATATAGGTTACAGCATTGGCCCTTGTGAGAGGGGGTGAGATCGATAAATCTGAACGAGATGCGTGCATGTATACCCTCCCCTATTACAAACACACACACACACGCACATACATTACCTCATGCATTGAGATACACACACACACACACATCGGCACTCACAGTCAGTCACCCACCCTTCCCCCTGTCTTCACCTGTCTGTGGAGGTAAACACATGCATTTAAATCAGTTGTGGGGTGCTGTGGTAACAAAGACAAATGATGTTGTATGTAATATTTTTCTATTAACATAAAGTAATATAAAGTGAAGGGCAGTGGTGTATGGAGGGAGTTAGGGGCTAATGTCCCGTATCAGATGTGGACAATGTCAGGGCTGCATACTGAGCAGTCTGTGTCCTTCTCTCCTGCTGTGTGTGTGTGTGTGTGTGTGTGTGTGTGTGTCCGTCCTGCTCTTTCAGAGGGCTAGAAGGCGGTGACACACCGAGCTGCCAACCCTTGTATTATTCCCACTGTCTTATTAACCCCTCTGCCCTCACCCCTCTTTCCTCTCTCTGTTCTTTTCACACTGAACTGAATGTATATCTAAAACAAACTTGAGCTCTTGAGCTTCACCCACCTCTCCTGTCATGGCCAGCACACGCCTCACATTTGTCAAGGAATAAGACATCAGAGTTTCTCTTCTGTTTTCTTACTTGCAGAAACAAAATAAATCTGTAACAAGTGGTAGAATTACATAAAATCTTGAAAGCTGCCTTTCCTTTCTTGTTCTTGTCAGGATAGAGGTGTGACACATGAGGCCGGTGAAGCTGAGGAAAGAAAAAGGAGTAACAGGCAGCTGAGTAAGAAAAGTCAGACCAAAAGAAAAAACAAGTAAATGATTTTACTTGTACTTTTAAATACCTTAATTTAAAAATAAAAAATGCACAAATTAAGCAACTGACAAACCAAATCACAACTTTTTCCCCCTGTAACTCATAATGCATGCTTGACCACAACAACTGATCTGTATATTACTGCCAGTAGTGAACATCCTTCTGTAGGAATGCAATTCATGCCTTTGTAGTGTGAGGAAGAGAGGTGTGCGACATCTTTATGCGTGTGAGATGAAGGATTCTACCTCCACGTACCGGTGATGAATGCAGTACACATTTAGACTGACAGCCACAACACTGACAACTGATCTAATATTCATCTGCCGTTACACACTGCCACAGCATTGCTCCAACGCTACTTGTTAGCGAGTTCACCCTATATTGGCATCCTTATTTTGGAGCATCCGCGCCTGTATTTGTGGTGTGCGTTTTTTTCTGCGTTATTATCCGTCTTATGCTGTGGGATAGACGGGAATAGAGAGCTGGTCCAGTTGAGCCTAGCTGGCGTATGGATTGGATCCACTGTAATCTACTGTAAGACACTGCTATCTCTGAGAGACTCGCAGAACGCCAACTCAGCCCTTATTCTCACACACACAAACACACACTCGTGCACACGTTCCCCTAATGCAGGGGGATTTCAGGGGAAGTAAGTGAATAGTTTCAGGTCACCAGCTAGATTCCAGTATCAGGATGCTGCGTCAGCGGGAAACAGCAGTGAGGATGTGATCAGAGCAGCCTACACTGTCCTTAACTCTGCAGACTGTCCCCGCACTGATTCCCACACACAAAAACATGCACAGAGGAACACCAGAAGCCATGAAGCATAATGTGTTTCCCAGATATACCTGTGTTTATCATTACTGATACCATCATCATACACACAGTACACACAGATGTTAGGTAATTATTGGCCTGATCTCCACTCATCAGTAGGGAGCCACTCTGAGTGGGTTGCTACATCAAAAGTAGAGCGATATCTGTTTCAGGGTTTTCCCTGCCTTTGTTGAGCAGCAGTGTCTGGATCAAACATGAATATTCATTCATCAGACTGAGGAGATGTTGGCACAGGGAAGGAAAAATGTCTAGAGGGCTCATTCTTTATCGTTCTCTTTCTGTATCGCAGACTCTCTCTTGCTTCTCTCCTCACATCTAATACTTCAAGGACGGCAGTTAATTTAAGATCTATTATAAATGATTAATTCAATATTTATGAATATTTTAAAATCCCTATTAAATTACTTTGTATCTGTTTAGCATTACATCTTTCCGGATTTTTTTGTGTGTGTATATTCTCTCAAAGAGACAAAACTGTTACTATTACTATACTCTTTCATCCTCTGAGATGCCTCATGCGAGATGTATTTTGCCTTTGATGTGCTTCACGATTAAACCAATGTTATTTCTACCATCATCCTGCAGTGGATACATGGTTTGTGTATGTGTGTGTGCGCACACAGGGATGCCTCTGTGACTGCCTGTGTGTGAGTTTGCTCCACCGACTGTTGGTGTTAAGAGATAAGAGTGGAGGAAAGTCTCCTTTCTTCCTCTTTCAGGACCATTACCTTTCATTCCAATCACAGAGGAGAGCCCAGGGGAAAAGGAGGGGGAGATGGCTGGGATGTATATAAAACTGCGTCGTGCATGATGCATATGAGAAGAGTAAGATTGGTAACTGGTTCCACCCTGTTGTAACGGGCAGTGTACCGGTTGCCGTTTTTAAAATAGGAACAGTAATGACCTTTTATTTAATATCTTTCACTTGTTTCAGTTAAAATTATACTACAGGTTAGCATAGAGTTTAGTGGAAATCATGGAAAGCAAACTGCAAATAGCTAATTTGATTGGTCACGATTTATTGATTTTAAGTCCATTATCATTTTATAAAAATTGGAATTGCTTGGCTTTGTCTTGTGCTGGCTTTTTAATGCTTGTACACGTTTTCCAAGTTTTTGTTCATCTGGTGAAATTTACCACATATTCATGCGCAGCTAAATACTTTAATAATGAGCTTAATTATTATAAAATAATATATTTGATCTTTTAGGATAGTTTAATGTGTTTAAACAGAATGCACATGTTTACCTCTCACATTAGAAACACAGATACAGAGTGTGTTTTAAAGGAAATATGAAAATGTAAAAAAATTTTTTTTAGGAAAATGGGAAAGATAATGCCAAAAAAATTAGAATTTTCTCTCTGGCCCAAAATGGTTGAGGAGTTACAGTAACGGCAAAGCAGATTTTTCTGTTTGTGTTCTGACAGCAGTACCTCGTGAATAGTTTGTTCTACCATAATACACCAAATATGCCCATAAAGCTCGTCTTCTCTTCTTTCTCAGACTTTTTCAATTTTGTCTCTATCACGAAAAGCAACAGAGTTACGGTCTCTTTTAAAGAGCCCCTGATCAAAAAGGGTTAACTTCCCACTTTGAACACATACAAGACCAGAACCAGTCTCACATATACGCACACGTTAATCCTAAAATATTCTTAATTGCACAAATTTTTCAAGTTCATGTATATTTTCCACAGTAACAGTAATATGCCGAAGAGAAAGACCATGATTCACCTGCCACACTGGTGATGGTGTAATGACAGATGATGTCATAAAGCAGCAAGAGGAAGTCATTATTACTCCTTCCTCACCATACCTCTCTTCAAACTGCACTACCATCAAAACAGGAAGTGCGGTTGATCTCAGAGAGGTTGATCAGAGAGAGAAATCGATCAGAAGGCTGTAGATCTTGTGGGAGGTTTCGTATTGATCCCTCTACCTCCTCCCACCTTTGTGATTATCTGCAGCATGGATAGATTACTGATGTCTGGGGGGACACTTGCAGAGATTTTGTTATCCCAGGTTAAAACTCAAAATAATCCCTAAATTGTTGTGTTTCATTTATTGTTAACTTTTCAATTTATTTGAATTTTTTTTAAGCTAAAACAAAAAAAGGTTTCGGGTGATTACTTTGTTTTTACACTGATATGAGCAGGAAAACTGTGAGTACAGTAGATAATCCAAGTGGTGTTTTTATTCATAGCTTCTGGTGCTGACTCCACCTTCTGTTATGGTTAAGTGGAAAGTATTAACAAACTCAGAAAGACATTTTTAAGTATAAATGAGCTGCTGTTCTCTTTTCTCTTAACGATAGCCGTCGTTCATTTTTTTTCTGTGGTTTCTTCACTCGGTCACTTGAGTTCATCTGCCATCATGTCATTGGCTTAAGTAAGGGTCTGATCTGAATCTGGGATTTGTGTCTGCGGGTGTGGGTGGTGGGGGTTGGGGTTTTGACATCATGTAAGGGTGACATCTGTCATGTGTGACCGTAGGTTGGCCAGGTGACAAAAGTGAAGGCTGATTTACTAAAAGGACAGGAGCATCAGAGTAGAACCTGACCACACATCCTTCACTCTGTCAGAGAGATAAAGCCTCCTCTCTCCATCTCTGAAAGTGAGTGAGGGACAGAGGGTAAGAGAGAGCAGGAAAAAGACACTGAGGCCTCCACCTGTCGACTTTCAGGACAAGTCTAAGCTGTCTTGGTCTGTCTTTATCTTTTTATATCAACATGTACTTTTTACCCATGTCGTCGTCTCACTTCTCCTTCAGTTTCTCTTTGCAAAAAACACACACACAGGGATTTATGTGCTTTGTAGATGCTCAGATGTTTGCCTTTAGATGGATTTCAGTTCCTTCCTTTCTTGATCCTCGAGCTCATCTTGAATGTAAGGCTGTGCGCACGTATATGCTATCAATATGCCCTTGTGCTCTAAGTATTGTAATCAATAACCATATGATTATCTGTATAGGGAAGGTATAAATGATTTAAAACAGGGTGAGGGTGACGGATGTTTGCTTTTCACATTGAAGTTACTGTCAATAATTAATGCATGTGATTAATCTGTAAACAACTTCACAAGTGAGGAAGAATGAAAAGGGCGTAGTGCTGGTATTGTGTGTGTGGGTGTGTGCTTGAATATGTGCGACCTTGACCCCTTGATTCTCTCTAAGAGAAAAAGCTTTGGAACTTTATGACAGCACTTATTACAATTATATACACGTGTTGTACCAGCTAACATGGAAATGCATTCAAAAACAATGTCACATGTGTGGCTGGGAGTCAAATTAATATCTTCACAAAGGTACTCAGACTAGAAGAATGAATTACAAGGATTTCCTCCTTAATAAAAGGAAGGAAATTGAAAAGATTTTGAGTATTGCAATATTTCCTGTCGTGTCAGTTGTCATTTGTGTGCTCATGTGTGTTCATTTGCACCGTGACAGTAAAACAGGGCGGCGTTTCTCCCATGTGGTCATTAATGGGCTTTGAAATCATCCAGTTTAAAATCTTTTTTAGTTGTTTGGCAGAGAGTGAATGTGCCTCTCTATTGTTTTGATTTGCTTGAAGTGGTAACAAATCGTAACTGTGTGTAAGAAAAAGTGTAACTGAAAGGTTGATGCTTTCTATCAGTTATCACGGGATTATCACACTCATTAATCCTGTCGTGTGAAAGAAAACAGCTGCTGAAAATGAGGGAAACACAGTATAGTAAAACCATATATATCTATGGTACATCAGCTGGTTACTATATAGCGCTTTTCTACTCTACAAGAGTACTCAGAGTGCTTTATAGCAGCGGTCCCCAACCTTTTTTTGCACCATGGACCGGTTTATGTCCGACAATATTTTCACGGACCAGCCTTTAAGGTGTCGCGGATAAAAACAACAGTAAAAACCCCAGTACCACTACCAAAAAAAAGAAGATTTATTCATAACACACGGGAAAAGACCCAGGGAAAATGAGTTAACAATAAAAACAATAAAAAAATAATGCCAAAAACAGATTAAACCCCAAAAACCATGAATTTCACACCCGAGCCTCAACTCTCGCGACCCGGTACCAAACGACTCACGGACCGGTACCAGTCCGTGGCCCAGGGGTTGGAGACCACTGCTTTTTAGAGCCCCTACAACAATTCACGGCTATTCATACTAGCACTTTTTTCTAAGCCTAAGTGCTTTTTAAGATTCACACAAATTCAACTATCCTTCCAATGTTTTGGCATAGAGCCACCTCTATTCATCCATCCATGCAGCCATCCATCCAACCATCTTGTTCCTCTGAGCTAATTCAGGGTCATCGGGGTGCTGGATTCTATTCCAGCTGCCGTTGGGTAAGAGGTGAGGTACACCCTGGACAGGTCCCACTGTGTCTCTGTGTGCTAACACAGGGAGACAGACATCCATTCGCACTCACATTCACACCTATGGGCAATTTAGATTCACTAGTTAAACAAACCCCAATTAAGGTAATCCACCCCGACACAGGGTAAACCTGCAACTCCATACAGAAAGGACACAAGCCAGATGGTGGAAAACCCTTCTTGCTGTATTATTCAGAATATCAGTTAAATAACTTGCTGATATTTGACGTTCGCTGTTTTCTAAACAGAATATTGCAGACTGACATCAAGCACTCATGCGCTTACATTAATGTTATAGATGCTTGTTAAATTTTGAAATCATTGATATTAAGTTCAAATTTTGCTTTGGTTGTTTTGAAGACTTTGGAGCATTTCAGGCGACCTACTTAGTTTGTCTTCAACGACATCACTGAGGTGTCACGTTCTTGTGTAAATCATCATCTATAGCACCAGTGATGAAAGGGGAAGAGCCTTAATAGACAACACGAATTCAAGGTTCAAGCAAGGGATTCACTGGCCATGAAGCTTAACAAATCTGGGTGGCAGATCCCATGTGGAACTGCTTTTGGAACTCGAGTAATGTTACTGGTGTTCAGAAACTCCACAGGATGCTTTGAAATCAAATGCAAACATTGTCACGCACCGTTAGGACTTTTAAACTGTCATACCAACAGAAGAAGGGGAAGTGATGGTATACTGCCCGAGATGCTGGGCTTCACAAAGCGAGTGTGATTGAAGCAAACTTTTCTAAAGACATGACATGCATCTGGGTGAGAAGCAGGCATGTACTATTACAGGTTGACACATCAAACACGGGCTGTTTTTGTGTTGGTACCAAAATACCAGTGTTGTAACGACACTAGCAAAAACATTTAAACAATACCCAGAATCTTCATCCTTGAGTACACACCTTTCTTACTTTCTGTAACTTAGCAAAGTCAAAGAGTAAAATGGGAAAAAGGTTTAGCCATCGAAGGATCCTATGCCCCCCGTGCTTCTCTCTCCTCCTTACACACACTCTTTTTCTTCGACTGTGTGTATGTGTGTGTACATGAAGGAGAAGCCTATCTTGCCTGCTATCATTTCCTGAATGACCTCTGCTTTCAGCCTATGATGGATTGTATTGCGCTCATAGACATTAATTTTCCTGAACCAGGCAAAAAAAAAAGCTTTACTCACAGGAAGAGCATGTTAGTACAAGGGTAATTCTATAAAACAACAGCTAAGATACAGCAGAGAGTCGAGCATTATCAACAGCAAGCCTTGGAGACTGTACACATTTCCCTCCTTCATCTCACTAACTCTCACTTTGAGTCTTTTTGTCTTGCTCAGGCGTTATCAAGTGTATTTGCTTGTGTCAGTAGTTAGTAGCAGGTATTAACATGCACTCTCCTGTGAGCGTGTGTCTGCAGCGTTCAGGTAAGTTGCAGCTGCTGTCTCTGTGGTGCTGTCTTCTCATTAAGGCAGGTAATGAGCTCAGTCACATCCACCTCTGCAGGTCACCCCACGAGAGAGAGAAAGGGAGGGAGAGAGGATTAGAAACAACAGAGGAAGTGTTGCAGGAAAGAGGTACTCTGTGTGTGCATGAGGGAGAAAAGGGATGTCTTAATTATTTCACCTGCCTGCTGTTCCACTCGACTGCAGCACCTTTGGGTTACTCCCTGTTTACACTACTGTGCAAGCCTCTGTGCTCCGTGCGCTCCAGGAATTGGATGATGGGAAAGCAGAAGACGAGTTGAGATAATTCAGGATGTAGTCGAAAGGGTTGTGGACGGGGGTGGGGTGGGGACAGAGACAGAATGAGGTTGTTGAAAGCAACACAGGAAAAGGGTTAAAAACAAGCAGGAGAAGGAGAGGGAAGGAGAAGGGAGTGTTAAAGAAGAAAGCAAAGGAGTGGAGGAGTGGGGAATAGAGGGAGTGTGTCTTCCCAGGAGTGAGCAGGCTGTCTTGTCGAGTAGTTCATCATTGTGTCCCCGGTGACTGTGTCTGTGGCCTGGCCCCGCTGTAGCTATAATAAGACATAAATAAGGAACAAGACTGCCTTATCTACTCTGTGGCCCCCATCTCGTTCTCTCTCTTCTTTCCTCTCCTCCTCTTTCTTCGTCTTCTCACACGTTTGTGCTGCAGCAGATGTAGAGTGGTGCTTTTAAGTAGTGTTTCTCCCAATGTTTACCATTGCTGCTGTCTGATGACCCACAGGCATTCACAACCCTGTGCCCACATACACATGGACAGGTTTTAGTCTTAACTGTCTTAAATTCTCTAATACAAACAAATTACCCATTAATACTGGTGTCAGACTCAAGCTGCACATCAAAATAAAAACTATCTA
The DNA here is from genome assembly GCF_001858045.2 of Oreochromis niloticus. Taxonomy (NCBI): domain Eukaryota; kingdom Metazoa; phylum Chordata; class Actinopteri; order Cichliformes; family Cichlidae; genus Oreochromis; species Oreochromis niloticus. The sequence continues at coordinate 56,081,118 of NC_031972.2, read as the reverse complement.
AGTAGTTTGGTCATTATTTATAAAACGCTAAGTGCTCTTTCCTAAAAAGGCACCAGAAATATGTAGACAAAAATATGTGGATTTACATAGAGAGGAACTATACATGTCTTGGATACTCTGTCTATGATGTTGCATTTGTTTTTGCTAGTAGTCTGATTATTTATCTCTCTGTGATTATTTGAAATGAGTAAAAACATGGTGAATTTGGCGGTTCAAGTATAAAAAAAAACACAAGAATCAGGTGAAAAATTAAGTTTTCACATGTAGGCCTGTGAAAAACTAAGTATGCCTTTATTGCTTCCATAGGAAGAGAGTTAATCAAATGCACTTGATTAACTGATCATCAGTAAGTGTGATCGTGTCTATAAAGGTAGAAGTTCAAGTTAAAATGATTATTCACAAGTGAAAAACATTCAAGACAGCTGCCGGACTTTCTAGGAGGGGACATTCCAGAAAGTTCACCCCAATGAATGATTCCTAGAAAAAAGAGCTACATCTCAGACGCTATATACCTTAGCTTGCATGTTTCATTTCATGACAGTACAGTTAGAAAAAGATTGGGCAAGTATGGCTTGTTTGAAAGGGTAGCCAGGAGAAAGCCACTTCTCTCTTAAAAGAATATGGGAGCACAGCTTTGGTGTCCAAAGTTACTACAAACTACAAGACTTCTGGAACAATGTCATTTAGACGGATGAACAAAGTGGAGACGTTTGGCCAAAACACAAAGCACCATGTCTGGGAAAAACCAAACACAGCACACAAACACCTCATATCAACTATCAAGCACAGCTGTGAAGGGTCCTTTGATTTTCTTCATTCTTGTTTCCTGTTTCTTGACCTTACAGTCAAGAAATCAAGGTTTTGCAATGCGCCAGTCAGGATCAGACCTCAACCTGATTGAAACGCTGTGGTGAGATCTTAAGAGAGCTGTGCAAAAACAAATGCCTACAAACCTCAAAGAGTGGGGCAAAATTCCTCCACAACCATACTGGGAGCTGATAAAGCTGCATAGAGTCCTGTGAAAACTTTCTTTGACTGTCACTGTAAACCTAGCTTTGGAACATATCCTCGAGATATGTTGTCAGCATGTATGCTTTTGCTGGTGCATTATGTGTTAATTGCCATGTGATTATGTCCCACTATTTATATGTGGAACATAAATAAATAAAAATGATGGGGCTTTTTCCCTCCTGGGTCCCCGCTCTTTGTTATGGTCATTTTTTTTTTTTTTACACACAGACTTATTTTTCCCTCCAGTTTTTCCACTTCTTTTCACATTCCCTCATGTCCATTCTGATAGTTTCAACAGTCTCCCTCCAGGAATCTGCTGCTGACATTTGTGATTCCTTTTATTGATGCTATGATTATTATTCCTTATACTGAGATGATGATTGTTTTCTCTCACTGATAAGAAGCACCTGCAAACGCATGGGAAGTATCTACGGCACTGAACAAGCCAAACGAATATGCGTCAGGTTATGCTGTAACTTGCAGCGTAGGGTTTCAAAGAGGTTTGCAGTTACAACATAGCTACAGTGTAGATTTCCCGCTGAAGCATAAATCCCCAGTAACATCTGTGACATATTATTCATTACCCACGCCAAGAAAGCTCTGTTTTTATGTAGCATTTGTGTGTCATCATTATGTCTGCAAACACAGCAGCTCAAAAAGTTTTGTTAATAATCTGTCTTGAAGGTCAACTTAAAGATTTATTGGTTAAACATTAACAGAAAAAAGTCTTATATCTTAGAAAGTAGGTTCCTTTGAAATGTGGTGTTTATTGTCAACATATAACAGAATTGTATAAAGATTTAAAACATCATGCCACAGTTGACCTTTGACCTCTCCTTCACAGTCAATTGATTGATCTGAAGGTTAAGGTGATAATGCTTTTTTACTGCTATTGTTTGTATTGATAACATATAAAGGAAACGATGGGATGGAATGATGAAGTATGTTAAATTATAGTAACAGGTTAAGACCATTTAAATACATAATAATTTGAATACGTGTACAGTGTCTCTGAAGAAGTATAATAATTTTGAAATTTGAAAAACAAAATAAACGTTTGATCCAAAACGTTTTTCACTTGATATTTACTACTAAAAATGTAAACAAATTTACTAAGCAATGAAATGAATAAATAAAATTTTTTTAAAAATATTTCCCTAAAATGTAAATACTGCCCAGAAAGAGAGTGAGCTGCCTTGGAAGACGTTTGCATTCTCTGAGTGCTTTTTATTCCAGTAACACCATTTCCCACAAGTTAAATGCAAGCACGAGTTATAAGTGAACAGTTCATTTAAAGGGGTAAATAATCATTCTTACACACACTAAAAACTATGACATTTTTAAACAAAACTTAGACCCAGGGGATTAACACACGTCACTTCACTTTCTGTGTGTTCACGTGTTTCTTATTTCCCACACATACAACCCCTTTATTGTTTTCTTAACTTCTTAACCATTCCCCTCTGTTTTGTATGTGTATGTGTGATCAAGGTGCTATGTGAAGTCAAGTTATTAATGTTTGTGTTTAGTAGATTTGCAGCTTCACTGGGGAGTTGGATCTCAGTGATGTCTCACTTTTGTTTACACAACTTAACGCTGCTTGACTCTGTGGCAGGCATACCCGCATGTGTGTGGATGCGTGAGTGTGTGTGGGAGTCAGAAAGCAAAGAGAGAGAGAGTAAGGTCAGAGCCCGAGCGAGAGGCAGAGAGGGAGACCCCAGGAGAACAGGGTTTTTGCAGGGGCTTTGGTTGTTCCTGCATCATTACCCCGACTGCAGACAAAGCCTACTTATGTCTCTCTTTCCCCTCCCTATCCATACAATCACTTGTACACACATACAGTCACACACATACACTATACTGTATGTGTCAACAAAGACCGAGGGAGCCTGCACAGGAGAGAAAAGAGGAAATATGAGAGACTAGGCAAAGGAGGGGATGCAGAGAGAGGAGAATGGAGAATAGATTTATGAAATAAAGCATTCCAAACAGCACTATCTGCCTGCTGTGAGAAACACCTTTCATAAATCACCACACAACGGCAGAAAATAGAGCATTTGGTGGAGTCCTCGTCTGTGTGTGTGTGCACGCGTGTGCATTTGTAGTTGGAGGGACAAGGGGGAAAGAGTGAGAGAGTCTTTTATTATTGTCACCGGTCTAAGTGAAAAGTGTGGTGCAAAGTAGTGTTACAAGTGATGCATATACTGCATGTGTTTGTGTGTGAGTGCTCACTTGTATACATGTCAGTGTAAGTGTGTACAGTCAGAGTGTGCGGTTGTGTTTGTTGCATACTGCCCTCCCACAGGGTATCTTTACAGAGAGCATGATATAAAAAGAGACAGATAGGGTTAGAGAACGAAAAACCGAGAAAGAAAGGGGAGAGGGAGAGCTGAGTACAGTAGCTTGGGGGGATCTCTGTCTGGGTCAGAGACAGAAGAGTCAGAGAGAGAAGGCGAGAAAGAACGAAAGAGGAGAAAGGCAGAAAGAGAAAAGGGCGACGTGCCGAGAGGGGAGTTTTTCCTCAGGTGAGTTGTTCTGTAAGTGAGCACTGATCTACCCCGATCCTGTCACTGAGAAGAACGCGAGGTCGACTGCATCGAGAATACAAACAGCGCCTTACTACACACGCACACCTACACACAAACATACATTCGCGAGTGCGCGCTCTGTGCAGCATCTTTCAGAGCTATTCAAATTCAACTGTGAAGCCAGTGAACTATTCACCTAGCTGTTGAACACATTGAGAGCTTATTAAGTGCCTTTGCCAACCATAGAAAGGCCAAGGATGTAATTTGCCATTCACACACTGGTTTTACAGTCCGTCTCTTTAACACATCTAGCGCTCATCTAGCATCCTTAAGTCCTCAGAATGAGACAATTAGCGCTCAGAGACAAGGCCAGTGCACTCAATGGACGAGGAATGGCAATGCGGTGAGAGACAATTTAGCCGAGGAATACATTGTGACTGAGGAAGAAAGAGAGAAAAATGAAGGAAGGACAGCCAGATAGTCGAGGAATGGTCTTTTCAAATTTGTAGCAAGCCAGATGAGATACGGGAGGAGGAGAGGGAGACTTTTATGGGTCTGACAATGAAAGGCAATCAGATAGGAGTAATATGAAATAAGAAACATGGAGCATGTGTTCAACAGCAGACTAATTTCATGAACCTCCTTCACTGATTGCATGCAGAAGACTGAAGTGAAGAAGCTTTGGAAGAAAACTGATTGATGGGTAAGACGCTCATATGTGTAGTAGGAAGCATCAGCAATGATTAGTCATTTAAACTTGGCTGACCTTTTCTGAAAATGAGCAGAATAGTCTTCTGGCACTGTTGTAGACTGGCAGAACACAGGAAACACCACCTACATAACTACTACTGCAGCTTAAACTGGATGTGGGATTTGTTGTGCTTCACACTTTTGCATCAAATTTAATAAAGTCACCGATTCATAGTTTTATTTTTTGTCAACATGTGATGGTCTTTTTCTCAAACGTTGTTCACTTTGACTTTACGGTTTTGCAGCTGTTACTCACTAAATTTGTGGATTTGAGATCAGCCCTTTAGACAAGGTGCCTTCTGCTTTGCAGTGCATACAAAGAGTCTTTGTCAAGTCATTGCCCATCATGTTCCTCATGTCCTCTCCTCTATTTGCTACTGCTATCAAACATATATCAAAAACAAAAAAATCAGATTCATATGAATTACAAGGAAAAAAAGACTTTGAAGCTCAAAATGACATGTTAATATTGACAGTTTGTGCAGCGTAGTTTATTGTGTAACTTTACCCAGTCGTATGACTGGTCTACAGGGTTTTGGACAGAGGGCGGTAATGTAGCATGCAGCTGAATTAAAGGGGTTGGTATTTAATTGCAGCCCACAGATGGCCTCATACATCTTTGGATCATTTAAAGGGGCGGTGGGCTGAGTAATGTGTGTGTGACACGGCGCTGTGTTTTATAAGAGAGCTGCTATTACGCAGACTGCTCTATAAAGGGACACAGTCAGCGGGGGAGAGGTGTGGTTAAAAGCCTGGTTTGTAATTGGAGCGTGACACCCTCTGTTTAAATTCTCTTAATCCAGTGCCAGTTTTGTTTACATACAGATTTAATAAAGATCTCAAAATGATTTTTTTTAACCTGAACCTTTTTGTTACGTTATTGAAGGCATACAACACCATTCTGCTGCATTTCACTGGCTTTACACACAGTTTTACACAAAGACAAAGAAGTCTTCTAAATAATAATAGGCTGGTTGTGAGACACAAATAGATACAAAGAGGGAAAAAATGAAAAATATAAAACCAGTGACGGACGAGATTCAAAATTAAATGGATAGGAGAAGAAGCGGGAGGAAAAGATGAGGCTGGGGAAGGAGGGATATGGAGATGGTTAAGAAGAAATGAAGTGGGATATGTTAAGAAGTGTGTGTTCGTGGTTGAGCCCCAGCTGTTTTCTCCCTGGGGGTTCAAACAGCTGTCATGCACTCCAATAACACACATGTACACTTACGTTGTTTTCTTTTCAATATCTGTACACCCCCTTTTATCCTCAGCTTTGTAAAATTTCCTTATTTTCTGTCTTTTAACCCTGTCTTCAGTTCAGCCTCCTCTGCACACGTTCATTTTTCTGTCCGCATTTCCCTCCCTCCTCTTTCTACATCCTTCACTTTCTAAGCGAAACAGGAAAAAAGCGAGTAGGAATGATGGTAAGGAAGGTTTAAGGAAAGAGAAAAGAGGCACGGGAAGCAGGAAGGCTAGTCTTTCATGTGGCCGTATCCTCTGGTCTGCATAGTCCAGATTACATTCCTTCTCTTTGGTTAGACAGCTTTTCCAATTTCTCCCAGGCAGCAGGAAGACAGGTTGAGAAGACGTTGCTGGTTAACTGCATTAGCTTATTTTGGCCTCCTCAATGCATCCGGTGCCCTAATCCCTCTCTGTTGACATGGCAGGATGAGGGAGTGTGGCACTGGTTGATAGGGAGGTCCTCCTGCCGCTCTGGTAGACACATGCCCTCCCATCTTCCTCTCATCATGTACTCCTCTTTTCTTTCCTCAGCGTTAAGCAGCTCCAGCTCACAAAATTCCTACAGACAAATTGGAAATTTTGTCTTTAACTGCAGCTTGGCTCTTTAGCTCATGCACAACACACAGTGAGACAAGAGGGGAAATTGGATTGGTCTTATGAAGGAGAGGCAGAGGCAGCTTGTGACAAGAGGACAGAAAGGAGTGAGAAGAGGGTGAGGTTGGTGGAATGGGTCAACTTGGATAGAGGCAGGTAGAGGTTGGATATATGTGTACATGCACCGCCATGTACACTTTGGTTGGGGGATGGAAGGCATTGTTGTAGGGGTGGATACAGGGGAGATCTGGAGGGATAGAGGGAGATCAGCGAAGAAAAAGGAGGAGGGGGTAAGAGAAGAGTGATTATGGTGGGTCTTGGCTGCCAGGCCTGATAAATGACTAATCAGGAGAACAGGGCCTTAGGTCCCTCACAGGACCACTACTACCACAGGCTTATCACATGCACAGGCTGCAGACGCACACACATACACACACACACACACAGACATACACTCTTTGCCTCTCGCAAACACACTTCACACATGCAGCCTTGTACACTTGGACACAAAAGGAGAGGGTAAGAGAAACGAGAGGGATGGGTTGAATCCATAGCTGCCTCTCCTGGAGCAGCACTCAGTTTGGAGAGCTGTTATAGATCCACCTCTGCCTCCTCCTCTCACCTGTCTCACCTCTCTGACTCCTTGCTCCAGGCCTAATAGTCTGCCAAGACTGGGACAAAGAGCAGGTCACATAACTGACAAACTGGGGTTTTGTTAACTGATAATATCGCCTCTGTTTTTAAAATGATGGCTCAGGATACATTATGTTCATCTATTTATTTTTTACTTTTGAGCTTCATGAGTTTTTGCTCAGGACAGAAACAGCCGCTCTCTCTGGTTAAATCCAATCTGGCTGTATTCCAAGGTAATGATCAGGAAGGGAGGGGAAAGGGCGGGAGAGAGAATTATTGAGAGAAGGGAGTAGGAGGAAGCGGTGGCGATGGGATGTCTTTGTGTGTCATGCTCCATTGACTCAGCCTCCATACCTCAGCAGCCATGTGATCCTAGTATGATGCTGCTAATAGTGACACCAGTGGGGTCGAGAGCACGCGTGAGGGTGAGACAATAGAGGTTAGGTGCCTGGGAGTGCACTACAAGAAGTGGCGAGGGAGGAAGGAACAGGAGAGGAGGAGGGCAGAGATGAGGGGAGAGCTGGAAGAACAAAAAAAATTAGTGGGAGCAGAAATGCAGGAGAAGGAGAGACGGATGAGACTCGGGTCTCTGTGGGATTGTGTGCAAGGACGGCCAAGTTGGCTTCTCCATCCCCTTGTACCTTTATGTCCCCCGCCATGTGTCTCTGGATGCAAAGTCACTCCCTTAGCTCAGATCACCTCTGTAGCTTGTAATACTGAATGACCAAGCTGTGTTTTTACTCCTGTGGCTGCAGTTGTACTGACGATACAGCTCTGTGTATATATGTGTTGAAAGTTAGACATTAACCTAGACAAGCAAGGTTTTTCTGCCTCCCTTTGGGGCATGAAGGGTATAGAACAGTTCTTATACCCATTCATTTGTTCTATATTGGGCCTGTTCTGTGTTTTCAAGGTGCCTTCTTTTTCAAATAATTCATCTGAACTTTTTTTTCTAATTATTTAACTTTATGATATTGTTGTTTTGCCGTTGAACCTGAAATATACTCATAAAGGTTTGTTGCAATATGTTTTTTTGGCATTTATCTACCATATTAAACACATAGTTTCCACGCTATATGCTCCACAGTAGATAAAGATGAAATTGTACCAGTCTAATTTGTATTTCACACCCAATATGCATCTCTGCCGTTCCTGCGGCAGCCGTTATAACATGGGAAGTGCTTAAGCCTTTCCCGCTCTCCGACTGTCACTCCCTACTAACTTCGAGCCGTGCTGAAGCCTTGTGATGCCTACTTCCCCCTGACTCTCTGTCTCCACCAGTCGTAACCAGCAGCTCCGTGATGCCCTGTGATCTTGTTTCTGCAGATGCTGGTGTCTGTGGCGATAAGGCCTCACAGTTGGGCAATCTGATTGGATTAGGGGGCTCTTTGAACAAGCCCTGACTGGCTGTTTGCCGGGGGGATGCAAATGAGCTCCTTAAGAGGAAAGCAGGGACTTGACCCTTATTGGGCATGGCAGTATGGACAGTGGCACGGAGGGAGGAAGGAGGGGTGAGAGTGCACCATCTGAAAGCTGAATTGTGGAAAGTGAATGGGTGAAAGTGTATCACTGGCAGACTCTATCTCTTCCTCTCTTTCTCTCTTTCTCTCTCAGTCTGGATAAGTGTCTTCATGGTGCCGCTGTCTTGCCTAGCCGGTCGGCCTTCTGGCTTTCTGGCTTAGCTCATTTGTGTCAGAGCCACTCGCTGCTGTGTTTCACCCACTGTGACAGCCACTTAACCTCCAGGTCTGGAAGTATCCACAATTAAGGTTCTTGACCCAGTGAACTGAAGCTCAGCTTAATCAGCACCACTGTTCTAGCCAAGATTCGATCATTTTGAATCCAGACAGAGATCCAAAACAACAAAGGCGAGACAATCTGAACTATTTTAACTGCCTACTGCTTTAAAGTTGTTGGTCTGCAGATGTATGGGGCCTCCATGCAGCACAGCTATAGCTCATGTACCATAAGTGCAGCAGCACAATGTACAAAAGGGCTCCGTGAAGTTAAATATAGACTAGAGGATCAAGTGGTTAATAAAGTCACATCATCGGATCTGAAACGGTTCTGCCAATCATGGTGAAGCATGACGACAGCTGCTCAACAGACAGAAATATTTGCTTGTTGTTGTCTGGATGGTGCATTTCAAGCATTTTCCAGTCATTGCTGTGGTATTCATTTCCTGTTGTTGACAAAAATCACTAAAGTGGGTGGCAGCAGATTGACGTGTTAGAAACAGATGTATTTTGAGGCCTCTATCTGCCGAAGACACTCGTTTCACCAAAATAGGAACAACTGTGCTGCAGGTTGATTAAACTTCCCACCTGTGTACATTTGGCAACATACCACAGAGCAGAAAGCCAGTTTCAAGGTCAGGAAATTACCAAACTGCTGGAGTGCTGCTTGTGCTGGTTGTTGCACAAGTGATACACAAACATTCTTTATAGTCAGTGAAAAAAGACGTTCCAGACCAAGAGAAAGACAACGCCATCCCTCTGGTCTACTGAACCTTGTGTGCAACATGTTAACGTTGTGTTAATGTTGTGGTCTCGTGTCATTTAGGTGCAGCACTGTGTGGATTCGATGTTTGAGAATCTGCTGTGGGGGCTTGGAGGAATCTTATGCTGTTTTATGTGAACACACAGACACACTCACACATGCTAAATGACCTCTTACTGCCGGCAGAGGAAGAAAGTCAGGTAGGGGCTGTAAGTCATGCTAGATAAATCCTGCTTTTGTACCAGAGAGACAAGGTTGTTTTGGGTGCAGATGGAGAGAGGATTGGATGAATGGAGTGGTGCCTATACAGTTTTAAGAGCACATCCCGCTGTTAAAGGCTTTGTAGGCAGCGTGGCCCTTCGCTCACCCCCTCCTCTCCCCTGGGGGGGTTTTATCTGCCCATTTCCTCCTCTCGTGCTGGGCCCTCGGGATGCCTTAATGGTGCCATGTTCCCTGTCAGTCAGATATTTAAATGGAAACCGACCATGAAAGTATGGCCGCTCAGGGCTGGCTTGCCTGTGCCACGTCCTTGCTCTCAGCAGCTAGAGTCAAATTCAGAGACCCAAACTCCAGCCCCGAGCTCCAGACAAGCCTGGGGAGGGGGAGTCAGGCTCAATCTGCAAGTTTAATTTCCCCCATCAGGTTTTAAACCTGTTTACCTTGCAGATTTGATCAAGGATACTGATGCAAATGGAGGCAAAGGCTCCTTGCTCTGGAAACCTTATGTCCAGAGGTTCATTGATTCATGCTAAATGGGTTCAGGCATCATTATTAATCACTCACTTTATTTAATTGATATTGTCCTAAACCCAGAAGAATATTAGTTCCTCTGCACGAGCTGCATTTGTTGTGTGTTTGTGTAACTGATGTTGCTTCACTATTTTCTTTCCCCACAGTTATAATAATCACTGTGACAACTGACAGCTGCAGGTGGTCTTACCAACCCTCACCAGACAACCTAATTTAACCCAGTAATAAATCTCTGTGCCCAGTTGGCCATTTTAGCTGTTTGGCACGGGGCACTGTAAATTCACCCTAATTAGATCCTCCCTCTACTCCTCCCACTCTCTTCCTCCATCCCCCCCCCAATCTCCTCCCCTGCTCATTGGTACATATGCTCATACACCTGGTCTGCATCGTTACCTGTTTACAAATGACCAGGCTGGTTCTGCTGGCTTCAGCATCCACTTCACCGCACAGCAATGAACGTCTCCCTCTCTCGCACTCTAACCTCCCCTGTGTCATAATTAGACCTCAGAGCTCATGTTTGCTTAATATTATAATCTAGTACACCTGCATTTCTCTCTCCATAGTGCATCGGTGTACCATCAGCTGCAACAACACCTCCAGTCCCCCCCCTTTGACCTCATGCTGATAGAGATTTGGAGTTTATGTTAACAGAAACTGTTAGCGAGCGTGTGTATTTTGTTTTCTCCACCAACACAGTGGCACTGAGAGGTTTTTGTAGCTTCTCTAAAAGGTACTGCATAAGTTTTGCTCCTGCGTGTGTGTGAGTATCAGGGGTATCAGTGTCATGGCTAATGGTTTCTAGCAGGGGTGCCTGCCTGAAGATTTATGCCACAAATTAGTCAAATGTGATCAAACAGCCACCCAGTTAATCATGCAGGACCCACGTTTATTCCTACTTTATCTACAGGCATAATTATAGACACCCATTCCTCTGACAGGCCAACGCCAGGCCCCTGCGGAGTGATATTGGGAGGCCGCCATGCAGCGTTGTCACTGTGATGAATGTGTTAGTGGTGCGGGGAGTGTTTTAAACATGTATATACTTTACACCCCCTTGTGATTGCTGTGAGTGAAGGCATGGCCCCTGCAGAACCGGTGTAACTCTTACATGCGGACCCTCTTCCTAAATAAGTATTTGTGTGAATGAGTCTAGTCCTTCGTCCCTCTCCAGCTTCACAATTTAAGCACTTCAGGTATTAACAAATCCAATTCATCATATGACTCCCAATTCATTATGTGTTAAGTGTTGACTGGTTAAAGCCAGATCTATCACTCACCGACTCACACTCCAGCTGCCTCCTCCGTAGCCTTACGCGACTTGGAAAAGTGGGAATGGGAATCATCCAGCAGTATTCTGTTATTCCAGGCCATTACCATGTGCCAGGCTGGGAAAGAGATCCAGTGATGTGTGCTGCAGTTTGTGATTGGAGTGGATCCTCTCTCTCTCCCCCTCTGACAGCCATTTTAAACACTCGTTTATGCAGCGCTTTTAATATCAATAAGAGAAGCAGGCAGGCAGGCGGACAGGCAGCAGTTTCTTATACACACACACACACACACTCTCTCACACATACACACAGAGTGACACACACGGCCTGGCTGGAAATCAGCAGCCTCCATCTCCCTGGTATGACAGGGTGTGGTAATTATGTCTCTGTGAGAGTGTGTGCTGTTTGCTGGGTGAAAAATGATAATGGGGTGATTTTTAAGTGCCATATCTCCCGCACGGGTAATGAAAAGTACTTTTAATCCAGTCGGAGGAACGGAGGGGTGGAGGAGAGGAGTGGTTGGGGAGAGGAAGCAGAAGGGTCTGTTGTGATGGGAGGAGAGGAGGAGGAGTGGAGGAATAAGAGAGTGCTCTGAGGGTGGAGGAATGCTGATAGAGGGAGCTGAGGAAAAGAGAGAGATGGGTGAGTTCTGTATGGAGATGAGGGGGAGAGGACAAAATGAGGAGCGAGGAGAGGTTTCAAGGCAATCCAGTGGCTGAATCATGCATGTGTGTGTGTGTCTGTGTGTGTTCACGTGCATGTGCGATAGGGGGGCTTGTGTTGTTGTGCCAGGGGAATGCCTAAGTCTTGGCATGATGCTTGAGCTCAGCAATTAGAATAATTAAGAGGGACTGACAAGCTTTTAGAGTCTCTCCCCCTTCCTCTCTCTTTCTCTTCCTCTCTCATTCACGTTCCAGCTGTAAATGTATGTATGTATGTCAGACAACACTATGTCAGTTATGTCAGCTTAACACACACATGTGTTTGTTAGAAGCCTGCGACTGTCAGGTGCACGAGTGGCAGCTAAACGAGGGAAACCCTGCAAACTGCGTCGGCTCTCATTTCTCTCACCCACACATTCCACCTAATTTGTGCACACAATAAAGCTTGCTTTAACACAAATGTGTGTGATACATTCGTGCTGGGGAAATCTGTTTTTGAGAGGCTGTGCAGTAAAAGTGCAGTTCGCTAATATTATCCAGGAGTCGGGATTGCTTAACAGGCTTATTACACATCACAAGTGTAGACTGAAAGAACAGATCTGTTGTTATGCACATGCAAGGTTTTTTGTGTGTGTGTGTGAGAGAGAGTTCACTAATGACTTCACACCCCATTAGCGCCTTTGCTTGATATGTCACACTTCATTATGTACTTAAATCATTGGTGCATAAACTTGGAAAGTGTGCGTGCATGTATGAAGCATGTTTTCACTAGGGAGTGTGTGGCTATAACAACTTTTGGCTGCAACTCTCTCCTTGCATATGAGACCGATGGGCATTACTGTTTTCTTTTGGGACATTTTCAGGTTTTTATATGTTATGTGAACCAAAACTGTATTGATGCCTAATAAAACTATATGGCACACTGACAGGCTGTGTTCTATGCCTTAATATGGAAAGAGACTGCACTAATAAGTGCTCGATAGTGGAGACACATTCATTTGTTCAGTTATTCACCTTTTAGCTTTGTGACCAATTTTATTCTTTCTCCGTCTCAAGCTTGGCAATGAACTCAGGATGATTGTTACCGGGTTAGGCTGCATAATCTGTATGCAGGACACCTCGGAGCCACAAATAAATGCCCTTGTCTAAGCAGATACATTTCTGTTTAAATCTGCTTAAGATTTTATAATAGGAGTTTGATATATGGAGAGTTTATTTGTATTCATAATTTACACGATCTCTTGTGTGTGATTCATAGGTCAATTACTCAAAGAGCCACCACTGTCCAAACATTTATTCTACTGTTTAAGCATGCCTTTGTGTATAAATCCATCATCAAATCCTAAGTGTGAACCGTGAGTGTGTTTGCATGCATGAATGTAGGTATCAGTGTTTATGTGCACACGCCTGCATGCGTGCATGTGCACGCAGCGCATGTGATATGTTTTAATTCATGGTAAGCAGACAGCAGTGCAGCCAGGCAGGTTGGTTTTATCAGAGTGTGTTTATCTTAATTCCCCTCAGTCTCTTTCAGTCCGACCATCCATTACCCATCTGAGGAGGCAGCGTGCTCTCTTGTGCCTTGCACACAAACACACACACACAGACACACACACACACACACACACACACACACACACACACACACACACACACACACACACACACACACACACACACACACTTGCCATGCGCTTAAAATATGATAATATGACTGTGAGAGTATTACTCACCTTGTGTGACTGCCTGTGTCATTGTCAGTTTCTTATGCATTGTTGCCTTGGCTTATATAGAAGATGATGTTTTCATAGCGGTCCATTGTGACCTTGGCTGTGTAAACAGGTTTGTAAAGTAACCATAAGTGAAGGAGAGGAGCAGTACTGACAAGGACCTATAAACAGGCTAAGCAGGCCATGCAAACATGACACATATCGCACGTCACGTCACAGCGTATGTCACAGACGGCGCTTTAAGGACAGGTGTGTGTGTCTACAAAGAGAGAGGGCATCAACATGTAAACAGCGGAGATCCACATTTTCATGCACACATTCTATGTATGCTCACGCTACATCACCCCCTGCGTGGAGAATGACAAGCTCTTTCGAGGGTATGACCCTCTCCCCACGCTGTTTGTCTTTAGGGTCACGTCCTGGCCTCTAACTTTTGACCCCTGACCTTTAACCTTAGTTTGTCAAGCACCAGACACCAGGACTGCGCTGACAGCTCCCAAAGCCCACTGACCCCAAAAACAGAGAGAGAGAGAAAGCCGCAGACAGAGGTAGACAGATTTGACTGTCGACCTCTCTTGGAAGGGAACAGCACACACTCAGCATGAGTTGAACAGTTTACCTGTTCAAATAAGTCAGCGGTGCTTTTATTTTATATGAGTAGTGGCTCGTGCAAAAAGAAAGGGAGGTGAAGATTGAGGAGAGGGAGAGAGGGGGAGGAAGTGAGAAATGAGATGGGAGGACAAACATGGGTGAACCTGGCTAGTGGAGGTCACACTCTGCCTGAGGAGACAGGTGCCTTAAGATTAGCCTCCACATTAATAGCCTTTACTTACTCACACACAAACGCTCTCTCACTCACACACAAAGACACACACACACTCACACACACACACATGCATACATGCTGCAAGCCAGTCCTACAGAACTCTTATACCACAGGGACGCGGAACTAGTGAGAACACAGCTCTGACTCTCATATCCTATTTATACATCCTTTCCTGTACATTACAATCCTATTTAGCTCGCCCTGCTTCCTACACAATCCTATTTATGGACTCAGTCCCACCCCACCCCACTGCCGCTGCACACCCCCATACCACTTTCGAATCCTATTTGTGTGCCCCCTCCTCCTGTATGCAGGTACCATCCATCCAAAAGGCTGGGTGTGTAAGCTGTGATTCAGATGAGTGTGCGTGTGTGCTTGTGTGTGTTCACCAGTGATTTGTGCGGTAATGTAGCACTGAAATTGGAGTAGTCCATGCAGGAATAAGAGAAGCACTGTTCTTGGACTCCTTTTGTTTGCCAACATTAGTCAGTTGTATTGTGACTAACCAACAAGCTTTCTTTTTTCTTCTCTGAAGGCAAAAAACTTGAATTTTGTTTTGGAAATTCAGACTGTCTTCTAAAAGTGAAACGAACCCAAAGTAAGGTGAGACCAGAGGTGTTTGCCCTCTACCTCATCCTCTGTGATCTGATGTAACACACTGCACATCCCCTTCACTGCATTTACAAATCATCCTTTAGACAAGTGTCTGTGTCTTCTGTCCCATCCTATCTCCACCCGTCCCTATGACAGGCCTCTTATCCTCCATTAGTGTATTTAAACAGGACAAAGTGCCTGTCCATATCACGGGCCTGTCTCCACCTGACTCCGCTACCTGTCACTCAAACAGTGATATGAAAGCTTGCTCATTCTGTTTGAAGATGGCAGATGAAAGGAGAATGGCAGTCCCGGACCTGGTCGGCCTGACAGACTAGATTATAGTTGCCGATCCTGGAGAAGGAGGAGTGTCGGAGGGGAGAGGGCGAGGATGTTCCTGCCTAACTGGATTAGGAGAGGGGGTGAGGGAAAGGTGTATGTAGAGCAAGGGTCTCTGCCTGTCTTTATTAGGAGAAACAGGTGTAGCAAAGTGGGCGTGGAGAGCCGTATGCCCGTTCATATTAGAGAGACAGGTGTGGGTCGGTTTTCCATTGGTGCTTTGGTTTGAGCTGAAGAGCCCGTGTCTCACAAACAGACGTAACGATGAGCCAGCAACAGGAAACTTTGCATGCCGAAACAACGTCTCGTACTGATGAAACTGAGAGGGAGACAGACAGACCACCAGAGCACAAGGAGCAGTCACTGTACTGCTGGGATCGACTTGAGTTACAAGATAAAGGGATGAGTATGAGACCATTTTATGATGCTGTGTATGTTTATACTCTTATTAGATAAATGTGTGTCATACAAATACATCACAAATGAAAAAGGATGTAGAGCAGAGGTGTAAAATGTTATATTTCTGGGGTCCTTTACCCAACAGTATGCTAATGGGGGTCACCGAGGTTTGGACCTCGGGAATTTTTCTTCTAAACAAGACTGTAAAAATGGTCATGAATCATTGTGATGCTCTAGTAGTAACCAACCTTTTCACCTTGTGATATTTTTATTTCAAGTGAGGGAATAATTCTGTGTAACATTTTGCTATTTTTTCGTATTTCATAGTTTT
The DNA here is from genome assembly GCF_001858045.2 of Oreochromis niloticus. Classification (NCBI taxonomy): domain Eukaryota; kingdom Metazoa; phylum Chordata; class Actinopteri; order Cichliformes; family Cichlidae; genus Oreochromis; species Oreochromis niloticus. The sequence goes on along the minus strand of NC_031972.2, from coordinate 56,064,959 downwards.
TTAGTGTAGTGGTTTACACATTCGCCTAACCAGTGAAAGCTGGATTGCAACAGGTCATTGAAGTGCAGGTGTTAGACCTTAAATATGATACTGGACCTCACTAATTTCCAAATCCTTCTTACGGCCGTGCACAACAGGCTTTAATCTGACCACCAAGAGCCACCAAACCTTACTCTAAACGTCACACGTGTAAATCGTTTTGTATGGTTATAAAAAAAAAAAGTCTCCTTTCAAAGCACAAAACCATCTTTGTCATAGGTCCTTTCACAGTGTGCCTCCAGGACCAGGCAAAGAAACAAAAAAAGCACACAGACGCTAAAGGTGAAAACAATGCCAGCCTTGCTGCTGCTGCTGGTAATGACTCGTCCCATTTGGCAGACATTTTTATCCAAAGCAAACACCCGAGTGAAATGTGTGACTGAGCTGAATTTATTAATCATTCAATTAACTAAATGTTCCTTCTTGGTGCGGTTCAGATGAATAGACCGTCAGTATTTAATGCAATCTCATTCTCAGCACACCTCAAGAGAGGAAGCTGAGAACTTAACTGCTCTGCAACTCTTTAATTCCCCCGCGCCCCGGCCCGTCGACGCCTTTTATCCGCATTACTCATTCCCCGGTATGCTTTTGTCATGCTCATTTTTACTTTATTATTTCTCTGCAGGGTAAATCCTGATTTCTTCCTCTTGTAGCAACAGTTCAAGTCGCCCCGCAGTCTGCCGTCTTCATTTCTTTTCCTCTGTGTCTCTCTCTTACCTGCGCTTAGATAGAGGCTTCTTCTGTGTCTTTGGGGCTGGCTGGTAACGACAGTCAGGGCATTCGATCGTATCAGACTATCAGGCCAGTTCAACCATAAATTACCTGCAGCTAACAAAGCGTGATGCTGTAACTATTAAACAGGCAGTCAAAGTCACCCCGGCCCACACTGCTAGGTTACACCATCTCATACAGCGTATGAAAGTGCAGGGAGAGTGTTTGTGTGAACGTGGCCAGTCACTCACTGAAGTGTCAATATTCTCATACAACGTCAAACAGAGATGGTAAAAGCTAATAATACAGAGTGGGGCACCAAAACTATATTCACCTTATTTCTTTGCTGCTATAAATTTAAACTGACACACATATGATTGTTACTGGTCTTTGTACACAGCTTAAACATAAATGTGTGTAAGTTAATAACCTTTCGAATTAATATCATTGTAGAAGAAGAACAACTCATCCTATCAAACTTTGCAAATGATGCTTTTAAAAGCAAATCCTTCCTGAAATATGAGGATGAAATAACGATCTACAATGAAAACCAAATTATGATATATATAATGATAAATAATATATAATTAGAGCCTCAGAGGATATCTGTGAATTTCTCCAGCAGTGAATTTCAAAATACGTCCACTTCTTTCGAAGTCCTGCAAATGGTGCATCATCGTCTTCTCTCATAAGCTAAGAGAAAACATATCATACTCAGACTATTATGTTAATGATAAAATGGCGTTTGAAGTAATTAGAAATATGTTTAATTTATGTGGGTTCTCGGTCGGCTGCTGTTGTAGCTGTGTCCACTGTTTCTGTATGTTTAACTATTTCTTGTGTCAAGACAAAGCTGTGCCTCCCTCTCTCCTGGCTGTATGCGCAGGTCTGTGTTGTTGGCTAATTGAGAGCGTGTTCTGTGCTGCCCTGGAGGTTAGTGTTGGCACACACACACCGTAACAGGACAAATGAGAATACACCCCGCCATCTGCCCAAGAGAGACACTCCCTTGCCCTCTCCTTGTCCCTCTACCCTTGTCCCTTCTCTCCTTTTATTCCTTTCATCTCATTTTTATTCCTTCACGCTCCCACCTACTCCTTTCAGCCTACAACCCTCCCTCTGTGTTCCTCGTATTTTCTATATGACATTACTACACTTTGATCCTCCTCTTTGTCTCTTCTGCGCTTCTTGTTTCCTCTTTCTTCTTCTCTGCTTCCTGTCTTTCTCTGCCCCGGAGCGAGTCAGTGAGAGGTGTGTTTGTGTTGTGATGCGGGGGCCACGAGTGTGAAGGTGTTACTGTACTCCGGCCTGAGACTTTCAGAATGCGATCCATAGGGAATGACACCGAAGGTGACCCCGGGTTGGTAACCTTGGAGACCAACTTTATTAAAATGAATTTGAGTAGAGGGGCCATCCTGACAGCAGCATAATTACATCGCAGAGCATCAGCACTAATTTATGCAGCCTGCATTCAACCGGTCAGGAGTGCCGAGATGGGGTCAGCGTGGACACGCAGAAGGCACCCACACACACACACACACACACACACACACACTCTCTCTCAAGAACATATTGGCATGCACACATGCACACTCTCACCCTGCCTTACAAACACACAGCTATGCACATGGATCAACATACCAGTAAAAATAGGTAAATATGATTTTTTTTTAAGTAGCACAATGATGCACACACAATCCCTCTGTAGTGTGTTTACTGCTTTAAGGGTCACTGCGTGTTTGAGTGTATGCAGGCATGTGTGCCTGACCTGTGTGTTCCAGACACTCTGTGTGTGTGTGTGTGTGTGTGTGTGTGTGTGTGTGTGTGTGCAAAAAAGTGTGTGTGAGAGAGAGAGTATATTTAGCGGTGTTATTGAGACAGGTGCTGGACAGGTCTTATTAGTGTCAGAGTCTGCTTAGCTGCTGCAGAATGATTGTAGGCTTGCGCTGCTATAAAAGCATAAATGCTCACCAACCACTTCATTAGGTACACCTTGCCAGCACTGAATTGGACCCCTTTTAGCTTCAGAACTGCTTTAATTCTTTGTGGCGTGGATTCAACAAAGTGCTGCAAATATTCAAACATGTTGAAATGGCAGCTTCACACAGTTGCTGCAGATTTGACAGCTGCACATCTGCCAAGTGACTCTTCTGTTGCACCACATCGCAAAAGTGCTTCATTGAATTGAGATCTGTTGACCGAGGTGGTCATTTGAGTACAGTGACCCAACTGTAACATTAATGAAACACGTCTGAGATGATTTGAGCTCTGTTTCAGAGGAGGGATACACTGTGGTTATAAAGTGATGGACGTGGTCCACAAGAATATACAGGTAGGCTATTGTGTTCTCAGTGTTGCAGCAGAAATCAAGAGTCATTAGATCAGGTGAATTTTTCAGAGTCTCTTTTTTTAGACCATTCTTTATGAACCCTGGAGAAGAATCTCAGTAGATCCGCAATTTCTGAAATACTCATAGCAGTCTGTCTGGCAGCAACAACTCTACCACATTTAAAGTCAAAATCACTTTTCTCCCCCCTTGAAGAGCTGTACTAATAAATTGTCCAGTGAATGCATGTACAGTATATACATATTCACAGATAAAACTTGCACATATTTTTTTTGAATAAAAGCTCAACAAATGAGGAGAAGATGAATACTCTCAGTAATAATTGCCATGTAATAATAATAATAAAGTATTTGAATGTAATATTGTAGATTGTGATAGCTTCTCATTCACTAAATGGCCAACACTTCAAGATACCCAGCAATGTAATTCGCACGCTGATTAGTAAGCTCCTCTGTAGTCACTAGGCTCCCTTAAAAATGATGCCTTTTTGATTTTGCTGTGTGTCCCTATTTCTCAGCCTGGTTACAATACAAACAACACTGCCATCCTTTCCAAGAATACAAGTGCAACTTCTCTGTGTTTGCTTCTGGCTACCAGACGCTTTCCAGTTTCTGTTTATACTCTGATTCTAGTCCGTCTTCTACTGAAGACCTTGTAGACGGTAAAAGCGTGATTACATTTAAAAAAAAAAAAGCAGACTTGAAACCATCAGCTAGCATCAACTTTTTAATTTAATTTAATTTAATTTGTATTTTGCCAACAATGACCAATAGACTGAACAGGAAGTATTGCAGGGGATATCAGATATCATGGCTATCAGAAGCCCCCCCCCCCCCCCCCCCCCAAAAGTGTCCTTCGTCCTCAAAAGCCAATTCATCAGACAGGCTGATGGGTCGAGAGAGTGGCACACTGCTAATACTTAAAGATAGCCATCCCTCTGTGCTCATTATGCTCAATTAGCAAAATCATTAATGCGATAACACAATTTTGATAATGTCTCATGCTTTTCAGTCAGGTTGCAACACAAACACCTCTGCCATTCTTTCTAGACACTGCAGCCTTTGTGTTTGACAAGTTTCCGCTAGGCGGTCATGAACTCCATGAACCTCGTGAACCCGGGGAATGCAAAGTAGGCCGAGTAAAATGTAAAGCTGAGAGAGGAAAAAGAGGAGAAAGTAGAAGAAGAAGAAGAGGAACAGGAAGGATGAAAAAGAAGAAGACAAAGAAGAAAAAAAGAAGATGAAGAAGTCATCAGTGGATGAGAAAATGAGGAAAGTGTAAGAGTAAAGAGGGTGCATGGAGTGGATGGGGGACATGGATATAAGTCACAGCTCCAGTTGCTCAGTTGTAGCCGTTGTGACCAAGGGCACGCTAATCTATCCCATTAGCAGATCTCTCCGACTCTCTCATAATGTTACTGCTAGCTGCTCTCCTGTGACATGTTCCTGGTTTGTGTGTGTGAGATACAGGAGGAGTTTGTGCATGTGTGTGTGTGCAGACACAGTGTGAATGAGACAATGCTTTCCCTATGTGTGTGTATGTGTGTGTGTATAATGACAGTTCAGCTAGTTGCTCTCCTGTGAAAATGACACGTTCCTGCCAAATTAATATCATTACTATCAGAGTTTAATGGGCCAGTGCTGCCTTCTTATTTAAAACAGAACATCCCTCTCTCTCTACCTCCACCACAAGGGAAGGGGGTGGTTGGAGAATCGGTTAGAGGAAATGACTAACTGAACAAGACAGACAATAGGTCCAGATGACTTTTCTCTAAGCCACAGAGATAGATGAAGGGAGGAAACTGAACTTAGTTTAAGGTTAATTCGAGTTTGACAGCAAGATAACTTAATATTTAGAATCAGAATCAGGGAATATTCAAGTATTCTGATTCTCATTTTGATTCTAAGGATAAACAAACATGACAACACAGAACACTGTTACAGTAAGATTTTGGATTTCCGTGTTGTCGTGTTGGATTTTAGGGATGACTGGAAAATTAGCTGCTGCTACTGGCTTGCATTGTCTTTTATGTGTAAGAGGGCAGTTGCCTTTTTTTTTGTTGAGGAATATCTTGCCGGTGACTTAAAAGTGTGTTTTACAGTACAGTGTTGTGGTCTGTGGTTTTCATTTTCTTTTGCTGTACTTTTAAGCAGGAGAGCGTACAGTATAAGCAGTATCTGCTCAGGTGTCATTCTTCACTCAGAGTCAGCGCTGTGATAATGAGTTGATGTGGAGGTCCACTCTGCAGGCTGCCTGTAAATGTAGACTCATGCATGGTTGTGTTCACACACGTGCGCATTTACACAGTCAGTTTACACGTGAGTATGACTATTGCCCGCTACGCTGTGTGTATGTGTGCGTGCGTTTGAGATTTGGAATGTGTGAATATGTCAGGTTGCCGCAGGAGACCAATTAGCTGGTGCATCAGTGGGAAGGTGAGCATACACACACCTGTGTGTGGCCCTGTTACACCAGCTCATCACACAATCACATACGGACAGACAGACAGCATTGCTCTGCTCATAATAGAAACATACTGACTGACACTTACAGTACGTTGACCATATGGAATAATGGCTTCACTGTGTCAAACTGTCAGACGTGACTCACTAGCGTTATTCCAACTAACTTATTACCAACTTAACAAACTTGTGTGAATTACAGGTTATCTGGCTGGTTGTCTTTAGCTATATGTACTTTATTTCTGCGCAGTTCCTCACATTAAAGTGCATCTGCATGCCTTGTAGCACTCATGTGCAGTAGGCGAGATCAGGGAGGGATTGAGTCCAGAGTTGCAGGTATCATGCACTGATGCAATTAGGTGAGAGTGAAAAGGAAGATCACAGCCAATAAAGCAGCCAGGCCTCTTCATGTATAATTCAGATTTTTTATGGTGGGCAATGCACCCATATGGACATGCTAAAGGAAGACTAAGCCTATTTCGAGCCAGAGAAAAACCCCTTTAAAAGCTAATCCCTGCGCCAGAGTCCTACACCTTTTACTGCTCCTTTTTAATGAATAGGTGTCCAATAAGGCCTTTTATTGTCTTAGCATATGTTGCTTTTATTAGGGGAAAATAATTAGGTTGTGCGGATCACTTCGGAAGTCCTCTCACAAGATAAAAATGAGATAGTTTCACAGTCGCTGCGCAAGTCCTTCTGACTCCCCGTCGTTTTCCCCTTGGATGCCTTGTGTCCTAGCTCCTTCATCTCCTCCTCCTGCTTCGTTTCCTACTCATACTGGTCTCTCCTTACTTCTTTATGCCCTCCCCTCCCCTCCTTGTCCTTTGCATTCCCTGCACTTCGTTTCTTACCTCCTCTTCTATTGTTCCCTTGAACATGGGAGCATTAAATGTATGCAGCGATGTCGCATTGGACTGCACATTTACACAAGCATATAACAGTCGAACAATCACTGTGTGACAGGAGGCTGTTGATGACTGACACTTGGTTGATCTTATCTGGCGCAAAAGGGGTGAAGGGAGGGCCGCGGAGAAAAAGGAGAGAGAAATAGTGCAGAGGCATTGGGGGTTTTGCTGCGCTTTGTGTTGTGTTCTGTCACTCCTGCAGTTTACCCCTCTGCTCCTTTTTCTGTTTGCCTTCACATGCTTCACTGTATTACAGAAAGAAAGACTGTTGGCAGTGCTCATCTGTGATTCAGGGCTCCAGGGAAAGAGATCCTTTTACCTCCAAGAGGTCCTACTATGACCATTTACCCGTGAGGCCTCAGTTACAGTGGGTCTGTACGCCCACTTCAGTGAGTTATGGGGATGGAGGAGGATGAAGTTGCAGGGGAATAAGGATCTACACACGGCTGATGGAGAAGATAGGGCTGAGAAAGAAGCAGGGGGTAAGGCAGATAGACACAGAGAATGAGGAGGTAGGATAAAGGAAGGGAATGTGAGGCAGGGAGGGGGGAAGCTGGTCCCTCCATCCTATCCTTAATGCCCCTCAGGGGAGCACGATGCCTGTAGGTGAGTATTAGCCATCAGCCTGTGGGCTAATGGACATTATGAAATAGCGTTTAGTGCATACAGATGACCAGAAGTACACTAGTCACTGGAAAGAACCATGATGCGAAGATCTGATGTTCTCTGGCGGTCTAACCAGGCTCTCAGTTTATACAGTTTTCTTTATTTTTTTTTAAGAACAGAGCACTTAGACTTTTGGTTATCTAACGTGACCTCAGTCAGGGTGACGGAGGCCACCTCGGATTCACGGTTGTGAGTGTCAGGGTGCTTTCTGAAGTGTGCGCTGGGGTGTTTTAGGTGCTAATCTCTTCTCATCTTGGTTGAGTGCTCAAGCTGAATAGAAGGGCAGCTTGTTTATCTGTGGGGACCGCATTACCCAGGATTCCCTCTACAGCTGGGCCGGGCACGCTCAGCTGAGCTGTCAGCTCGCAGAGGTTACCACAGCTGAGGGCAAAGATGGCTCTGAACGCACACCGTCGTACACACATAAACTGCACAAAAACCAAGCTTTGATTTCAATGGTTATTTATTAAATGTAAAATATCTTTAGCACAGATTAAAAATCAGACACCTCCATCTATTTTAAACATCACAGGTTCAGGGTGGAAAAAAAAGAAAAACATTCCTGGAGCAGAATCACAATCAGTTTGGAGTCCCACTTTTCAGGATAGTTACTCCACGAGGCGTGGCAGAGGGCTGAGGCAAAAACTGCACTCCTCCTGATCTCTTTACTAAGACTACAAGCCAGGAAATACTTTTCCAATTGAGTGCCGTAGCCTTATTACACTGGATGGTTAAAAACAACTTTTCTCAAAGTATTTGTCTTTAGAATTCAGGTGTTTTACTGGTTACAAATGAGGACAGAAAACATGTCAGTTTTCCTAAAATGGGACTGTCTAAAATGGGCTAAAAATAGTCAGTTCTCCAGATTATTAAACTTAGAAAAACACCCAATTTGTACCTTTGCACATATATAGAGGGCCTTCACACTGCAAACACTGATTTACAGTATGCTGGTACAGTATGTGTGCTTCGGGCCAGGAACAAACTTTTCAAATTGTGTCCCAGGCGCAAAGCGCTTTGCCAACACTTAGCACTGCTGCTGAATTGGAGTGCCATCACAGAGGTCAGCTGGTGAACACTCCCCCTCTCTTCTATTCTCTGCCTCAACCCTCGCTGCTGTACAAATGCCAACTGACAACAACTGACACAGATGGTGAGCAGAAACACAGGACAGGCAAAGGGAGAGAACCACCCACAGGAGTAAGAAAACAGGAAGACTCTACACACACTGTCCAAGAGAGGATATTGCCTGACAATATTACCAACGCATTTATTTTAAACTTTTTTTTTTTTATTTGAATCTTTTACTTTTTCTACTTTTTTATATTATTTTTTATAGCACATGCCATATGAGAATTTGGGGATTATAAAAGTACCTGAAAGAATTGCTAGGTGTTCAGCATGCATAGCCATTAGTATTTACAGGTTTGTATGTACAGGGATGGGCCAAAAACAGACTGCTCTACAGTACTGGGTTATTTACATCCAGGTCAGAGGGAGAGATCAATGACATAACTACAGATGTGGGGGTCGAAGGGTCACATGCACAGGGTCAGAGAAAGCTTATACAACTCGGACGATGAAGACACAAAACAGAACACGGCAAAGTAACAATACTGTTAATTCAACATCACATCTCCCCCACGTACCCTTTTTGCTTTTGATACGCTCAGTAAGATGTTCTCAACAACTGGTTATTGCGTAACACTATACAAGGACATTTCTATTGCAAGTCCATGAGGTCCTTGGGTATTGAGTCAATGCTGAGATTGGAAGACTTGGATCTGGTCCCAGAGCAGTTCCAGAACCGGAGTGTTGAATCCCAGGCTAAGTACAGGCTTATTGCCACTTATCAGCAGTCAGCTTATTGCAGGGTGTTTTGTAAGTCTTTCCTCAGTATTTATGTTTATTTTTATTACCCACAAAGGAAGATCTACACACACGTAATCTATAAAACCTGCTTCTGCACTCGGCACTGGTTTATCATATTGCTGAGATCTTTGCATTTTATTTTTAGCATAGAGAAACATTTTCGGTTTGGAGTTGTTTTGGTTGGTTTGGATCCTCCTTGTCTGTTCCCTTCCTCTCTCCCTCCCTCCCTCCTAGAATCAGTGTGGTGGTAACAGAGCTAGTTTTGTTTTGGGGAATGTGAAAGTGAAGTCTGAAGTCATGCTTAAGTCTAAAGTGTTCATAGGAATTGCAAGATGGTCGTCTAAAGGATGTAAAGGGTTCCCTCTTAAAGCATTTAAAGTCACATTTGTAACTGCATTCCTATACTTGTCTCACTTTTTATTTTTTGGACTAAAATGGCTTAAGAGGCCGATTCCGGAAGAGTATCCAAGGACAAGTCTTATTTTTTGGAGCTTAAGTTAGTGTCAAGTCAGCTTCTCTGGGTAGACGTCGTAGCTCTGGGTACCATAGATGTCTCTCTGACAATAAAACTACTGTAGTCAAGGTAATGCTTCACATTAAGGTGCACAGTATAGACAGACACACACCCATCATTTTGTAGACAGCTTAATTTACAGACCTAATCTACAGTTGAACTTGGATTAGAAATCATCTTTGGACGGCAAAGATGTGTTCGACGCGCACTGGTTTAGTGACATTACCTTCTGGGTGGTTGTTCATGTGTGTACCTGTTCGTGCTTGAGCGCAGATACACTCTTGTGTTCAGGCTGTGTGTAACTGTAAGTGTAGCGAAATCGTTGCCCACCACCTACTTGCCAGGTATCTGCAAACACACACACACACAGTGATAAATGGCTGTGGTGGGTGGTTGAGCATGTTAATGCCTAATCTCATCAGCCTTATCTTTTACAGAGGTCACAAGGTCAAGTGGTGAGGGGGATGAGCTAAACACCAATAAGATAGCACATTGCTGGGCACACCGCACAAACAGCCCGTGTACTGCTCCGTTTGTCACTAACTGCATGCGTGGCAGCCAGCAGAGAAGCCTTTTCTAAAGAATAGAAATGCCTTTCAGATTTCAGCCACATAAATCTCGATTCTGTACATGAAAGTTGTTTTTTTTTTTATATCAATATTTAAACCCAACTGTTTGGTAATTGGACGCAAACAAACTCGTCTGAAAGTCAGCCAAGTTCAAGGTGGTGTCAGGGAGTCAGAGCCGGCGGCACTGAAATCTTCAGTGAAGTTTAAAAGGCATTTGGCTTTCAGACGAGCTAAATCAGATGCCCTAAGTGAGAGAGATGAGTTGAACTGAGTGCGTGTGAACCTGCAACTCAGAGACACTGCTTGGCATTTGTCGGCCTTTGATCTGGCGACATGTGATGTGGATGAAGTTATCGCCTCACTGGCAGGTGAGACAGACAGCGGCACACAGAGAGATGCTGCCTTTTTCATCTGCTGTTTACGAGCTCTCTCATCACGGAGCACTTCAAACACGCTCAATCTGCTTCTGCGACGTTACACACCAGGGCTCCTCCTGGTGGAACTTTACTCAGAGCTTAGAGGGAGTTGTGTGTGGGTGCCCGTTTTGGTTTGCGTGTGTCGATGAGAGAAACATTTCCTGGAATCTGCTTTATGTGTGTGTGTTTTTGTGTTCGTAGCATTTGCATTTTGGTGCATATTTTTGTACTAGGCTGTGAAAGCATAAATGCTTTAGATGACATAGGATCTTGCCACTTTTAGTGTGCTGGCCTGTGCTTTGGGAATCTGTTCAAACAGTTGGCCTGTAATGTGCCTCCATTACGCATATGTGTACGTTTGTGTGTGTTGCCCGCGTTTGACTACTGCATATACGTGGCTGTCTCAGTGTGTGCCAGTGCTCTGTGCTAAACACTAGTCTTCAGTCATCACATCAGTGTTCCCTCTCATTCTTTCTGCCCCCACCCCCGTCTCACTCTCGCTCCCTCACATCAGGAGATAAAGAGGCGAGCCATTTCATGTGGCCGCATAGAAGTCGTCTCCAGCCCTGGAGTTTGCAGGGAAGCTGTCACAGCAGCTTTTAGCCGGAGCTGCAGCATGAAAGATCCCTCTTTGAGCGGTCGGGTTATGTGTGTAATTCTCTCTGACGTGTTTATTCTGCCGCAGTTTCAGCTTTCATTTTCAAATGTCACAGAAATCTCCCTCCATGAATATCCCTGCTAATTACTGACTGATGGGATGGGGTGTATTAGAGAACTTAGCAGGTTGCGTAAAAATACTGTTTCACTTTTACAGCGCGTCTCGGCTTGAGACGACGTGTAACAGAGTGATTTTTCTGGGCTGAGTGATCTTCAGGTTTAAACTTGCCTTGAGAGGAGAATTACTGAGAAAGAACTGGAGGGAAAACCGTGCGACGTGTTTGTGTGTTGTACGCAACAACCAAAAAACTTTTGATTTAAATACTTAGTTGTACTTGTATTTTCCAGCACTTGAATATTAATAAACATCACGTGAAAAATATACATATTGATAATCATGGCATTGAAACCTGCTGTTCACACATCGCACATCAGAGCTGTAGTTTCCCTGGTGATTCCCATCCAGACAGGAGCTGGTGTAATATTTTTGTTCCTGCCTTATCCACTGTGAGTCTATACATCTGTAGCATTCACATGGTCCCATATAGCGAGATGTCCTATACACACCTGGCAGAGGAATAAATAAATAAATATATGTATATAAATATATATACAGTAAGGAGTTATATGACCCAGTCATCGGGATGCAGGGAGTGGGGAGAGACAGCGTGTGCACGAGTCTTTTTTTTCCCCCCCTGTAGACACAGTCCTGCTGTCTCTTTTTGTCTGTGTGTGTTTGTGTGTATGCATGTGTCCGTCTATGTGTGTGTGGGTCTCACAGAGGACAAAGGAATGTGGTCAGAGTCTGCTTTATGTCCTCTGTCTTTTCCTCCATACAGCACACATCCTAAAGTCTGCCTGTCATTAGATGAGTTCTCCATATTTTGTCTGCTCCTGCAGGCTGACGCCGCCTTGCTGTCTCAGCGTCGTGAGTCGTCCACTGATCTTCTTTTTGTGTGTTTTTTTTTTTTTGTCTGTCCACAGCAACAAGGGGCGGCCACCACAGTGTACTGTGCGGTAGCACCGGAGCTGGAAGGGCTGGGCGGCATGTACTTCAACAACTGCTTCCGCTGCCAGCCATCTGCCCAGGCCCAGGATCCGAGCAGTGCTGCCAGCCTGTGGGAGCTGAGCGAGCGCCTGGTTGCAGAGAGGTCAGTGGGCATACAGGCCCTCTAATGGACAGAAGACGAAGAGGAAGAGGAGGGCAACTAGCCAAAGAGGAATCAGAAAGGAAACAGCTGATGTTTCGTTAGGTGTGGACTAACTGTACTCTGACGGCACTATGTAAGAGCTGCCAAACCATGGAAGCCCATCTGGATATGTCACATCACTACAGCGTCTAAAACACTAAATATACAGCACAGGAGGGGATTTCATATACAATCTATTGAATTAGTTAAAGTTTAAGTGAAGTTAAGCTCTGCTGTAGTATTTTAAAACCGGGAGTGGGGGAAAGGGGAAGATCTGAGCCGAACCTGTCACAGTTTGTTCTTTGTCTGTTTGTCTCTGTAACCTTTTTAAGCTCTAAAGTCCTTTTTTTCCTCAAACGTCTACTTAAATTAGTTGTAAACAATGTAAACAAAATGCAAATGAGCTGTTTTGATAACAATACAAGGTTTAACTATTAAGCATACACTCTACGGCATATGCATCTGATTCCAGCAATAGTGGGCTATCAGCAAATATAATGTCTTCCCAATTAATGTCTCTAAGTTCAGTGTCCTCTCGTCTAGTTCTATGTTGGTGTTTATGTTTCCTATTCTGATACAGAGAGCGTTTGCTAATCGTTGTGCTAAATCTTTTTGGGTAAGAAGAAATAAATAATAATGGGCATGTGAAACTTATTGAATTATAAACACAGTAGAGGTATGATTCTAATGGCTATGTACACAATTTTGCAATACTTATATTTCTTATCAGTGTCCCTATTTGTTTTCTGTACAGTATTTACAACATCCTGATTTCTGGCCATGTGCTAAAGGGGGGGGTGGACATCATATTTTTTTCTGCTACTTTACTCAACCTAAGTATTGACAATCTATGCTCTGGTAAGTTACAATTTGGAGATATTTACGGGTTAATCTTTGTCCATTTGAATGACAAATACAGAAGGTGGAGAATTTTATTTACAGAGTCCAGGATCTTTAATTTCTTCAGTTCTCCTTTTTTGTTTTGTTTTTAAATCATCCACTTTAGTATTGAACTCCGGCTTTGGATTTGCTGTGGATTGGTTGCCCTGAAGCCACAGGGGGTGGGACGCTTTTGAGACATTGTGCTTTATGGCAGTCCGGATGCTGTAGGTTGGTCTTGAAACAGCATTCCAGTGTCATGATATCTGAAAAACAAAACAAAACACACACACACAAAGAGAGAACAAGTCAATAAAAACCTGTTCCACAGAAATATGTGAATTCCTTCTATAGAAGTTCATTCATCTGAAGACCATTAGGGGGGGATATTTGTGTGGGAAGCTGAGAAGTAAGCAACAAGTCTAAGTACGACAGTTTCCAGTTTTCCAGAGTGTACTAACCAAGTATGAACATCACAGAGTAAAAAAACCTGTTTTTACAGTATTTTTTCCCCTCTGACAGAACAGGAAATACACTCATATATTCAAAGAACAGATCAATCGACGCAATCGCTCGTTTGACCAGCACCCTCACACATGAATCCTCATTGTGTTTCCTTCTGTAGAGAATCATCAGAATGACACAGCATCACAGTTATACTTAATATAATATACTCTCACGCATGTATTGTTTCTTTTCTTCCCTTCCTGGCAGACATACTGAAGAGAAGAAAAAAACACAGGAACAGACAGAACATTCAGAAACATGCTGTGCCCTGCACAGAAACTGATACTGCTGTTATAATCTGTTCTGTACCCAGAGTACAGGTGTCTTATCGCTGTCCTTTCACAGCACTGCACACACCTGGAACAGAGATGCAGTACAAACACTCACATGCACACACACACAGAGCAGGAACAGTCAGCACCCCGCATGTACAGTACAGCAAGCAAAACAACATTTTATTAAACTGTCCAGAATCTTTTGCCTCTTTATTTCGCATCAGATTGAACAAACGGTATAAATAATGTGTGTTTAAAAATTGTTTTAGTGTCTGAAAAAATAAAAATACAGAAATCTGTCATACGCAGAGGAGGAGTTAAACAGTAATAAAGGATGTTCCCAGCCGCTGTCCATGGTGCTGATAAGGCTCAGGTCCTTTCCTGGCCATACTTTGGCAAACATGAGAATTTGCCTACTTGTCAATCAGTTACAGAGCATATTGTGTATGTGCTGACATGAGCCTCTGTGAGAGACGTTTTCCCCTGCCCGAGTGTGTGACTGATCAAGTTGTGAGCAGACGTACTTGCCAGTGTGTTAAGCACGTCAGCTGTTTAGTTTCCCTCTCTTTTATTTTGATTTAGTTGGTCTGCCCTGATGTGTTCCGTTGTTTTGTCTTTGTTGACTTCATATGTGGTTTATTAAAAGTGTTTGGGTTTTTTTGCTCTATTGGGTCTCTAAAAATTAGGTCTCACTTCTTGTTCTCACACTTCACCACTACTACAATATAACACACTACACTACAATATAATCTTATTCAAAGGGATTCTGACTTGTTCAAATAGTTATGTTATTGTAGGCTCTTATAGCCTCCTGAAATGATCTTAAAGAGTGTAATTCTACACCTGGGACTTCTGTAATGTTAGCCCGCTTTCCCCAACCTCTCTGCTGGAGGAGAAACTCAGAATAAAATAACCATAATGCTGTTTATGACTATATATCAAGAAACTGGTGCTAATGATGAAGGCTGTATGCTGGAAACACATCAGTTTGACTGATAAATCTCAGAAGTGCTGCAAATTTTATTTTATCACAGTCTGACACCAGCTAAAGCACTTTATACACGTGCGATCATGTAACGTCGACCATTTGTGGCCTACAGATATCGCCGTTCTCAACTAAAAGTGCAGGCTTAGTCTATCAGTCGCAGTTCTATGTAAGCTGAGCATTTAAGAAAGCCTTTGGCAGAAGGGCCAGATTCAGAACTCAAATGAGAATCTTCAGGAGAATTACAAACAACTAGACTTGTATGCGGGTGTGCACTGCAGAGGCAGATTCGTGGGTGTGTGCCTGAGTGAAGTGGGAGGGTCCTGCCTGGCTTTCATGCAAAGTCTTATCGATCAGGCCCTATCGGAATCATCTGATAGCTAATCAATATGCTACACTTCCTCTCAGCGAGCAGAGAAGAAGGAGAAGCACGACTCTCACAAGAGGAGGACCTTGATCCTTTGACCCAACAGTTAAGGCTCGACACACACAGTCACACACAGTCACAGTCTGTTTCTCTTCATTTCTTTTTCTCTTTATTCCCCGTCTTAGAATAACGGCACCCAACAATATAATAACCGAAAGCCTGTGTAAAGCAAATAACCGATATACATTAGAATGTTATTTTAATTAGTCGGATTTACAGTTGATTTTTTCCCCCCTTCACTGAGTTTATTTCAATTTGGGCAGTAATTGTTTACGACTGATCATTTCATTTTCCATTATTGTTTTTATTTCTTCTTGTGATTAATTTCACCTCTCAAAGAATAATTATGAGAGGATTGATTTGATTATGCCTTTGTTCTGCTCCTATTGGCTCCATCGACCGAAGGAATGCCATGTTGCCATTTCGAGCGGATATATTTAATGATCACAATCAATGTTAAAGCTCTCTCTAGACTCAACTAACCCAATAAATATCTGCCAGGAGGAAATTTACCATCTAACTACAGCAGGCAATAAAGTCTTACTCTGTGTTATCCTCCCTCCCCACTGCTCTCTTTTAATCTCTCTCTTTTGAGGATGGCATTAGGATGAAAACTGATGATCAGTTTTCATAAAGTACCACAGCAGAGTCAATGGAAATATGATTTTCTTTCAATATCTCACGATTTGGATTGCTTGCAGGCTGCTTTTTTGATAGAGTCTTAAATTATATATATTTTAAAATTAAAAGATAATTTCCCCAGGCTCCTTTCCACTTAATTAGCCCACTTTAATATAAAAATTTGCCTGTCAAAATGTTTTTTTATGTCTTGTTTGCAGATTCTTAAAGAAATACTTTAATTCTGTTGCAGTATTACAAAAACAGACATCCCCAGTCTCTCTATGTCATTACTGTACCATTGATTTCTGAGATGTAATGAATAAAAAGCAGTAAAATAGACTTATTTTTTGGGCACATTATTATTGTTAAAAGAATGCATTGTAAAGATCATGCAACTGCCACATATGACAGGAAGTGGAGCATTTTAAGGTGAGTTCTCTTTTAAATGATTAAAAAAAATATGTGTAATATGCATGCAAATGTAGATGACAATGCTTCAGTTTATCATTTATTCTTCCATGAAGACTCATAGTCATGGTAACATTTGAATCCAAGTTTACTGAGCTTGTTCACTATCAAATGCACTTATTTCTCCCTGTAGATCTGCTCGTGCAATCTATAACTTTCTGTTTTTTATTGAAGTCTCAACACGGCACCTTTGAGGAAATCCTTCCACTCCCAAATCCCCAGCGAGTCCTCACCGCTAGACAGCATGACCTTGTAAACCCTGAGTTATTTTACTCACCCATTGTGTGAGGATAGGAAGAAAAGGGAAAGAGAAAGGGGGAGACAAGGGACAGGGGGGTGGAGGGGGGGAAAAAAGGAGCTCCTGCCTGTCACAGCTTTCAAACACAAAGAAAAATGAGCACTTGGGCTGAAGTACAATTATTAGCCCCTGTCTACAGATTCATCACACTATAGAGAGCCAGGGAGTGGGAAGGAGATACAGGGAGGAGCAGAGCAAGAGGTGGAGTGGAGAAAGGTAGAAAAAGAAATGTGTAGCTTTCAGCAGAGCCGTGCGGAAGACGGAAAGACAATGAGGAGAAAAGAGGGAGGAAATAGAAAATAGGGCTGTTACGCTGTGAGGGAAAACTTGCGAGGGAGGCAGGAGAGGTGCAAGGTGAAGCATGCAAAGCTAGCGTATGCAGGGCTGGAAGGAGAGAGAGGGAGGAGGTTTTAGGTGAAATAAAAGAGTGAGAGGAAAGGGGAAAGAACAAGGCAGAGGTAGAGGAAGGTAAAATGAAATAAGAGGATTTGTCAGGCCAGTGGTTGGTGGCAGTAATAAAGCCTGCTAATCTGAGGGAGAACGCTTGACTGCTCACACACTGACTCTCTTGACGCCCCACTTTACCACCGGGCCAAGCCAAGGTCACACACACACACACACACGCACGATCATGCCATTGCAAACACACACACACACTTGCAGAGACACTGTGCATGTTTCTTAGATCTTTCTTTTTGTGAATCAAATTCGTGAGCGCTTTCCACCTGAGTGTCTTCCTCTGAAGGTTTCGCCGGCATGACTTTCCTCGCTTTACTTTTGACATGATTTTTTTCTCTCTTACTCATGTCACTCATCTTCTTGTTTAGCTATCATCTCCACCAAACACCCCCCTCAGCCATGTTGATTTTAAAATCTCATTTTTCTCTGTTTCTTAACTGGCTCCGCCGTGTGGATCAATACCTATCAAAACCATTACATAAATACATCTGTCACGAGCAGATAGTTGAGTGGGGATGTAATGTGTCTGGTTAAGGCCGCCATAGGGTGAAAAAAGATATGCTCTGTGTGTGTGTGTGTCTGTGAGCATTCTCAAAGGACAGCATGTGTCATTTTGTGTGACCAGGTGTGTCGGGCAGAGAGAAAGGTTGTTATTGAGCCGCGGTAAATGACGCATAACCTGGTGTACTGCTTACTTAGCCCCAGACCCCTGCTTTATGTCACTTTTTTCTCACTTGCTGTGTGTGTGTTTGTATGTGTGAGTGCCCGTTGTTGGTGTACAGTCATGGGAATATGACTGAAGAAGCTCAACAGTGCAAAATATTTTTGGAAACCCAAATGAAAAAAAAAAATACATTAGGTTTGTTCAAGTTACTGGGAGCCGGTTAACAACTTTCAGTTTATGTAAAAAAAAAAAAAGAAAAGAAAAAAAAAAGATGTTGTTTTATTATAAAGTTTTCTTTAGCAGTCTTCTAAATGGTAACATTTCTCACAAATGCTGAAAAGCAGTCTGAACTCAGAAACTATCTGATCCAAGGACTAATAAAACAATATTACAGACTTCCACCAATATTACTCTCATATCTCCTTGTAGCTTAAATACATGTAATGCACTATAGTGGTGGCCATGGTAGCCCTGAAAGCTGAGCTCAACACAGGTGCAACACGTCAAAAATACCAAAAGCGCCAAAATACCAAAAGACAAAAATGTGACAGTCTGTATATAAAAGATGGTCACAGTCACTGTGATGTCACTCATTTGTGAAACCCCGTTTGGACAGCCGAGCTTATACGTTTAGGTCATATCTGGGTTTTTTTTTTATGTGATCAATCTGAGAGGAGCCCCACCCTAAAGCATACCCCACTTGATAACATGTGTTTTACTCAACATACAACCATAATTTGCAAAATGAACATCATACTGTAATCAACAAACTTTAAAACTAATAATTAGTCTGGTCATGGACCAGCAGATCAGGGGGGTTGTTTTTCTTTGACTTTCTATACGCAGAAACACTCAAGAACTGACTTTACATTTCAGGTCAGCTGAAACTTCTTCAGTCCAGCTTTGATATACAACTTTTGGAAGTTACTGATTTTTTTTGTGTTATTCATTGCTGTTAGGAATGTTTTATTACAGCCAACTTTCACTTTTTTAGCTACTCTTAGGAACCGCATAATTTACTTGATATGTTTACTTGTTACCAATTAAATAAGCACAGGGGTCATTTAAAAATATCATATCTTTAAATATCTCTTAAAAACAATCGAGAAAATCGGGCAGTGCAAACTGTCTTAGGCTGTGGTATATTGCCTAAAAACAAGGGACAAGTCTGTTCATGTAACAGACTTGTCCCTATAAAAAAACTACTTAAACTAAACCAATATACGAATCATGCCATTAAAGCTAAGAAAAACAAATATATACATAACCTCAACACCACCAAAACAGCCATAATAACAAGTATGTCTCAGCTATTGTTATATAATTTGTTTGTTGTCCCCTTGAAGCATTGCCATCACAGGCTGTGCTGTTTACAGCTGGTTGGCGTGTTTTTGTGTTTTGTAATGTTTTCTTTTTGCATGCATTTTCACAAGTTATATTGTGATGTACTACTAAATGGCCAACAGAAGGACAAAGACACTGGGCCCAACTGGAACCCAGTTTGCATCCACTTAAGAAAACTCTTATCTTTCATAAAAATGAATTAGTTTTTGAGCACTAGTCATTCGGATTTTTCCTTCTTCATCGTTTGGGGTTGTCATTGTCATTTTCACACATCACTCTGCTGACAGCGGGCTCTGTGATTGATGGAACGATGCAGATTTACATGTCATGCTGAAATAGCACAATAACCTGCACGCAGATAATCACCTCATTGAGAATCACTCTGGCCTCTCTCCACTCACAATTACTATTGTGTATTTGATCATATAACCACTCTCCAACAATGCACTTAATGGGCTTATTGGCAGCAGACCAGCAGTTGCTTGTAAATAATCTTGATGGTGTTTGATTCTAATAAATTAGGCTCATATATGCAAACACGGTAAAATCATAACAATATCCAAATGTGTGTAGGCAGAGGTGGGGTGGTGACAGGCGGAGATTTATGCTGCTAGCAATTGGCTGGCTTCATCACTCACTCAGCTATCTTCAACTTTTTTTATTTGTTTAATTTCCAAATGCGATTGCTCCACCACTCCCGCTCCTGCTGATGAATGCAAAGGATCATGGGTAGAGACGAGAGCAAGATTAATACAGTTAATTTTTTAACTGTATAATCTCCTCCCAAGAAATGAAAAAAGAGAGAGGGACAGGACTGTGAGGGCTAAGAGCTCCGGAGAGGAGTAAAAGCCATTTCTGCAGGGACACGATGAAGGCGAGCGCTACAAGGTAAATAAATGATAACATGATGCATTTCTCTCTTTCAATCACTGCACGATGTGATATCACCATATTGGTGTTATCACAACAATCTACAATGGAAAAGTCAACACAATAGTTCAACTTTAGACTTACTTTTGGTTTCAAAACACAACTGCAACCTCATGTTTGAACTATTCATGTTCATTCTTATACTGCCTCATGGGGCATTGTAAAGTATTTTCCCTCTAAATCCTAAAGCTTTGCATCACAACTTTTCAACAAACTGCAAAGATACTTTGTGTGACAGCTGCAGCACAGCAATATCAGATACAGCTGCGTTAAGTATTTTAACCAAATAAAAAACAAAGACAGCATTTCTGGAAGCCTTCTATTCAGACATATCCAACTCCTTTAATTACACATAAAACGTCTTATTATGTTTTTTTCAGCATTTATTACACAGTGAGAGGTATACACATTTTTGAAAACACTAGACAAAGAAACTGCATAGATTTCAAGTTACTAAACAATTAGAAAAGTAACAAATCATATCAAACCCTGTGTCAAGTATCAACATATGTCAGCTCACTGATTGAATGGGTTTTATTGGCCATAAATATATTTAAGAACGATATAATCAATAATAGCAACAACCATAATAAGCAGATAATATAATTTTTGTGTTGTAGCCTTAAGAAAGACTGGTCTGGTGTGTGTGTGTGTGTGTGTGTGTGTGTGTGTGTGTGTGTGTGTGTGTGTGTGTGTGTGTGAGAGCAAATTATAAATGGAAGGGAGAAGAGTCACCTCTCAAAAACACACTCACATATCTACGAGATTAATTACAAGTACCGTGAATCACTGTGCAATTAATTAACTCATCCTTAGTAATGAGTGTGTGTGTTGTGTGTGTGAACTGAGCACACTACGTGTCACACAGACAGCCTCTCCATCTCTCCACCTCTCGGCCTGTCCCCTCTCTAATTGCTTCCCTCTCTATTAAAATGCAGTCTGCTGTGACATCACTCAACCCTCTGTTAGAGCAGGCCAGGGTGCTGGGCAAACCGCACACACACACACACACACACACACACACACACACACACACACCCCACACACGACACGTATACAAAGATTTAATTTTAGAGAGCATGGTTTGTGTTGATTTTAATGAGGATTCGAGATACTGAGCGAAAACTGATTTTGTCTCCATGAAAGAGCCAGAGCGAGGGGAGAAAAGAAACAATGGCGGCCCTAATGATGCATTAAATCTGTTGCATCAACAGCAGAAGGCTACTACACTACTTTCTACCTTTATTTGTGTTTGATATGTGTTTATTTATGTACTTAAAACTGAAAAGACCTACAACTGAAAATCTAAAACTCCAAACTGAAGTTTCATGTGTCTCTTTTATGCCTGAATAATGAATTTATCATTTATTTATCAGTTTTCAACACTGTAAAAATATGTTTTGTTTCACAAAGTTAAAAGTGAAACACTATTCAATAAGACAAACCAAGAAATTTTATTTTAGCTTTTAAAAAATGTATTTTAACTTTGAGCATCATTTAGACTCCTTTATTTACACTTGATTTTTCCATTTTTATTTATTTATTTATTTTTATCATTTTGCACTCATTATTACCATTTCTGTTAAATCTTTTTGAGCTTCTTTCACCTGAATGTCCACCATAAACCTAGAGCACTTTAAAGGTTATGAATCAATTATCTGTTATGGACCCTTTAATGTATTATTAAGCAAAAGTTCTCCGGTTTGATTCCGGGTTTTCTCAGGATGGCCTTCCTGCATAAAAAGATCGGCAAATCAAACATGTGGAGCTACCTCTTATGAATAAGGGATCAGCTGAAAGTAGCTTCTTCTAAGTTATTTTAATTTTACATCTGGATATAGATATATTTTATGAACAATAAACATACTGATTTAATTCCCCCCCCCCCCCAATTCAGCTTGGTCGTTACTCAGCACAATAGCATAAATACTTTCCTCCAGGCACAATGCCTCGTCTTTACTGTGTCCATCTGTATTGAGCAAAAAATTAACACAGTGATGAATGCACAGCGATACGAGTAGAAGAAGAAAAATGCATTAATGAAATGATTTTTAGCTGTTCAAAGTCTGTATTCGGCCAAATACCCAACGAAAATCACTATAAACCAGAAAGTCGCCGAATATCTAATGTCCCACTCCCTTTCTCGCACTGTCTCGCCCTCTCTCTCAGAGCTAATCTGATTGGTGCATAAATCATGCTGGCATCAGCAGGGATTGAAGTTGGACTACTCCTGCACACACACACATACACACACAAGCTGAAGGCTCCTCAGCGAGGTGAGAACAGCGGCGGGCTCCGTGGTGATCATGAGGACATGGATAACAGATCTCTCTTTTATCATTCCCTGACTTTCCCTGACATTTAAAAAGCCATTAACACCACTGAGATTCACCCTCGTGTACATTTCATATGGAAGCACCCCCAACACACATACATGCTCGCTTGCCATTCACTCACAGGGCTTCCGCGCTCCTGTGCGTGTGGGAATGATCTCAGTGATAATACAAGGCCCAAATGACACAGACAGAGCAGTGAATTATACCTTAACAAGCTTTTCACAGCTGCCCCCTGTTCTGTAAGATTAAAAAAAAAGAGAGATCCAGTGTACTGCTGGTGTATTGTAACAGTCGTAAGGCTCAGCTTGTGATGCACTTATCAGTCCCTTGTTGAAATCAGTGACATTTAGGGGCACTGTCCCAGCAAATGGACAGTAAGTGTCTGCTGTGTTGGAAGGACTGTGAATAGTGATTATCCACCAATTCAGTTACATATACATGGGTATGCTGTAAACACTAACAGCATAATAGTATTTACTGCTGAGCACTGTATTAATTTATGGCCCATTATTGTGAAGCCCATCGTTACAATGCGAGGGAGCATTTATTGTAATCAGAGGACTGATAGAGACTGGAAACGTTGCTAATGTATGTAATGTACTTGCAAGCAGTCTCCCTGACAAAACTGTACAGTGGCTAATGCAGCAAATGACATATGGCTTCACTCTCTGTTGTTAGCATTTATTAGAAACATGCAGAGGCCTGGGTGCAAAGCAGCTATCGACTAATTATATTCCATTGTGTCTGCATGGAAAACAAGAAAAGAACATGCTGCGCAGCGATGGAGTGGCCATCCCACCACTTAATCTGAAGGATATTAACGTGAAACTGGAACCAAGCGTGTGGTTCGGCTCGGCCCGCAGTATATGAGTCATGACCGGCAGTGATGTACGGGAGATACAGATATGGACTTCGGTCATTTAAATGCTTGCTATTGTAATTCTGCAGAAGGCAGAGGTACTTTTGGTGATTATGGATCGGACCTTTTTCAACTCCTCTGAAAATGGCTTTGAATCTTACGCGCCCCGAGGGTGTACAGACACATTTAGAAGACAGGGAGACATGCTTGAATTTTGAAAATCATGAGAAGGAAAAGAGAAGAGAGACAAAGTCAGAGAGGGCTTTGGGGAAAGAATGACTTCTGGTTTAAGGGAGTAGGGGTCACGGGTGTGAAATAACTGGCATATTCAAAGATAAAAAGGGAGCGAAATGACAAGCGGGAAGCAAGGGTCGTTAAAATATTCAGGGGGGGTCTAATATCGCGGAGAGCGTCAAAAAATGCTGGACTTTTAAAGAATGAGAAGGGTTCGATGGAGCGTCTGTAAAACGCACTCCTGGAGCAGTGCATTTTTTATTCTGGATATGTGTATGTTGCAGGAGGTGTTGCAGAATGAATGTGCTTTGTTTCTTAACTTTAGGGCAGCTAAGGCTCGGAGCACGTGTTGGAAACAACAGCTGGATTTGGGATAAACACTGAGGGAAAGAAAAGGAGGAGGAGGAGGTGGTGCAGGAGGAAAGGATATAAACAAAGAAAGTCCCATTCTCTCTATCGTCTCCTACAAAGGTCTGCTCAGCACAAGATATGATGCTGACAGAGTTTGACTCTCTTAGCTGCACTTTTAATGCCGCAGGCCAAACAGCCTGCAACTCAAGATAGTAGGTGTTCTTTCTCACATCTGTTTTCATCATGCGTGTGAAAGTTTGGCATTAATACTCATCTCTGTTATTAGAGTTTCTTCTCGCGCTGCGTTTATCTTCGCTCATTAACATAATGAGCTCAAAGACCTAAGATCCCACCACCCTTCTTCCCCTCAGAGTGACGAGTTGTTTATCACTCCTTCACTACTTGAGTTCAGTTTTTGTCTATCATCCTCCTGTGTGCGTCGTTCTGTATTCAGCACAGTATTATACAGTAGTGTCTGGTCTCTGTTGTGCTTTGCTGCAGAGGAGCGTAATGCACTGGGTCTCGCCTCATGTCCATCACTCAGCCTGCTGTAAGTCAGGCAGGCAGCCAGACAACCTCCCACAGGAGAGAAAGAGATGAATGGCGGGATTTGGAGGAAGTGCGCAACAAGAGTCTTGCTGTGACTCAGATCTTCAGCGGATATGAAAATTCCATCGAGACGAGCGAGAGCAAAGAAAAGAGAAAGAGGAGCCAAGTGGTACAAAGGCATAACTATGAATGGCTATGAGGGAGCAGTGAGCGAGCAGGTTAGAAATGAAGAGAAACCCAGTGACTTATGGGAAAGGCAGAGCGAGAGGGAGGAAGAGAGCGACGAGACAGACAGGATGAGTTACAGACCTGAGGGGGGACAGAGAGAGAGAGAGAGAGAGAGAGCTTTCACACATTGAGACAGCCCGGTGATTTAGGGCTAAAGGACACTGAGACAAGCTCTGCTGCGAAAGGTGATAGACCTAGAGGTGTAACAGATCCACTGCAACACTACAGCGCCGACTGTGTCAGCATCTGCACCTCCTCTCTTATCTTATCTACGCAAGCATTCATGCACCACATGTTATGAAGACAAGTGCATCACGAGAGCACTTCACTGTTAAGGAGAGAGAGAGCGCGAGAGAGGCGCTTTCAAGTAAAAGCAGTAAGCACGTGCTTATCTTGTGCATCAGGATGAAATGATAACACACACACACACACACACACACACACACACACGGAAATGAAAGCATTTAAGCATTTGTGTATATAACAAAAAATATCACTAAGTTTTTCGGAACAAAACCTGTTTCTGATCAAATGGGCTAGAAAAATAATAGTTTTTATCTTCCAATGCTAAAATGTTCAAATAGTTTAGCTGGGAAAACTTGTGCCATGGTTAAAGAACCACCTGACTGCTGGGCAAATAGAAGCAGCAAAGATTCAGTTTTACTCAAACGTTATAAACCGTGACTATAAAAATTCCTATGATACGATGTACATTTAGCATTAATGTGGGATGAACACTGAGGGAAAGTAAGGAATGCTGATTGTGACATATAATGTTAGAAATGTTCAGTATTACAAACAAATTCGCAGAAGACTTCTTGCACTTCTTGATGCCTGTTCCAAGCTGCACTGCCACATGGTGTCATTGCTAAATAAATATCTAAATAGTTTAACGATCACTGTTTTTCTTTTAGGTCACTGTTTTTCACCAGAAAAATAGTGACCTAAAAGAAAAAAAAACAAAAAACAAAACCCCAAACACTTACAGTTCCCCAAGACTACATCCGCACTAACACTGTCTACTTATAAACACAGTTGAGTAAACCAGTCAGATTTATATCAGTATGTGTGTCTGGGACCGTGTTGGTACAGGCACGATGCTTTAATAGCTGCAGGTATTTGTATGGCAGCACGGTTGTGTCTATATTTGGCCGGTGTGAGGCGGTCACTAATCCATCTGACCTTCTGGCTCATTTGCATGCGCCGGCCCCCCCGACTGAGAGATGCCATGACCTTTATTAGCTAATTAAGAAACATAACAGAAATAAACCTGACAGAGTGGGAATGGACATACACACACACACACACACACACACACACACACACACAAAGACATATACACACTCTCAGCGTGGCTGCTGACAGAATGGGGATGGGGAGAAAAGACAGCAGACAGGGGCCAGACCGGAAAAAAGACACGAGCAGAGAGAAATTTGGCATTCATCAAATGGAAACAATCACAGCAGCCACAAATGCAGCTGTTTGCAGATTCCCACTAATATTCAGCCACTTGGAGGAAATGTTACCACACACACACTCTCTCTTAACCATTACATTCGCCAGCAGACATTCAAGCATTATAGTATTATAGAAGTAGTTTCTCTTAATCACATACTGAGCTCCTTTAAATCTTTGTGTGCTGGAATAAGAGAAGTAATTCTCCCTGTCTGTGCTCTGTGCTGCCACTTAAGTGTAGTCGGCCTCTTGTTCTCTCTTCCCTCTCCCACTAAGGACTCATAATAAGCTGCTAGACCCCTCGGGCTATAGGAGGAGGTGTGTGAGCGTGTGTGTGTTCCCTCACACTACAGACAGACAGGAGCAGCAATACAAACACACACACACACACACAAGTGCACATACACACACACAAACAGCTATAGTAAGCGCACAAAACATATTGACACATTTCAGAATAAATTTGCAATGACACATATTGAGACACTTGCACACACGCCTAAACAGACACACACATACAAGTAGTGAGGAAACACCGAGATGTAGAAATTGGGGTGGTTTCCTCTGACACCCTCCCAGTGTTCATCCTGTGTTAATCTGAGCAGTAATCTGCAGTGTGGGCAGATCATCATCTGAGCGGCACCATTTTGATGTTTGTAAGATTACGCAATCAGCTCCCCTCCCACAGTAAATCAAACTGCTTGACATACAATGGAAACACACACTCACACAAACTCACGCACATGCATTTAATGCTGACGCCAGTATAGCATCTGGGGCTGACACACTTTACGCGCATTTTCTTTGTGCACTTTTCTAAAATTTTCTGAATTTTGTTTTCTGGCTTTTATAAAAGTGCAACACTTAGTTTCACAAAACGTTTCATAACATGGAACAAAAAAATGAAACAGAAGTATTTACAGATCACTTTGATTTGAATTAAGCGTAGAACGAGTACGATACGAACGGAGACGGCATGAAATATGTTTTTTAGTATAACCACATCAGTTAGAGCAAGAAATAATGAAAAACAAACATTACTAATTTCACAACACCCACAGCTTGCTTCCATCGCAGCTTCTGAGACAAAGTGGGGAAGGTGAGAGACTGTTAGACGCTGAATGAGAAGACCAGAGAAACATGAATGGATGGGTATAAAAAGAGAAAACTGGAGGGCTGCAGCCTCTCTGTGCCCCTCTGTGTCAGTCTGTCTCTGTCATCATGACAGGCCTCCAACAGCGGGGAACCCTAAAGAGCTTCATCCACCCTGCTGCACACAGGGGCTTCACCCGCTGACAGACAGAGCCAAGGGCTGTCCTGTCCACAGCATATCACAGCCTGCACACTGAGTGCCAGTTTAGCTCCAACAGGCCACCTCCCTCTTTCATCACCTACTGTTTATGCACACAGAAACCAACTTGATGTAGAGTAAGTGTTGGCATATCAGCCTGAGCTGTTGTGGAGAATTTTGCATGTCTGTAATTGTCACGAAACATAAAACATGAAAGTTCCAGAAGATTTTTATAATGAGTGCAACAAAGTGTTTTACAGTTTGGTGTCCAAAGTCAAGACGATAGGAGAAACATTTATTATTTATCATACTGTAGCTTTCCCTCTAGAAATGTGT
Organism: Oreochromis niloticus; assembly: GCF_001858045.2. Taxonomy (NCBI): domain Eukaryota; kingdom Metazoa; phylum Chordata; class Actinopteri; order Cichliformes; family Cichlidae; genus Oreochromis; species Oreochromis niloticus. The sequence continues at coordinate 56,037,115 of NC_031972.2, read as the reverse complement.
GATGGGGAAAAGCTACAAATTCAACCTATGGAGGGTTTCATAGTGAATCTGAGTGAATATGGATGAAATAATCCTACATCTTTACATTTGCAAGTAAGTACAATTGTCCTGGTTAAAATATACATCTTTTCCATCTTCTACTTTGGAAAGTGCCATTATATTTTATAATCCACATTTGTCACATATATCCTCCCAGTGTCTTCTAGATGCACCTATTTGAAAGCATTGTGACTGTCACAGCCTTTTTTTTTTTATCTGCATAGAAGAAGAACTTGAAGATAACAAACACTGTTGACCTGGTAAATGGGAAAAAGATCAAAGATGATGATGAAAGGTAAGCTGTGGTTTGTTAGTCACAAATATAAGGTTTCTTTTATGCTTCTGCTGACATTTACGTTTCTTTTGTGTTGCAGTAATAACTGTCCTTTCATTTAGACTCAACAATCAGCACAGATCCTTGACTGAAATCAGACGCCCCCCCTCATTGCTGTGTAGCTGGCATTCGGCATCACCTTTTGACCGCTGGAGTTCTACGAATTCACTCTTTCGCAACAACTGGCCCACTGATGCTTCTGCATGTGGCGGGGCCACGGATCAAAATGCTCCACCACCTGAACCAAAGCCATCCATTTCCATTGAAATAACAGATAAAATCTCTATAAAGTCATAGGTTGTAATTCTCCAGCTATAGATACTTGCTGCGAACAACGAGGCCTTTGAATCTCATTTATTAGCAAATAGTTCAATTTCAGAAAGTCATGATTTATATATCATTTGAAGACGGATATATTTAATAGCTTTCTGAACTAATGGTTTAAAGAAAAATGCTCTAAATTTCTTTAATCACAGAACAGAAGCAGGATGCTTGTAGCGACATGTGCTGCAAGTGCGCCGTATGTTGCATCTTTTCTCCCGCGCTCCCCTTTATCCGTCTGTGTGGGCTTCCTCTGCCTCTCTGTTTGTTTGTATTTGCCACTCTGCCTCTGTAGTGTGATGTCTAGGGTTGTGATTTTTATCCTCCCAACATTCTAGTAAATACTCAGACAAAATCCAGCGTGCTCTGAGGAGCCTTAGGCCACTGCAATCAATCAGGGAGAAAACAACACAAAGATGTGGCTGTTTCTGCTCCATAAAACAACCTTCAGAACAGCAGCAGCCATTCAGCGTCTGGGATGTAGAATTAATACGCTCTCGCTTTGTCCCTCTTTATTTCTCAGCCATCCTGTTTTTGAATCACTAGATCAAAAAGGAAAAAAAAGCTGTCACAAATCCAGCAGTGAGAGCTATAAACTGTATTTGTGACTGTCACTGTGTAATTTACCCAGTGGGTCCTCAGCATAACCAGCCAAGGGTCCCTGAAGAAAACCTGGTGGTGGATGAAAGCCAAAGTGAATCTGTAACGGCTCCAAACCAAGGCCGGAGTTTGAATACCGAACATATGTAATGCTACAGAAAGTCAGCAGAGTGTTTGCCGTACTTACAGCCTATAGGATCGTGGATAATGTTGTATAAATATTTGATGGTTTCCTAGCAGGGTCCTATATGGCAAGGGAGTGCAGCATTAAGGCTGATGAGCAGGGAAAACTTCAAGGCATGCTTTCACACATGCAGACACATTAACGGCAATGTGCGCACACACATATATGCGATCCAGACTTCTCTGTCTGTCTGCGTCTGCATTGGGTTTCACTTTCGGCGTGTGCTTGGCTTACAGATGTTGCTCATGTCTCGCTGAGCTTGCAGTGAAAAGAGAGATTCTTTACATCTTTGAGACCACGGCCAGTCGCGCACTGCAACTTGTTATTGTTTGACAGAAACTGTAGAAAATGCTTTGATTGTATGCAGAGGCTGCAAGCATTAGAAAGCCTCTGCAAAATTTTGATAATGCAATACAAGAAAAGTAGTTTTCCTTTAGTTCTTAGTCTGCCAAAAATGGTTGTTAGAAACAGTGTTAACAAATGAGTTAACAATGACTTTTTCTTGGACAATACGTGGCATTAAACTCCAGTCCTGCGATGGCTGCCCTCTCCACAGCCCTAAAAGAAACTGTCCAAATTTTTCAAGCGAAATGTCAACCGGCATATAATCCTAGAGTGATCAACCCTACAAGCAGAGAGACAAAGAGTGTTTTTCTCCCTCGGAGCTGTATGCAGATGGCAGTTGATATATGATATTAACCTTTGCTATTGTAAGTCCTGTCTATACCACCCCCCACTCACACGCTTACACTCACACATACATGCGTGGCATACTAATCATATTGATCCACCTCTAGAGACACTGTGTTGTTTTTCTCCCTCTTGGTCAAAATGTGCATGTGAGTTGTCGGGAAATGATGCAAAATTGTCTCATATTTTATTTAGGAAGTCAAGATATATTACAGTTGTCAGATCACTTTTTTTCCCCCCACAAGCATCCCAAAGTAAGTAAACCTGCCATAGGTGCAGTATATTTTACACAAATTAATTTGATAAATGTGTAAGTCCTCAAGTATTTTCCTTGGTTTAGATTGCTTGTCAGTGCAACATTTTTAGACAAATGGGCTCCTCGGTTTTAGCGTCACTCCTCTCTTTGTCTACTGAATTGTCAGTTTTAGCGAAGAGGAAAAAAAAAAAGAGAGGGAGAAGCAGGAGGATGAGAGAGGAGGCAAAGTATAAAAACAAATTGGCACAGAGGGATAAAGTGAGATATCAAAAGAGTGGATGGTGAGGGATGAATGAAATAGAGTTTCAGACGTGCTGTGGTCTCTGAGGTCAGGGCGTATATCACTCTCTGCTTCTGAAACAACAACCACCACAAGAAGCATCGGGGAGCCAACCAATCTGGGCTACGGCATTGTTCACTATCTGCTAAAGAAAAAAACCCCAGCTTGGTCTGTCGCTCTCTCTCTCTTTCTTACACACAAACTCACACACACACACACAATCACTCCTCACTGTTCATATCTGGAGAGAGAGAATGGAGCGTGTTCCTTATTGTCCCCTTAGTGGTGATGTGGGGGTGTGTGTTAGGGCTTGATTGTTACTGGTTTACATAAGGGTATTAAACTCTAGCATACCACTATCTATCTGAGCCAGGCAGATATATTTGTGTTGTGGCTCCTTTATGCATTTGTTATTTCCAAAGAGGATTGGGATGCACAGTGGAAGAGAGGATAGATAGCCTGCTGATATTACCCTCTTCCTCTCTCCCTCGTTTCCTCCTTTTTCCTCTAAAAACCAAACTCTTGCCTCTTTCTGAGTGTCTGTGCATGTGTGTGCATGTGTGTGTGTTTGTGTATTGCCTCCAGAAACAAAAGCGGGTAATTAATTAAAGAGAAGTGCACTTTGGCGCCATTGTCCTGTTCAACAACTCTAACAGTGTTCGGCATAGCAGCACTCAGTGATATTACTCCTAATTATTAGCTGTTGTTTCAGTCTGAAATGGTCTCAAATTGCGGATATTTAAGCACTGTGCAGAAGCATTTAGCCGAGCCAACACGTGCAGAGAAACATACATACTTACAAGCATAGTGTACAGTATATATATGCAAGTTAAGAAACACATTTACACCAGACTTGTACAAGCTCATTTACTCAAGAGCCTCCGCTTCAGTTACTTTCTGCTTCTTTAGTCCCCCAGCACGTTTTTCAACAAAAAACTTTATGGCTTTTCTACTACCACAGCAAATGAGCGAATGCCTTCTGGAAGGTTTTCATCCCTGCAGTACAGACTTGCTGCACTGGCTGTTTGACAGTGTCCACTTTGTGTTGGTTTTCCTTCGACTTGAAACCAGTCTGTATTAGCCTGTTTCCAGGGGTTTAAAATGGGATTTGGCAGATGAGATCAGCTGTAGCAGTGCAGCATGGGAAAAATAATTACTTAAAAATAAATCACACAATAATTTGTTTTATGAGATCGAGTAGATTGTTCTTTGTGTACAGCTGAACGGTGCTGCTACTTTGATATTCACCTCTCTTTGTAATTTTAGCAAACTGAATACAACACTAAGCAGATGTTTCACTAGCCAGATGGCTGATTTTCAACACACAGACACTATAAAGCTGGTATAAAAGCTGGAATTCGGGGAATGAATCTGAACAGCATCTAACTGCCTACTTCAGTATTTTCACGCAACCTTTGCTATACCAGGCTGCAGCACAGGAGAAACTGACTCATGCAGCAGTAATATGCATTAACCTGCATATCAGATTTAATTGCTCATTAACTGGAGGTGCCCATTCTGGCCCATTTTAACCCCTGCCTGTTGCTATCCTGACCTGGATGTACTGTAATATAGTGTTTTCTATTTTTACAACATAACAACGGAGTTGTTAAACATCAACTTAACAAAAGTAATGTAACAGATATTTCAAGGACTTTGTTTCACTGCAAAGCAATAAAACCGGTAACTGAGTCTATATTTGAGGTGACTTGCCCATCGCTATAAATAATATAACTTGAATCCGAAATGGTGACATCCTAAACACTTTATGAATAACTAAGCAGACATAATGTAACTGTAAGTAAATATAAACATTTATTTATGCATTTGTCAACAAAGTAGTAAAAGTAAAATGTTAGAAATTAACAATAAATTAAAAGAATTTGCACAGTAAAGAATTCCCACCTTTGATTATTAGCTACAAACGTGTATACTTGTAAAATTTTGAAAGCAGCATCTTCATTTCTACACTGTGGTATAGCCACTTTCACCAAAATAAAAAGGATCTGAAGCCAGTAGTATATTCTGAATGGCATCTTTTACATGCTCATCTCTTAGAAGGCGGCTGGTATTTTGAGAATTCCCAAATCTGCATGTGTCTGCGAGCTTCTGAGGATCAGGCAGGAGAGGTTAAATCAAAGTGGAGTCAATAACTTCATCCCTCCCTCCTGGTCTGCTGCGTCGTGCTGCTGGGAACGCCTGCTGCTCACTCTCGGGCTCAGGAAAGAGGAGGACAGGATGGGGTTCATCACTTTCACAAACACTAAAGGAGGGAAGAGTCGTGCCGCTAATACAGAGGATGATCTAAGTCTCGTGCACACACACAGACACAGACATTTATCTGCACACGTTCACCGACAGAAGGCTTCCTCACCATGTCTGAGAATGTTAATGAGCTAAATTCTCTCTTCTTTCCAACCTGAGAGCCCGAGTCCAGTCATGGCCATAGCCCCGGCTAAATCAATATCATCATCCATAATCTTTATTGTGGGATGAAACACAGCATAAATCAGCACAAAGCCTTTCACACATCTCTCTCCTTAGCAGCCTCCAATTGCATGCACCACTCTCTTGGGCTGAGAAGGCTTTCTTTTTAGTGCAGACAGGTTGTCTCCCAGTGTCTCGAGCCTCTGCAGCACTTGCTCATACATGCACGACACATTAGTTTGGTGGTTTTGACTCTGTTTTATCTGCAGCAGATGTGAAAGGTGAGTTTAGAAAGCAATGCAGGTGTATTTTTGAAAAAAGAAATCCTCCTCTACCTGGAGGCAACAGACAGAGTGGGCCGATGTTTAAATTGTTAAAGCTTCGATAGAAAAGCGTGAATTTAAGTAGGAAAGAAACCTCTGTGTGTACATGTCTTTGTGAGTGGTGTGTGTGTGTCTGTGTGTGTGTCTTCCAGTTCTGCTCTCTTTGAGTGTGAGTAATGAGGTTTAGAGAAGAAAGCTTAGCCAAATCCTCTCATCAGTCTTCACTCCTTCAATACGAAATCAGCAGGCTAATTCAATACCCAATCACAGGGCTAATAGCATCCAGCCAAGAGTAGAACCAATGAGAACTCGGCTAATGGACCTTTGGGAATAACTAGCTGGACAAAAAGTTAGTGCAAAAAAAAAGAAAAGAAAAAAAGGGAGATGTTTTTTTTTCCTCTAAAGAAAATGTACCGTCTAACGATCTTGTCTGATTTGCAATCGCCTGCCACCGAAGCTGAAAAGCAGAGGAAAAAAATCTCTCTTTAAACTGTTTCAGACATTTGTGTCTACTCGAGTGTGTCAGAGGGATGGGTATTATGTTCCATTCAAATCAGAAACTTAAATGAAATAAGAGATATTTCTGTCATTTTCCACAGCATCTGACTTTAGTGCTTGTTTTATTTTAGAAATACAGCCTTGTTTCAGCGTCGCACAGCGCACGGTTCTACAGCATTTAACATGCAAACAGATTCACATATCCTTCACTCATTTTTCCCACTGGAGCTGTGAATGGAGGGTGCATAAGTGCATAAGGCTGCAGGAGTGTTCCAACCATTGTAGTGTCACAAATCCCCTCATCCTGACATGCACTGAATAAACTGTCACAGGCATTATATAGTGTCTCCATAAAGCCTACCATCAAACAGTTACTACCTCCATAGCTTCAGTCCACTGCACCAACAACACAAACAAATCACTCGGTGGTGCGTCCCAGTGTTTTCTGGTCTGTGTGTGTGTGACACGGTGTAAAGTGGGGTGCATACATAACTGTGTTTTCTGGTATGATCATACACCATATAACCTTCTATATCTTGCTCAGCTGCAATCCATATTGACCTCCCTTTGCCTACCTCCGTCGCTAAAAGCTTTCCAGTGTGTTTCACGGAGCATATTCAGTTTCCTGCTCCTCTGCTTTCTGTCACTGCACAGTTTTGTGCTTGGTCATTAAAAGCACACATCAGCATTCATCACATTTATTTTGGTGGTGTGATTCCAAGTCTGATTTAATGTAAGCGCCACTATCCATCACAAAGATAGAATGTCTTTCTATCATAAAAACAAAATGTTTTTATGAATGAGAAAGCTGCTGGGATGAAATGTTGTGGTGTATTTCTACTGAATACCCATGTTGAAAAAAACAACTTTCAACCCTTTGCCATTTCTCACTGGGAAGAGGTGCAATCATTTCACAACTCTGCCTATCAACAAAAAAACTGAACCATATCCACTTTAAATTGTTTCACCTTCAAGGTTCTCTCACTGGTCAACGCTGGACCTCTTCCAGCTTCGTTTTTAAGAATGACCCACAGATTTGCATAACTGCCATGAGTGATGGAGCTCCTATGGTGTGTCAAAACTGTGACCCTTAAAATAATTGTATTATATTGAGAAAGGTGACAAATTCTCACAGAGCCACACCTGCCAAGTAGGGCAAGCGGTGAGCAAAGATTGCCTTGGTGTACCAACTCCCCCCTCGCCTTTTCAATGTTCAAGGTTCTAACTGGAGGCTGACAGTCAGATAGATATATACACAATGCACAACACAGTGACTGCTTAAAAAACAACACTCCTCACCTGATGAGCTGCCTTCAGGCTTGGCAATATAGAACTCTTTGCTAAACTCTGCTTTTTTGGTCTCTGGATCATAGCTAGAAACCCAGCTCCAACCAGAGGTAATCCTTGGCAAGAAAGATGAGGTTTCATCTGCAAGTTTGAAGTCTATGGTGAATTTAAAAACACAAGAAGGCAAGTGGTCAGAGCTTCCACTGAGCAGTGTAAAAATAAGAGCTGCACTGAAAGCAACACTTTAATTTTTCATATTGTTATTATATATATTCTTTAAATTGGGCCCTGTGACCCCGGAGAAATCCCGTGTTGAAACATCTTCTTCAACGATGCTCAAAAGACCAAAGTGCAATCGAGCAACATTTGCATTTTGACTTGCAACATGTTTTGGCTGTAGAGTAGCACTCTGGGTTATGTAAAAGATCACTTACTATTCGAGGAGGCCAGGCTATTTTAGAGAATCTGTACCATGAAAAATAATTTCCGCACTTCAGAGAAAAACCATAACAACCTTGAAGCACTAAACATCACACGCTAATGATATACTGTACAACGGCGTGAGGGTATGTGAAGAGGAAATTCCCTTTAATCTTCTTCACGGCTACATCATCTTTTATTGGTGGACAAAGTGAATCTCAGCCTCCAGCCCCAGTCCCATAGAAATGACAATTGATTTGCAGGTTATTTCCTGCTTCCTGTGAGCTAATTGAAATAAAGTGGGACGGTAAGCTCAGGCTCTGCAGCATATATCAATACTGCAGTTGTACAGCAGAGAGTCTCATGCCTACTGCTGTGCCTTAACCAGTCCCTCAGAATATTTGTTTCCTTATTTAGTCCTTCAGCATCTAAGCGCTTACTACTTTTGCATTAGCCTCCTATTTAAAATCTGTGGTTAAGCAGGCAAGATTATCCAGAATGAACGTTTAGGAATGCAAATGTTGTCAATATGTAATTTTTTGTTATTATACTGTTTAGTTTTATATATGAACTCTGTGAAAATGGTCACACATGTGTCACACTGTCTCACTGTGTAAAATCATTAATATGATTTAGTAATTAATATAATACATTTGATATTTGTTATATTAAAGTTCAGGATTATGTATATATATATATATATATATATATAAAATAATGAATGCATTTGATTATATCCCACAGAAGAGAACTATGAGTATTTGTGCTGGTCACAGAGTCAAATATATTCCTTTACCCCCTTTAAAGCCTCCAACACAGACACTTGTGCATGCACACACACACACACGCACACACACGCACACACACGCACACACACGCACGCACGCACATACACTGACTACCAACGCCTTTTCCCATCAATTTAATTATGGCGAGCGGACTATAGATAAATATAAAGTATCCAGCAGTGCACATCTGTCCAGGCGTATGTACAGCAGGAGAAGGGAAAAGAAACAACTCGTTGCGCATGTATGGAAGCCAACCGAGGAATAAGTGTTGACGTGTGTGCATGCGTGTATGTGCAAGCTCAGGAGCCACGTTTTATTTACTTATAATGTCCCAGCTGTCGTGAGCAGCTGGATGTTACACAGATTAAACTGGTAAGTGTATGAAATCAGATGTACAGTAGCCTTCAGTGTCTCTGCTGTCAGATAAACAACCAGAGGAATTTATCCCAGACAACAATTTAGAAAAAACAAAACAAAAACCCTGCACTGCTTCACAGCCTGAAATTTTACATGATCCAAGTCTTTTTTTTTCTTTTACAGACTGTATTCATTTTGAAAGTGCATTTTGTTTCAAAGGTATTTAGATATAAACTGCCTTTTTTGTTGCTTTTTGACACACGCTGTATTTAAGCATGGATTTCCCTAAATTACATTTCAGAATATCTTTGAGAAATCTGCCTTTCAGAATACTTTAATTCCATTTACATTTAAATGCCTTTTAACAACAGTTCCTTTTCTTCCACTGCTTTTCCCTCCAACCACAGTAATGATTTCAGCCAACGTCTTCCAATGGTCTAATCTAACTCTCGTTAGACTGCAAGATACACTGAATCATCATTAAACCAATCTGCATATTACCTGTGCTGCTACACTTAGCTATGAATCTCATTTGAATCTTATTTAAATTCCTCCTATGAATCTCAATTAAACAGAGATTCAAACAAACAAGCGCAGCATCTAAAATAACACACGCACACACGCACACACACACACACACACTGCACCTGCTGTTATCATTGCTGTTGTTTTAAATGTGTTCAGTTTAATTAATTTGTTTTGATACTCAAGACAAATCCTTTACAAATCCTCATGTGGTAATTAACAATTATCGCACATTTAATAAGCATACTGAGATAATGAAACAATTAGAGAAACAAGCCGTTTAAAGGCTGGAGCTGCGCTTTGAACTAGTGTATATGCTTTAATTGTCTTTCAGTGCTTTCCGACTTCAGTAAGCTAGCAGATCTTAAATGTACTCAGAGCTTACAAATCAAACACCCTTCAAAGCAGAATAACAAACCAACAACGTATTACTTGTAGAAAATGTGAGCTTTCAGCACTGCTGTAATATGAAAACGTCTCCACACACACTTTACCTTTGTCTCTGGTGTTATCACAGGGGCCAATTAGCGGGCCCCAGCTTTCTGCTCAGGCATGTGTCAGGGGACCTATAGGGAGCCCGCGAGGCTGCAAGAGGCCTCAGGGTAGCGGAGGAATTATCACTCTTTTCATCTCTCCGTCTCTCACACATCCTTGCATACACACTTATCTCCTATTTGTTTGGTGCGAGCGTGTTCCCTTTCATTCCTTCCTTTCCTCTGTCGTTTCTTGCTGCACAAGCTCCCAGAACAGCTAACAAAGGACGATCCTGAATAATATAGAGCACACGAAGCTAATTTACACGAGTAAGGTGGCCGAAATGGACGAGGTTCAATAAACATATGCATAACCTCGACATACGTGTGCACCAGTCGATGCAGTATACTCATAACCTTTGATCCCTCTGAACTGTACACTGTATGTAGGCCAACTTTGTGTCTGTGTGCGCATTTTTAGGCAACAGAAAGGCAAAGTCATCACAATACATGCTGATTAAAATCCATGTTGCACTCTGTATCGTGACTATTAGTGATGGAGTGCTCAGGGAGACCTAGCAGATTGCTGGAGCATGTGCTGAGCTGTGCCTGCGTGTGTGTTTGGTACCATGTGTTTGTTCTTGCTGAGAGTTTTATCCCTATCACACTCCTTCCCACCCCCTCATCTTTCTTTCCTTCCTCAGCCCTATGTGGCCCCCTACTGAGTGGCTGGTAGGTGGCTCACACACACACACACACACACACACACACACACACACACACACACACACACACACACACACACACACACACACACACAAAGACAAAAACAGACAGTAAGCCCTCCACGGGCTGCAGATAGCTGTAGATCCCTCTCTCTACTCCACACCACAGGGAAGAGAGAAGAAGGGAGTGACAGGAAAAGAAGAAGAGGAAGAGTGTGAGAGAGTGTGTGTGTGTGTGTTGGAGTGGGGTTTCCACTCATTGTACAGAACAGAATGAGTGGACACCTGTCCTCTGTCAAGTCTCCATCTACCTGTCTGCCACACTGTGGGCTGTAAATCTTTCTTTCTGGCATGTGGGTGAAAACTGAGTCAGTGCAACCAGCTGAATGCTGCTGAACAAGAGTGAAACTTCCATCTCAGAGGAATAATTAAGACGCTTCATAAAATATTAAAAATTATGTAAAGTGCATTTAAAAATTTTGGCTTTTTTTTAAAATATATTTTTTGCCCATTCAATGTTATTTTTTTCTTTATGTGTGTGTGTGTGTGTGTATTTGTGTGTGTGACACTGGCAGGGAAAGAGACAGCAGAGTGGAGGCAGTAGATAAGATAAGCGTTCTTTATTTCTGACAGAGTCATTTAGCTGTGGATGAAGAGAAGAGAGGAGGAGAAGACGGCGAGGAGAGAGTTATAGTTATGGAGCTGTCGGAGGTTCGGGAGTGTTGAATGAAATGAGGTCCGGAGGAGCAGAGGGAAACAAAGGTGGAGAGAGAGAAAGCGGGAGGCTCCTACATGACCTTGCAGTGAGAGAAACAAAGTGAAGAGGAGAACCGGTTTCCTGTAAATCATGTGTTGTGCTGTGTTTTCCCCTCTTACTGTTACTCAATTAACATGTCAGCCTACATGCCAGTTGCTGAATCTCCCTTCTCCTCGGCCCACATCCCTGAATCACTTTCCTTTTCTCTTTTATTGCTCGCAATGACTGAGGGTGTACCTGTGTTTTAGTGCTCAACTGCATCACACTCACACAGTGTGTCACACACATTCATACACACTTCTGGAAAATGTTTCTTTGTCATATATTTGCTTGTACTGAGGCATCAAACTGTCAGAGGCCTCCTGTCATTTCAGCTATTTGCTTCTTTCCCCTCCTGTTACTCATATGAAGAAAAGTATTTATTTTCATTTATCAAAGCCTTTTACCCCAGAGAGAGAAAAAACTGCAGTGTCTGCAATACTCTGTGTGTGTGTGTATATGTGCACATGTGCATGTGTGTCAGGGGGTTGTGGAGCAATGCTGGAGGTTATTATGAAGAGACTGAAATGCGACAGGAGATTCCTCTGATTGGGAATAAAACACCATCTTATCTATTTAAATAAACCCCACTGCGACCTCATTTGCACACACTCACACACACTAAAAATAAAGGGGCATATACAGAACGACACAGGAACGTAAAGGCATCCACTGAAGCATACACAAACGCGCACAAAAGTGCAGAAGCTGGCAAATCTATGCATGTAAACAAACACAAGAGCAAATTCACAAAGGGATTTGTAGTAATTAAATTGCAATGATCGCCCTATTTTAGCTTTCACTTTGAAGATGAAAATATAGTGTTCGAGCCGAGACGTGAAGAAAAACAGTCCTAATAGAACATGAAAAGAACATCTAATTATTCAAAGGAGATTAGTTACTGTAGGAATAATACAACAAAAATAAGATAAACAAATAAAAAGGTTTAATGCAAACACTCTGCAGAATAACGCAGAAGAGTGCTTCACAGCTCCGCGAATGAACCTAGAGTTTGACCATTTGTGAGTTAGGTTCTGACGTGAACCTGCTGACCTTTGACCTCTGGCTGACGAGAGGCACAGAACATGCATTTAACTTGTGACAATGTAGGTTCTTTAATAAACAGAATGCATCGCTGCAGAAATGGGCAACTGCATGTGTATGCCACCAAAACACAAGTCATCTGAAAGGAGAGTTGGCGCATGCGCGCGCGTGTGTGCGTGTGCGTGTGTGTGTACATATTTGACAGTGAATATGGAGAGGAGGAACAGTGATGTGTGTTGGGTCTGCCGTTTGAGACTGCAGATGTTCACCCCAGGTGGTCTGACGCTAATAACGTTCCACTCTTTACAAGCCCCTTAATTCACTCAAGATAAAGCCACATAAAATATACAGTATAGGATACACTGCTGCACCTATCCAGATCAGGCAAACACTGTCAGAGATGCGAGTTTGAACTTTCCTTACATTCATTTATTTCTTAATTACGCACTGATTATGAATAAAGCGCCCCTAAGACTTGACACAAAGGTATATAAGAGGAAAATAACTTCTGAGAAGGCAAAGAGGTCACTAGCACTTTCACATAGTATGGTTTGAATGTAAAAAGAGGGCAGTGGAGAGGTGGTGGTTTATATAGGTAGGACAATATGTTCAAACGTGCCAAAAGTGAGCGTGCTTGTGCCTCTCTAGCCCGTTGACTCCTCCTTCCCTTGCGTCTCCTCCCCTTTTTGTACTCAAATGTGTCTCAACCTTGAACCAGAGCAGATGAGGAAGACGAAGAGAGTGAGAAAGAGGTCAGCACTCTTCCTATGTCACACAAGTATGCTCGAGTGTGTGTGCGTGCGCGTGTGTGTGTGGATTTATATACATGATGTGAAATGTGGAGGATGATGGTGTTTAAAGCACAAGAAATCCCCTGCACATGCTAATACTTCCACCTGCGTTCAGCCATTTTATTAATATGAAAACACACGCACACACACACGCACACACAAACATTATGGTATAAAACCACGGTAATATAAACATATTAAAAGGTGTTTCTGCCAAAACTAGAAAACAAGTCAGAGAGAATGAAGAGACTCACATATCTGCCCTCTGCTTTGGAAGATTTTAGCATGCTTCACAGTCTTTGGTAATACTTTACTTACTGCACAAGTACAAACACACGCACACCCCCAAACACACACTCAGTGTTGACTTTGTATTCTGGTACAGTTAATGTGTACACAGATTATTTTTCTCCCCAGAAGAGCTGCTTTTGTCGCAGGAACCAGCTTTCAGAATCACTCTACTGGTAAAGCCACAGACAGCAGGGCCCTCCCTGCCTCTGTTGAATGCAGCGTTAACACATACACACAACCGCACACTATACCATAGAGGTCTTTCTGCACGGTACACAAACAGGCAGTTGATTTGAAAAAGTTGTAACTCTTTAAACAACAACAACATAGTCACACACTCACACAGCAACTGCTGAATCCTAATCTTCTGCTGCAACACTCACTCTGCAGCAGGAAACCTGACTGACTCAACTGACTCTCAATGGTCACATTGTAAAGACTTTAGCCAGTTAGCGACTGCTGTCTTTAATGAATGAGAGCTCTGACTGTCGGCAGAGAAACCACAGCTTGTCTCCTCTCTTCTTCTCCTCTCCTATCTTCAGCCCATTAAAAGAGGGCTGTTTCTTCTTTTATTGTTTTTTGTCATGAATCTTTAATCAGCCTTTTCAAGTGAGTGCGCAGGCTGACTGTCAGCATAGCACTGACCCTTGCTGCTGAAACACACTTTCTGATGTAACTTATACAGATGCTACGTAGCATAGACCACATTCACATCCAGGAACAGACCTAAGCTTGAGCTTATGTGCTCAATTTCTATAAGGTGAGGCCAGAAAGATGTAAAAATCAAAGCATGCCAGAGTTTTAACTATAAGAGAATTTCCACTTATGCACTGACAACAATAAAGGATGCTGTGGTATAGTTTGGTATGTGGAGTAGCTACTCTCCTGCTTAGCCTGGGAAGAAATCCATCAGCAGCGAACGAAGAGGGTGAACTGACAGTTCTGCGTATGCGCTCTCTGAATCTCTTTCTCTGTCATGACACTATTGCATTTGCTCGTGCAGGCATGCACACAGCTGCACATACGAACACAAATAAATAAAGCGGTGCAGTCAGGTCAGAATCACAGTAAACCCCACAAACGACTACCATCTGCCTCTTTGTCTCTGCCTGTATGAGTCAATGAGCCTCACTGGCAAGAGTTTATACAACACCCGAACACAAAAACATTCAACGTTATTAAAAAAATGAAAGAGGAAAATCTCTGTGAAGTGGTACAGGCAATCCATTATTCCTCTCCCTCTCTCTTATCACTCTCTTGTTTCCGCTTTACCCAACTCTGTCCCTCCTTCGCTCGCTGTAAATGAGTGATTTATCAGTCTTAATTGCTGGCAGTGGTTCATGTGGTCATGTGACCACAACATGACAGCATGTGATAAATACACCCTTAAGATTAGACCCTGCATTGCAAACAGAAACATGCACTGCTTGCATTGCATCTAGAGAGGAAAAGAGTGTTTGGATAGTGACAAAAATAGAATTGGTCTAATAGAAGCACCACTTAAAAATAAATAAATAAGTTTTAAAAAAAACCTAAATCTCTGCTCCTCTTTTGCTATAAAATGCCATAATAAAAGACATTTATCAAAGTGATACAAAGGGCAAAAGGGAAATTTGTGCAATCAGCATTGACAGACCACACAAATTTATTGTTTTAAAGTATTTCATTGTGGCCACCCATAAACACTAGGTGCATACACACACACACACAGCCTAGAGTTGAATCTGTCACTCCAGTTTGCATGTGTGTCGTCTTCACAGCGCTCAGCTGCAAGATGCTGACTGAAGGGTCTGCAGTGCTCTGTCCATGCATCTTATTGTTACATGAAGCTAGTTCCCAACCACTGACCTTTTTATTCACCGCACTATACATTGTTAAAATAATGTATGAGGTGTCTAAGCCACAGCCACTTCACGGTGTGTGTGTGTGTGTGTGTGTGTGTATGTGGGGAAAAAATTCTCTTAGTAAAACATTTAAGATAAACATATAATACATGCGAATAATTTTGCACGTTAAAGCTGATAAAATTAGATAATCATTTCTGGCTCATATGCTTGACTTCTCTTTGCTTTTTGTTTATAAATCAGCTGTAAAACACCTTTACGCCATGCCTTAGTTGTCATTAGGCAATGTGTTGTGTGTTTTTCCAAAAGTGAAGTTTTGCATCTTAAATTGCAAAACTCAAAATGTAATGATAAAAATAATCAAGAATAAAGGACAGCGAAAAAATGGACAGGCATCAGGATAAAAGTAAAACATGACTAGATTCATCTTTACTCTTTTATTCTAACCTAATTTTATTATTCTGATTTTCTTTCCCCCCCTGTTCTGTTCTCAGGAGCAAACCCGGTACAGCTAACAAAGGTTCAACTGACACTGAAGTGTATAGCTGTATGTCAAGAGAACAATCATGAAAACAAACACAGTACAGATCAATCTATTAATAATGGGAATTGAGAGAGCAACAGGGAATATAAAATGATACAGTTTAAAACTCATCGGTACCAACTACTAAAGCTAGAAACCATTTTTGGGGGTCTTTTCTTAAAAACAAAACAAAAACAAAAACAAAAAAATTCCTCTTTAATTATTCTGCAATGTTGTCTCCAAATACACATAAATACAGTTTAATCCAGATCATTGTACTCCAGATGGAGCTCTCCCACCATATAGCACCTACACTAATATACATCTCTGTTTGATGAAGCACAAAAATCAGTAACACTGAAAGAGAAAATAAGAAATGCAAATAATAAATAGAGATGAATGAAGCCAATCTTCCTTACTGATTGACTGACCAACTATCTGCTTCCAATATGTCAAACATTTGACTTTGCAGGAGCTGTGCTTATAATAGGACAAGCTGATTTTACAGTTTGGACAACAACAGAGGCGCCTATTGAGAAACCGAGTGTGTGCGCTTGCTTGACTTTGCACCATTTGTGTGTATGGTATATTTTTGCAGGTTTGCATATTGCGTCTATGAATGCCTGTGTGTAAACAGGTAAAGGGGGGGAAGGGAGGGACAGCACTGACTCCAGCACCTCTGCACCTTCCCTCCCACCTCCTTATTTATTTGTCTGTATTAGTTAGCTCCTTCTCAGCACTTAAAATTAATGTCATCCAGCAGAAAATAGAGGCTGAAAGCTAAAATTCAGCACTTTCGCAGCAGCCTGGTTATTTATCAAGCTAACAAGGAGAAGATGCATCCCGTTTCAGCCGGGCCCAGGAAATATGTGCCATTAAAGCCCAGAGCTAATGTTTGAGAGCCAGGGAATAAAAGTGAAGGTGTCAGGGAGAGGGGATGGACGGCATCGCCAGCAATATGGATGCAGAAAGACCAGCAGACACATTTATATAAGCGACAATGGATACACTCAAGTAGAAGCATGAGAAGCAGGGGGAGACGCACACACAAGTATACCAGCGGCGTATCCACAAGACATATTCTGCATGTTCTCGATGTGTGTATATGAAGTGCTGATTTGCTGATGGCTATAAAAAATGATCCTTTAGGGGATACAGAAGACACAGTTTGGAGCTTTGAATAAATCATGTGTTGCCAAAATGAGCTTAGCACTAATTTTCTCATTAAAAGAAGAGTGTTGAACACGTCCTGAGGATTGTTAGTATTGTGCTGTGTTAACATAGCATCAGGAGCTAACGCCTAAGCGTTGGAATTCAATTAGACACTGCGTGCAGTGCTAAGCAGCTAACACTGGGCAGTCACCGCAGGGAAGAAAGGGAGAGGACGGTGACGCGAGGGGAGTGTGGAAGGTGTGTGTGGAAGGAGAAGGAGGCTGCGGGCAAGAGGAAGGCCCTGGGCTGCTGGCTGCGGTGATTCAGGGGAATACATTATATCACACTAACCTCCGGCTCATCGAAAGTTCCTCTCTCAATCATGCTGCGAACACACAGTAACAACCAGAGGACAACAGTGGCTCTGAGGCTCAAACACAAACACACACACGCGTGCAGCAGTAACAGCTTTACAACTAATTATATTTGAATAAAACAACACAAATCAGGCTTAAACAGCTGAAACAAAGGAGAAAAAATTCATATATTAACGTTAGTTGAAAAGAAAAGTGGCTTGATGTTCAGAGGTTTGGCTCGGGGGTGAAACTTTATCCTCATCAAGTATCATCTAATCTGTGGCTTAGAAATAAAAACACGCTTT
Source organism: Oreochromis niloticus (assembly GCF_001858045.2). NCBI lineage: Eukaryota > Metazoa > Chordata > Actinopteri > Cichliformes > Cichlidae > Oreochromis > Oreochromis niloticus. The sequence goes on along the minus strand of NC_031972.2, from coordinate 56,019,486 downwards.
AGAAAAAACAATCCGAATCTAAAACACGGTTGTTCTGTGTTCGACTTGTGTGTCTTTACAACCGCACGGAGTGAAATCTTCTCTCCTTTTTGTTATTTCTAACACCGACCCAGTTCCACTTGGTCCCTTCTCTTTTCAGACCAGGCCTAATAATGAGCATACATCCTGTTCATATCCTCACTGTCATTTGGATTTTCTGGATGGAGGGATGACATCTGTGTCACTACCGAAACTCTAACACTGTAATGAGTCTCACTATAGGCAGCTAGTAGTTATATATATCCAAGGCAGTGAAGGATAGTGAAGTGTGTCAAACTGTGGATGGAAAAAAAAAATCCCGTTTGCTGCTGATGACAAATGAGTGCAACACAACTTCAGTGTTTCATAAATGACACTTCTGTGTTGGGGCATACACTGAACTGTACTGTTAATCACCTGAACTTGTATTTTTATTTAAATTAAGTTGTGCTTAATCTAAATGTAAAATTCAATACAGATTTCCTCCAGAATGTTTTCTGAGAAGCTGAAAAATGTGATTTGATTTGAGTTTTTACTATATGCGATGCAAAATATTGAAAAGTTATCAGGAGATACAACGTATCACTATCTTTTTTGTGCCTATGTACCCATTTAATTTTTCTCATTAACAGCCAACCTTATTTTATAACCTTTCTGTTAATATCCACCATCTTTTGCAAAAGCTTTTGGGGTTTTTACGTATGCACCCCATATGTCCATTTAAAGATGTGCTCACTACCTCACCGTAAACTCGCACCTTAAAGCTTCCGTGTGCACACGTGTCCTTCCTCGTCTGCCGTGTCTACAAAAACCTGACCAGCCTGCTGTCAGCCATAGAGGCACCTTGCCCCTATGCGCCCCCTCCCCCCGAGTGGCTGACTCACCCCGTCACCACGAGGAGAAGGCGAGCCGGAGTGAGCGGGAAGAGGAGAGGAGGAGGGATGACGGGGAGAGGGGATAACAGGGGGAAGAAGGAGGAAAAGTGAGGGTTGAAGTGGTGGGAGGGAAGAAACGGCAGAGGCGTGGTGTGTGGGTGGGGGCTCTGAAGCTTACTCTAATGTGCCCTCTCCACTCCCTCTGCCTGTGACCTCAGAGCTCCTGACAACCAGAAAGTGCTGAAGCACGCAGGTGTCCTCGCGCTGCAGCCACACACACATGCGCGAACGCAAACACGTGCTCCGCTCACACCAACAGATGCACGAGTCCTGCCTTAGCAGGCTGCATTCTGTCAGCTTTTAACTCTTTCCCCGCCTGCATCCACGCTACGGCCATGCTTTCACATATAAAAATGTTCACATCGGCCGTTATCAGTCAAGAGCAAAATAACAGGCGGTGATGGAGAGTGTGTCAAAAGCAAAACCGGCGTGCGTTTCACAATGCTGAGCACACGAAGAAAGTAGAGTGTGCTGCCTGCTGCATGGTAAAATTAGCTGATGCTGATGCGGTAGTTTCCTCTGTCCAGCCTCCTGATTGTACAGGGTAAAACCTGAGGTGTCCAGAGAGTGTCCTGTCCTGTGCATGTGTGTGTGTGTGTGTGCGCGTGCGTGTGAGTGGGGGGGGGGGGGGGGGGGGGGTTAGCATTAGAGAGTTGTATTACAGTGGTGATGAGTCGCCTGGCTGCGAGGCTGATACCTCAGCAGCACCCAGCATTGACCAGGCCTTTAAATAAAGCCTTCGATCCTCCAGCAGCAGAGAAGGTCACCGCCTTCCTCTGGTTTCCCTGCCTGTCTGTCTGCATCCACGACCAGGAGCCCTCCCGCCATGCGTTCCTCCATTACCTCGCCTCCTAACCTCCTTCTGTCCTCTCGTCCCGGCGTGTATGTCTGCATTCAAATGCAGGCGCCTTACTTTCCACAGTTTCTTACCTCCAGTCTTAAGTTTTTCTCCTTTCATCCATCCTTCCTCTTTTTGCTTTTATAGCTTCCGTTTTCCTACTGCAAGTGTCACAGTATAAAAATCTCTCACTCACTCCATCAAACCCACATCCCCCCATCTGTGTATCTGCCAGAAATAAAACAAAACAAACAAACAAAAAATACTGTATAGTGTCTGTCTCTGCAGAGTGAGCAGATGGGGACAAAGGAAGTCAGGGGGTCAAGACAGAGGTGAAAGGTTTTGGTCTCATCCCATGAGCTCAGTGCATGTCACCCCTCCGTCATTCAAGCAGCACTGTCAGAGCCCCAACACAGTGATGCCAAACACCGCATACAATGGATGCTGCGAGAGAGCGCTGAGTTTGGTTGTGAAGTGAGAAATAAAGGCAGTAATGATAATCAGCAGGTGTCTGCTTTCCTTGTTAAAGGAAATCATTTAATCTAATATCTGATGCAAAGATGAACCTTTTAGATGAACTGAAATATTGATTATCAAAATACTGATCAGAGCTAAAGATTTGAAGTTTCAATAGTTTTTATCAGGAGATCCTGTCTGTATTTAAAGTGTTTCAATTAAGAGCACAAAGCAGGTAACAGAAATATTATAGTGGCTTTCAACTTTTCTACTTCTCTATACTAATGTAATAAAACATAAAGAGAGCTTTCAGGAGTTAAAACAATGCATAAGCAGCTCTCTAGTATGGTTATTGTTTATAATTAATGTTTTGCTTGATCCATTTCTTTTCATTTTAAATCTATTTTGTTTTCTGCTGAAACCTGCGAGTAAAGGAAATTCATTCTGAGACCTTTTTGTATAAATGTATAGTTTAGACAATAAAATATAAAACACTAATCATTTATTGCTGCATATTATTTAATGGCTACTGAAAGCAGTATCATTAAAATCTTAGTGAGAAAATGGTCTGTATTTAGTTGAATCTGCAGAAGGATTTAGTCTCTAGTGCCACCAAATATTAAAATATTAATTTAAATTTTATTTTCACCTTGCATCAAAAACAGCAAAAAATGTTTTGAAGATTGTTTTTGTTGTTGTTGAAAGTGTCAAAGATGAGCATCAAGTTACCTCAGACTCCAGGGTGGCGGGGCCGAGAGGGCACAGCTCTCTATCACAGATGGAGGAATTTTCTTGACGTCCTGCAAAAAACAAAACAGGACGAAACATTAACACACTCTTTGATGAAACAGAAGTGCACACTGGTGTAAACACAACATATTTCAGACATTAAGTAATGGCTATCTGGTTCCCAAAACTGGCAACGATTGTAAAAAGAAGTGACTTTGTGAAGAGTGCAAAGATGAAGTCAGGGGTCATTTCAGTCCGCTTAGAAAACCAGTAACGCTGTGACTGATTAATCAATACGAGGTGCTCGTACAGTTCCCCAAAACCAACCTGTTATGTTACTAAAATAATATCAAGTGATTCTGAGCTAATTTTTATTCATATTCATATATTTTTTATTTGTATTTAATGTGTTAAATGCAGGGATATTTCAATCAGTTCAACATCAGGAATTAGATTTGAATAAAAGGTTTAAATTCAAGCAGTTTTTATCCAGCTCGTTTAATAAAGCATGGATACAGACTGATGCATCCAAATATGCTGACAATGAGACGTAACTTAATTATTTTAATAACATATATTTAAAAAACTGTATGCACAGAGCAGTTTAGTAAAAAAAGGAAATCAGTGCAGTTCACATTGTTATATTTTCATACTATTTTGTAATCGTCTATAATTTAATTTCTACTCCAGTCTTCATTAAACTATCCAAATTTAGGCTTTTTTTGCAAATACTTTCATTAGAATATAATTAGATGTATCATAAATGATAAAATCCTACATTAAGTCATGCTTACATTCATCAGTGTTTATAGGTGTCCCACAGCAGGGTACTTGCATATTTTTGCACACATGATCTGCACACCTGTGGACATTATATGAAGACACGGCAGCGATGACGGTGAATAAAGGAAACCTGAGTAATGAATCACACTAAAAAAAATAAAAAACTTTTTGCTTCTGAGAGTGAGAAATGAGGCAAAAGAAGGATGTTTAATGCCCCTCAATCCATCTTTAAGCAACAATGAAAGCCATTCATTTCCCTGTAATCCGATTCACACTGGCACCAAATGAACTCTGACGCGTTCGGGTACGAAGCAGCTCCCAGTTACAGACCTGCAGCACAGAGAAGACCTTAAAAAGCACCAAAGTATGGAGAGACTCCCAGATGTACAGCAGTTTAAATAAAGCCCCATAGAAGTGAATCTGCAAAGAACTGCATGCACCTGTTCGTGAAAGTAAACACAGAGCTGGTTAGGCACAGGGTCAGAAACACGTAGACACAAAGCGTCGACATGCATGTCCACTTTCTAACTCAAACAGACACGCACTGACACACACATGCAAACAGGGCTTTATACAAGGGAAGTGAGGTCCATGTGCAGAAGGCCACAACATAGTGGCAACGTGTGGGGTCAAGGCCTTTCCCAGGTACAAATGAAAGGGAAAGCAGAGACTTTGGAAGAGCTGAAAACACTGTCGGTCACCTTGCTTGGCAAAGAGATCAATGTCTACTGGACTGACTGACAGAGAGAGAGAGAGACAGAGGAAGAGAGAGTGGCTGCAGCAGAAGGGTAAATCACCTCTTGCTTCATTGAGATGCAGGTAAAACACACAGGGGTCGGGCTTGGCTCCAGCTCCACCCTGCATAAAACAAACTCATGCATAGCCAGACCTAAACATGCACACAGACAGCTTCTCACACACCCACCCACACAGTCGCATAATGCACTCACTTGTCAAACACCCACCCTCCCCGAAACCACGTTCGCCGCGGTCCAAAACACACCACTTCACTGACTCTGTGCCCTGAAACTCAACTCACTGTTGAAAACATCAACACAGCCTCAGTTATGTTTATCTGCAAGTCAGAATATTGTGATCCCCTATAATTAAATCATAATTAGCTTTCATCTATTGCCCTTTAGTTATGCATTCTGAGGACAGCTTCCTACACAAGCAAATGCAAATCTACTCCAGTGTCTATAAGCACATTCTTTTGCATCTCTGCATTTACAGCTGTCTCAATTTAACGCGCAACACTGTAGATTTGGATCCACACAATCACATTTCAATCACTCTGCCCATGATTGTATTTGGCCTGTGGAAAAAAAATATAAGCATGCAAAGCCAATCAGAAACATTCACAGGAAACACCACCAACGTTTTACAGCCACTGCTTTTTTACCACATGCATAGCCGTGACAGGACGGACAAGTTAAATTATTAAGCTTTTTAAATAAATGACATAACTCAGGACACTGCGAGAGGGTGCGAGAGGAAGAGAAGCTCGGGCACTGCGGGTCTAAGATGATGGACGGACCACAGAGGAGCATAAAGGCAGCCGATTTAAATCACTTTAAATGTAAATGTTTATCGTGTGGAGTGATGCAGATGCGGAATGAGTAGGAGAGATTGAAATTGTTTCCTCTTGTGAATACGAAAATGTTTTTAACCCTTTTCAGGGGTTTGCCACGCTTGGGAAGGAAGCGTTCGCAGAGAATGACAGAGAATGAACGTGCACATGTAAAAACTGCCGTGTTGCCGTGCTGAATGAATGAGACATGCAGATCCCATGCAGATTTTGGTAAAAGAGCAGGTTTTTTGTTTTTTTTAAGTCAGTGGTTGGTGATAGCTCTGAATGAAATGATAACATATATTTTTACATTATGAAAAACAAACACAGGTACAACTGTAACGATCTACTGCAAGGGCTTAAACTTTAACTGAGTTGCTCTTGAATGAATTGCAATTGTATTTTACTACAAAAAAAAGATTAAATGCATGGCTTCATATTTTTAGCATTACACAACGAAGACTACAAATATCTGAATTTCATGACACGACGACTCATTCTTACAGATTTACCACTCTCCCTTAAAGCGAACATACACGCTTCCGCAACAAGGTCACATAAAAGACAATGCAGGCAGGTTATTGAGCACTCACACGAACAGACACTAACCACTGTGCATATCCTTTTGTCCTATTAATTCTGAGACATTAAAGCAAAGTACATGATGATGATTTAAATGTCAATACTGATAAATTTCAGAGTGATTTCCCATAGTTGACCTGAAAGGGAGAGTCCAATATTGTGACAGCAGACAACTACATTATCTTTAATAACCTAATCATTGGACAGACTGCAAATGATCACAGTGAAGAAGTCAATATGCTGGGCCAGAGAACAGAATTACAGTTCATACTGATAAGATTAATAACGTGGAGTGTCTATAGGGTGCGTGTACACACTTTTTCATGCTGTGCAAATAACAGAGGAAGCAAAACACAGCGAAAGAAGCAGTGATTATGGCTGCTGAGAAGTGAGAAGGAAGCCCTGAATTGTTGTTTCCTGTGCATTCTGTCCTCCTCCAAAACAGGAAGTGAATCAGTACTACTAAATCCCGCAGCCCCTCGGTGTGTCTAGAGGTCAAAACACACCCACAAACAACCAGCATCCCACACAATTTCCACAGCCCTACAATGATCAGCAATTTTCCGTTTTATCCTTCTTACGCATTGATGCCGGAGCACAAACCCTAGAAGCCTGCGAACCGTGACACAAAGCAGCCCTCGATCTGCTACTTAACAAATTCACAAAACTGTTGTTGTACAAACAGGTAGAGCCGTCCTGAGCAAAGTCCAGAGGAAACCTCGCTAATCCTATCAGGCTCACATAAGAAAGGGGTGACATGAAAGAAGTATAGTATCTCCAGTTCTAGGTTATAACACAAATGTAATTAAATAGCACACTATATTGACCTAATCAGATAGCAAGGCCATAAATTAGTGGACACATGCTCACTAAAAGGCCGTCTCCTCTCAGCTAGGATGCATCTCTGATCGTTTATCATCTGAAAGGAGCAGGAAGGCAGCCAGCATATCTCTCTCTCTCTCTCTCTCCTCCCTCTCCTCTGTATTGCTCTCTCTCCCTCTCTTCCTTGGGCCCCCATCCCTGTCTCTCACTCTCTTTTAATCACAGAGAAAATCCTTCCTTCAGGCATGAGTGGATCATGCTTTGCCATCTTGTCCCTCACTCCAGGCTTTCATGGAATCCATATGAGCCAGGTGACAGTGTCACTGTTGTACAAGTGAGACTCAGAACCAAATACACAGTCCACAGTCTTTGTTTTCAGCCCTACACTGAAACATTCACCACTGTGGTGCATTTTAAGGTTTCCATGAGATAGACACTTTTCCTAGTCTGCACACACTCTGTCAAAAGGTCCCTCAGAGGGACAACCCAGTAACACTTCTCTACATACACTCGCACACACAAACACAAAGATTTCCAGCAGCATGCATTGTAGTGACCTTGTATGGGAGCCTGAACCAGACCCCGTGCAGCTTTTATAGCAGCCATAGTCCTCTTAGGGATGCACCGACTTCATCGGGAAGGAAAGGCGTCCGCAGGCCACATTTACCCGGCAGGTTGGAGGGCTACAAGACTTGTCACTCGCTAGCAAATCAAATTACCCCCGAGTGTCTCCTGTGCCTTTAATTCAATCTTTTCAGCATTTTTATGTCACAAGTCGAAGGATTTTTTTTTTCTTAGAGTGAAATGAAAGTGAGGCATTAAAAATTTTTTTTTGTTTGGTTAAAAATATGAGGCGTGATTTGATTTCCAAAAAGAAAAGAAAAAATATGCAAAACTGCGGAATTATTGTGGACTGGCAAATGACACGTCAGAAAAAGAAAATTGCGACATGTTTGTGTTCAATCGCACATTTACCTGCACACACAACTAAATGCATCACGTTTGCCACGCAGAGCTTTATCTGCGGTCGATCTGAATTAAAACCTTCCACAGGCAATGTTCAACAAGTGGACATGTACCGAGTGAAAAGTGCAAGTTTACTCTAAAATCAATCATTAACTGAGCGTTTGCAGGTGACCTGCGGCACAGATATCAGGCCACAGGGCGAAAAACGAAAAATTATATAACAAAAACTGAGCGCTATTTTTTCATTTTCACACACGCTTATAAAGAACAAGATTGTGTCTTTAAATACGCAACAGGTGAAGGCCGTAATTTTTTTTCTAAAAAAAGAAAAAAAGAAAAAAAGCAAAAGTCATTAAAAGAAACCCTTTAAAATTATTTGCCAAGATAATTTAAAATAATAAAAATTAAAAAAAAATTAAAGCCGTATAAAGGAAACACATGGATAAACTGAACCAGATCACAAAGTTGAAATATCGCAGGCTACTTGATGTTTGGGAGCTGCGATAATTACACGGCTTCCAAGCAAACAACACGTTTATGAACGAGACGCTTTTGTTATTGCAATCCAGCAGAGGAAATTCGGATTCGTTACAAGCCTCAGAGTGTGTGGTGTCGCCTCAAAGACACAGAGACAAACAAGCAGCAAAACTGAAGAGAACAAAAACGAACATCATCAGGAAGGTGCATTTGTTTCCATTCATGGAGGTTTATTGACGAATGGTAACATTTATTAGATTCAGCTTTTTAAAGTGAACAGGGCGTGTGCCTTTTACCTGTCCCGTTCAGTTTCTAACTGAACAGAAAATCAGGGCGTCACAAAAAGACGAATGGCTGCTTGATGCTTTTCCTTAAATATTCTGCAACACCGGTGGGAACCTTAAACTTCAATTTCCAAACAGTTCACAGTATGTTTACCAGAAAATAAAGAGGGGGAAAAAAAGACCCACAGGGCTCCGAGTGAACTTAATCAGCCTCCTTAAATAAAAGGAAAGCACATGAACAGTGAATTTCTACAAGAAAAAGATCATTTGTTGCATAAAGTAGCATGTCCTCCACATATTTTCAGGAAATCTGCTTCTGCTCTGTTTTTATCTTCAGCTCCACTTGTTGATCGCAATAATTTTAGTGCTAGTGTTGGAAATTTTATAATTATTGCTTATAGTAAATATGCAGATGCTGCTCATCTTGATGCCATGTTGCCTAACAGAAAAAAATCAATACTGAGCACATTGTTGCTTTACATGAAGTCCCCTTTCACTCCCCCCCCCCCCCCCCCCCCCAAGGCTCCAAAAGAAGCCAATAAAATGTTGAAAGGGTCGAAAACGCGATGAACTTTCATTAAAGAAAAGAGGCGCATAAATAGCCCTGTTCACTTGTTTTACAAATTAAAAGAATCCAAATGATAGTGAAACTGAACAATGCAGTCACGGTATAATACAATTATACACAAGTTCACAAAAAGGTAGAATAAAAAAACAAAAACAGAAAAAGAAGAAAAAACAAACAAACAATCCGTACATGACCAGCATGCATGGCTTCATATAACTCACACAAGTCTCTCCAAACTTTGGCGCAGTTTGGATATTTTTCATCAGACAGGATGAATGACATGAAAATGAAGTAAAGCATATTAAAACAGAGTGACTTTAAACAACCAAACAAAATCAAAATCACATCAAATAAAGCTGTTGAGTCTGAAAAGTTCTTTGTTTTAATTCACAAAACAAATATGGGTGTAAAGGGAACAGGATGGATGAGGCGCAGAAGGAAGGCTATGCGATCGGTCGCAGCAGGATGGTAAGTTTATGCAGTGTCTATAAAGGCAAACATCACAAAGTGGAGAGAAATCCTTTAAAAAATGTATGGATACTGTATTTTTATCCAGAGTCCTTTACTAATTTGTATTCTTTAGAAAGTAAAAAACAAACAAAACAAAACAAATCTGGGTTTCTGAAACAATATACTTTTAAAATGACACAAACTGGGGAAAACTGGTTTAGTCCTTAACTAAAAGCAGCTTCAACACAATCACACACAACCTATTTTAGCTGCGCGCAAACTCTTTTTTTTTTTTTTTTTTTTTTTTTTTTGGTGAGGTTCGCTTATTAAAACTTTTCAGCGCCGGGACTCACATGAAAAACTCCGGGGAAGAAGGGTTGTTATCGCTGCTGGATCCTCCGTTTTCTCTGAAGCCGGTGCTGATCAGCTTCTCGTATTTCTCCTTGTAGGCGTCCCTCTCCCTGGCCAGCCGGGAGATCTCCTGCTTGAGGTGGTCCACCTGCTGCATGAGTTGCGTCTTCTCTCCCTCCAGAACGTGCCGCTGCTGGACCCGCTTGTACCGACAGGACTGGGCATAGCCTCTGTTCTTTAGCGTCCTCCTCTTCTGTTTCAGACGGATCACCTCTTCCTTGCTGACCCCCCGCAGCTGCCGGTTCAGTTCCCGCACCGACATGGTCACCAGCTGCTCGTCCGTGAACCGCTCTTCCAAGCGCATGTGTTGGTGGTTTCCCCCGGGCCGCCGCTGGACTGAGACCCGGAGGAGGGGTGGTGTGCCCCTGTGTGGTGGTGGTGGTGATGATGGTGGTGGTGGTGGGGAGCCCCGTTCTGAGCTGCGGCTGCAGCGATAACCGCGGACACCACTGCGGCCGCTGATCCCATCTCCTCCCCGGCCATTGCGCCCCCCGCGCCGGCTGCGCCGCCGAACTGCTGCCCTCTGGCATAGCCATCGAAGGTCTGGAGCTGATGACTGCTGCTGATCAGCGCCTCTACGGCGTCCTCCGGGCTAAAACCCAGAGCTTCGGGGTTCAACTGCTGTTGGTACCCGGTCATCCAGTAGAAATCCTCCAAGTGCGCCTTCTGTTCGCTCCCTGATCCCGGACTGGGCGCCGAGAAGCTTGGAGAAGGGGGAACCGAGCTGCAAGGCGTGCTCATCGGGGTGGAAGATAGGGATCCCCCGGCGACCAGGCGGCTGCACTGGTTGATGCTGCGATCGGGCTCCACCGGCTCCTTTTTCACTTCAAACTTCATCAGATCGAAGTCATTAACATATTCCATGGCCAGGGGACTGGTGGGCAGGTCGGAGTTGCTCATTGCCAGCTCTGATGCCATCCTCTTGCTGTTGACAGTCCTCCAAAGGGGGTGAGGAGCACCTGTCAAAGTGGGCTGCTGAGACACGCACTGAGCCAGCTTGATTTCTTTATTTATTTTCTTCAAAACCGGAGGAAAAAGTGAATTTTCTCGCACTAATTGCGCAGCGCAGGTTCAGGTTTTGTGAGTCGATAAGTTTTTTTTTTTTTTTCTCTCTCTTCAGTCTGTGTTGCACAGACGCATTGGAGCAGCGCTGTTTCCTCCCTCTCTCCCAGCGTGCGGGTATCTGAGCGCCGCTCTCTCCGTTTCTACCGTTTAACACTTCATGGCTCCTTTTAGGATTAGTGCGCCAATTTGAGGAGGTTCACGTACGTGTCCCGGGCAAATAGTTGCCTTGTGGAGACGGGGGGAAAAAAACTCCACCCAAGGATTGATAGATTTTTTTTCTAAGGGATCAGTCAGCCGACGAGTTAAAAAGCATTGCTTAGTTTTATAGGCGCCCTGACGTCAGGACTGAAATATGAAATTGACTGAGACTCAGCCAATGAGCAGCGCGATCCAGGGACGTAATTAGCATAATAGTAAAGAAACTAAGTTTTCGGACCATCCAAGTCCATACACAAATTTACACATGAAACTTGATATTCATTTTAATGATTTTTTCTAGCATGCGTAGGAAAATAAAGCAAGCAAAAGAAAACAAATTCCGTGGATTACGCTAAAGAGTTTAACGATAAATTAAACTGGTCTGTAGCCTCACGCATTTTTGACATTAAAGTTCTTTTTTTTTTTTTTTTTTTTCATTTTTTCACTTAACCAACTTAAATATTTCAAGTGGAATTATGTCAGATTTATTATAGCCTCTCTGCTTAAACACGAAATAGACAAACCTTCTTGACCCCGGCCGCATGTAAAACCTTGTATAGACTTTTGAATTAGTTATTTATGCCATTTATTTCACAGGTTTCTTGTTAATAAGCGAATAAATCTCCAACTCTTCTTACACACTACCTACCGTTTTAACTCTCGGCTCAAACACAAAGTAATTGTATGAAAAAAAACATTTGAAAAATGAGCGTCACATTAATTGTTCACACTCTTTTCTTCGTCTAATCTCAGAAATAGATGACACGAATCGGGTGGTTGAGTAAGAAGGCGAAACAGTTTGAAAAGAGCACGGCACGGGTCTGGCTCGTCTACACTGTTTGGAAACCCAATGTCGCCACCATTCGGTGCAAAAATATACTGCTGGCGGCTCTTATCAGGCGGTGTAAACCCATTTTCTTATACACGTCAAGTGATAATGTATTTACACTAAATGCAAGTCAATATCAAATCCTTTTCTTTTGAAACAGTCTGCAGTGACAACATCTTCATCTGTGTCCTCCCATGTAATGATCACAGCATTAGCGGGCCTTTCTCCATCTCTTTGTATGCCTCTTTCTCTCCTGAAGCGCAGTCCTCAGGAGTGGTGGCACATAAGAACAAACAATGAGCAGGGCTATACACACAGGACCGGAGAGTAAATAAGAGCACTCTCCCTGGAACATGTCACACGGGGAAACTTCAGAAAACTACAAAGCCGCCAGCAGATAATCCAACTCCCCGGTGTCCCAACACAAGTAAATATTCTCTTGGTCCCCGTGACTGTTCATGGGGACTTAACGTTAAACAGGAAGGATAAACATCGTGTTTTATTCATTACAGCACACATCAGGGGCCCTTCTGATGCTTTTGAATAAATAGTAGCTAGATGAGATGTCCCATCTGATGCTGCTACATGCTTTTGCTGCTTGAGTGTAAATTTAAGACTGGCAGGACCGTACAGGAAGCAAACATTAAATTAACAACAATGAATATATGCTTTTATGTTTAAGGCGAAGCCATTTTTAGGTCTTTGAACCACTGTAATGCATTACACCTTCTCAGTGTCCTATAGAATAGTAGCTATGTAGAAAATAATCTTACAATCAAGGGTTGTAAGAAAGTTTAAAATGAGACAGTGAATAAAAATTATAATTTTGTATGTAAGATAAGCTCGAATGCTCAAAATGATCACCACTGCAAAATATGTGTGGTTACAGAGAGCTGCTCAAGTCATATACGAGCCTGGGCAGATCTGTAGTTGATGCAACAGTAGACACAAGTTGCTGCGTGAGCTCTGGGTTTGCCAGATCTCTTAAACCAGGATTTATCTGCCTGGAGTCTCAAGGGTTAACAAGAAGACTAGAGCCAATGCATCAACTGCATTACTGAGGGCTAATAGCCCTGTATGCATCACTTTCTGCCTCCCTTTGGAGTTTCATACACATGAAGTTTACTGCCGTCTTTGTTACATCACACACACACACACACAATACAAGGGGTCCACATAAGTGTATATCATAAAAGATTACTTTGCACACAGTGTTGGTGGAGAGGAAAGTTAAGAGCATATGAATTTAAACGTTATACCGTAATCGCATGCTTGGCTATAGAATAATAAAAACACAGTACAGGATTGGCTCCTACTAGAAATGTTTCTCCAAATGAATTAAGTGCAGATAAAATGAACACAAGTGTCTCCTTTCAGTCAAAGTTTAAGTGTCCCGCTGGGAGCATGAAATGCTTAAACCTCATCAATAGCTTTAAATACATTAAAGAATGAAACATTGAACTCTCGGAGGCTTTTACAAAACATTTTTTGGTGTGTTACAAATGCCATTGTCACAGCCTAACGTTTACAACCCAGCTTCGTGTTAATTGTCCGTCGCCTACATTTGGAAGCTACAGAAACTGTAAATGAGACACTGTCTGACCTTTCAGAGTTTAACCCCAGGAGAACACTGAGGCATTCTGGGTAACTGATAACCAGTGCTCCAGGACTTCCTTATGATTTACTGGTACAGTGACTTTACTAATTGTTACATCTATTTAAAACATCCTCATTACAGTATGACTTATGTGCATGTTGCAATAGACCTCACTTTTTATTTTCAGCACGTTAACCTTTTGTTTGCCTCTGAGGTTCCTTCACGTTCTGCATTAACAGATAATCTTCATGTGGGTTGTTTCGTGCTTTGTTACAGTAGAAATGGTTTGCCTACATGCTTGTTCAGCTGTACCTATTTGGAGAAGACGGGGCTAGTTGTGTCTCCAAAATATCATGCAGAAACATCATTTTCACACAACATATAGAAAAACCATGTACAAAACCCCTGCAGTATATTCATTTAAATTAGATATTTGGGGGGGGGGAAACTCATTACACGCACTCTATGCATTTTCAAAATATGAATTTTATAACCTCAGTGTTGAAATTTTAACTGTGCCAAAAATAGCCAAAGTCATTACCACATTTAACAGACAGTAACTTAAATAAAATGACAGAAACTAAACTAAAGGATTTCTGTATTACTAAGATTATGTCTCCTAATCATCCATTACATTCCCAATGGGAGGTAGGCTTCATTTTCATCCTCAATCCCTGTTTAATGCCATATATTAAACTCTGGTGGCACTCCAAATGGAGGACAACCCGACAAGTGGGCTCAGTGGGCTCATCTGAGACACATTTAATTAGAGGGAAAGAAAATGAAATGTTTCGTGGGGTCTTAACTAACCGTTGTATCTTTTGTAATAGAATGAGGAGCTGTGAGAAGCTATTACAAGGAGAAGCAAGAAGAGCTCCACGCTTCCCTTTGCCAGTGTTTTATAGGGGGAAATAAAAGAATGCTTAATAAGATAATAAGCTTCCACATCACAGAAACACGGTGGCATATTTGCAAAGAGGAACATCTGACAGAACGGTCTTGGTCGCCATTTCCCCACCCACTATCTGACTCTCCTGCTCCCCAGCCCTGAGTTAATCAGACTTTTACAACCCTTTCGATTCACTTACCTGCTCAGGAAGCAGATAGCTGCTATAACTGTTGGTTAGTGCGGGGATTTGATAAGCTGAAAAAACTATTCCAGGTTGATCGTGAAGAAGCAGGCCCTAAACAAGTGAGTTTGTTCATTACTTTATATCAAGACAGACAGGGCATCCTGATATAAGTGAGGTTGCTTTGTTGTTTTTCTTCAGTCTATTTCTGCTGTTTGAACTCAGATAGCGGAGAAGATTCTTGAGAATCCAGCACAAGTAAACACGAGTTTCGGCTTCACCCGTGTGGATGAATTTGATTAGGGAAAAAAAGCAGCGTGTACTGTAGCACCCTTTCTGTGTGGCTCTGTGGCTGACAGAAAGATGCTTCAGCCTGGTAATTAGCCACAATGAGCAGACTTGCATGTGTCAAACTCTCCTCTTCACATCTGGTTATTGTCTCTCACAGCAGGTGGACATCACAGGCGTCGTCTGAGCGGTCTCATCAGCTCTCTGGCTCTGTGCAACATGGGATACACTTCTATCATATATGTTAAAAAAAAACAGCAAAATGTCAAGTGCAGTTTGAGTAGGATATCGGTAGTGTGCCGACAGCGCAGTCTGTGCGCTGATGATTTTTAAAGGCTTTTTCAGCACACAAATACGTGGCGCCGGATGTAGCAGGTTTTCTGTGAAGTAGTTAATTGTGGATTCAACAGTCCTGGTTCATGAATGTAATAATGTTTACACACAAATACACAAAAATTAAATGTGAATTGTAAGGAACCTGGGCTCATCTTCTCTCATTAGGCACACACTGCTACATTATTGGCCTCATTAACTATCCCCACCGTGCATCACCCAGCATGTGGAGAAGCAGGTAAATAACAAAAACAATACAGTGTGCATGAGCTATTCATTTCCCCTTAAAGCTAATGGTTTCTAATAGTCTGCTGAACTGAGAGAGACACACTGGGACAATTTTAGCCTTTTGCGGCTAATGACTGTGATTTTCTATTTTTAGGTGTTTACATGAACACAGGGTTTGCCTGTGTGACTTCCAGTGTCCACATGGCATGATGATTCATGTTCTAGTTGGAGATTATGAGTTATTATTGATGTGGCTGTTCCAGTATATGTACTGCGCTATATGCTCTCTGCAACTGTACACTGTTATTAATGTCCACACTGTCCACTCTGTGCTGTTATTAATGTGACTCATATACATAAAGAGTTTCCCCATTAGTCAGAGTCCAACTGTGCCATCAAACATAGATGAGTTGCAAAGAGTCCTCCTTCTCCTTCCCCTCCTCCTCCTCCTCATCTTCATCAACGCACACATGCACACTCACAAAGATGCATGCAGATGCAGCATGCTTCTTCTAAATAAACTCCGATTCAGTCTAAGACAACACCTTCTGTGACCGGGTGACTCCGGAGCCCTTAATCCCTTATGATAGTAATGAGACAAATTTTAAAGTTAAAAAAGCCACAAATAATTTGATATGTTTTTAAGATTGTAATTGAAAGAAAAATAATTAAAAAACATTTTTAAATAAATAACCAATTCTTTAAGTTCATTATTAAGCAGAAGAGCCAAGTACGGTCACTGACAACCTCTGAAATGAGGATTTCCTGTGTTTTACATCAGTGTAAATTAAATATATATTTATTTTTTGTCAGACAAAAGTACTGTAATGATGTTACCATAGTGCTGATAGACTGTTTAAAGATTAAGCTGGTTGGCGACGTAAACATAAATAACTTAAACTAATTAAAATTCTGTAAAATGTTGCACTTGTTCCATGTGTATACTGTATATCCCTGATATTAAAGCACAGTTTGTTCTGCTTCTCCAATTCAGGATCAAGGGGGTAGGGTGGGGTGTTGCAGCCTATCCTAGCTATCACAAGGTGAAAGGTGGGGTATGCCCTGGACAGGCCGATCTGTTGCAGGACCAAAACATAGTGGAAAAACAAGTATTCACTCTCACATGGTCAACTTAGACTCACCAATTACCCTAACCTCCTGCATGTCTTCGGACTGTGGGGGGAAGCCCAGACAGAACCCACACACGCAAACTGCACACACAAAGACCTTCAGATTGGATTTGAACCCATCTTGCTCTGTGGTGACAGTGCTCGCCACTGTGTCACCCTGAGTTAATTATATAAAAGAATAGTGTAAAGTTAGGAAAAAGAAATTTAGTGCTGATATATAAGGACCAGACTGTGGAAGTAAACGCTATGTGCCATGGTAACTATGGTAAATCTAACTGGAAAAAAAATGTAAGCGTTGTCATAAATATAAAAAAGAAAGAAGATGACTACAGGCTGCAGTGGTTCTCTCAGTCTTGCATCCACACACATACACACACACAGCTTCCAAGAGGCTGATGTACATAGACCTCTGTGTACATCAGGGAGCAGCCATAACAGACAGATGTGAAGTACATTACAGATACAACAGATCACATGACCCAAGTCTTCCCACACAAAACTCTTTTCTCCAGAGAGACTCTTCTAGAGAGCATTTAAAGATTCAGACAGAAAAAAGACAGATGAGAATATAAACACCTCTGCGTACAGTGTGATTTAAGATTATTGCAGATGAATGCAAATATTAATTTTAAATTCGCTGTGATAATCCCCTCATCCGTCCCCCAGAAATTGAAGAATAATTTGGAGCGGAGGAGTGTGTGTGAGTGTGCGGGCAAACTAAACTCACATCCTTCTGCGTTATTCTGCACTCTGTCACAGAGGAAGCTGCAGAGACAATACAGCCCACAGAGCGCCATGGCCTCATACAGCAATCCTTTACATCTCCACTAGATTAATGCCACGAGACAAATGCACTTCCACTGGGATATTCTCTTCTCTGGGGAGGGCGGGGGTGGGGAAGGGGAACGGAGGGGAAAAAGGGTTGACCGTTACTGGACTTCGGGGCGAGTGAGGCGAGATGATGAACAAGCTTCATGTAATAGGTGGGCTTTTGATTATGGCAATATTGAGTGTGGAAATGAGATGTTTATCAGATGTGGTTTTGAGGAAGAGACGGGAGGAGCGAGGGAGCAGGGGGAGGGCAGTGATAAGCTTTAATCTGCCTGCTAAATGGAGGGCTTGACATGTTGTGTCTGTCTGCAGAACCCAGTGGAACAGGTGCTCTGTAAACGCTGATGACGCTCACAAACACTCACAATTAACACTTCAGGGAAATGACTGGAAAATGTGGACGCACGTGGCGAGTAATACATACACTTAACACTCAAACGAAAAGAGATCCTAAGAGCGACAGATGATTTATTTATTTATTTTTAGAGGGGGAAAAAGGAGGTTATGACAGCAAGAAGAAGCGAGATGAAGAAGAGAGGAAAGTATCTTTAAGCTTTCCCTAAAAACGCACAAACAGACTTAGTCAGAGTTAGTCATGGTTCTTTGCACACTCACAGTAGATTTGGATGCTTACACAGGAGCAGAGACACCCTTCCTGTTGCTTATCCGCTTCCTGAGCCTCAATTTGTATTGAAATCCCTCACAGGCAATTATCCATATGCGAATGGTGTACTTACTCTGAGCTTATATAAGTTTCTTTCTCAGTAAGCCGCACCATTTTCATTTTAAAACTCTGATTACAATTTCAGAGTTTATTCCTATGAGAAAATGGCAAAAATGGGTGCTCATAGTTAACACAGAGCATAAAATCCTGCTGGACCTCTTGCTGGCTGTATAATTTGAAAGATTATTCAATCTTTCCCTGGCATGATGTCGAAAATCCCTTCGCAAGAAGAGAAGTGGGCAGCAATTGGCATCTATGCGGTCAAGAAGGCATTTTGTTGAGTAAAGTGTTGGCAGGCAGGCAGGAGGAAACCCTCGCCACTGCTCACCCCCTGCCTCCTCACCCACCTCTCAGGCTGTCAGGAGTGTCATATATCTAGGGGATATCTGAGGGCGAAAGAGATCGCAGCCCAATTACGGGCTGATAACTAATCAATAGGTCGCTTATTCCTACAGCAGGAAGTAAAGGAATGGGCCCCTGGGACACATAGTTCAGATTACTCTCCTCTCAACGTGGGACAGCCTCTAATGATGAAACAGAAAAAGAAGTGGCGAGAGGCTGACGGAGGAAAGAATATACATTTAAAAAAAAAAAAAAAACCCAGCCAGGAGAGAAGCTGCAATTTGGCAAAAGACCGTCATGTTATGACGGGAGAAAGACATAAAGACAAATAGAAAATGGAGCACTCAATAGAGTGACAGCACATTCGAAGGACAGTTTGTTGTGCCAAATAGATAATGTGCAATATGCACAAACTGACACTTTATCAAATTACTAATTATTAATTCAGGAGTCCAGCAAACATTGTTCAGACAGTGACATAGCGTCCCTGGTCAAAAAAGATCATGGTCAGAAGACTAAAACTCTAATATAGGGCCCACCTTTTTATGTCCAGTGGTCCAGGTAGATCATTACTTACAAACCAGGAAATGTGGTCTGAAAAAAGTAAATAAATGTATCTTTTTTGGGGAGGGGGCAAAAATACAAAAATTTGACTAAGAGCTGGTTATGACTGCCATAGAACATTCACTCCATGTACACCAGGCATCCGTCTTTCAGACACATTTATACATGACATATACATTTAAATATTCCTGTTTCATTGTTTCATTCAGAGTTCTTTTATATTCTCTCTACTTGGTCAAATTTTTCTTTGTTTTTTTTGTTTTTTTACTTGACATAAAAGTCGATCCATCCAATTAGGGCTGGGCCATATCATACCATTCACGGTAATACTGGTATAATGTTAGGCAATGATAAGAAAATGAAATATCGCGATAGAATATGGGTAAAACACGCATGCGCAGTGCCTTTGTTTTCATGCGCACATGGCGAAAAAAGCATGACGGCGACAGAGAATGAGAAGGGCGAAAACGGATCGTTGAATGAAACAGATGAACCAGAATTGGTTTGTAAAAATGGTGCAACTTCAGTGGTGTGGAACTGGTTTGGCTTTCATCCATCAGACACACCAAAGCACAATTTTTGGTAGAGCACGCAAGCAGGCCGTCATTATTACAGGGTTTTTCAGAAAATGAGGCGCTCTTAAAATCCTTTGATTTTCTGAAAAATCAACAGTGCACCTTATAATCCGGTGCGTCTTATGTATGAATTCTGTTGTGCTTACTGACCTCGAACTGTTTATGTGGTACATGGTGCTCAAAAATCTGTCAAAAAATGTTTTAGTACGAAGCCGCACCGCTTGATGGATTGTTGGAGCATTACAGCTACCGTAGTCAGGAGCCTCGCAGAGTAATACGTACTGTGCTTCAACATAATATTACCGCATTGTGTGTATAACCTCTTTTTAAGTTTTGTTACTATTATACACGGTTATGCTCAGGATGTCGGCCAATTTCCACTGGAAATGCCTTTTGGTTAAACTGTCAGCAAGGAATTTGCATTTGCTCTGTTAAATTTTTATATAGCTTTAATGCACATAAAAACAGCTGCTTGTTTAAGTGAAAATACATAGATGTTTTTTATTTTTATTTTGCACTAATAAAGTTGTGGAGTTGTAAAGTATTTTGTCTCCCATCAACTATATCGTCAGTTATATCCATCCATCCATCTTCATCCGCTTTATCCGAGGCCGGGTCGCGGGGGCAGCAGCCTAAGCAGAGAAGCCCAGACCTCCCTCTCCCCAGCCACCTCCTCCAGCTTATCCGGGGGAACACCAAGTCGTTCCCAGGCCAGCCGAGAGATATAATCTCTCCAGCGTGTCCTGGGTCTGCCCCGGGGCCTCCTCCCGGTGGGACATGCCCGGAACACCTCACCCAGGAGGCGCCCAGGAGGCATCCTTATCAGATGCCCGAACCACCTCAACTGGCTCCTTTCGATGTGGAGGAGCAGCGGCTCTACTCTGAGCCCCTCCCGGATGGCCGAACTTCTCACCCTATCTCTAAGGGAGAGGCCAGCCACCCTTCGGAGGAAGCTCATTTCTGCCGCTTGTATCCGCAATCTCGTTCTTTCGGTCACTACCCACAGCTCGTGGCCATAGGTGAGGGTAGGGACGTAGATCGACCGGTAAATTGAGAGCTTCGCTTTTACACTCAGCTCCCTCTTCACCACGACGGACCGGTGCAGCGTCCGCATCACTGCAGCCGCAGCACCAATCCGTCTGTCGATCTCCGGCTCCCTTCTCCCATCACTCGCGAACAAGACCCCGAGATACTTGAACTCCTCCACTTGGGGCAGGAACTCATCCCCGACCCGGAGTGGGCACTCCACCCTTTTCCGGCTGAGAACCATGGCCTCAGATTTGGAGGTGCTGATCCTCATTCCCGCTGCTTCACACTCGGCTGCGAACCGTTCCAGTGCGAGCTGGAGGCCTCCACCCGATGAAGCCAACAGAACCACATCATCCGCAAAAAGCAGAGATGAGATTCTGAGGCCACCGAAGCAAAAGCCCTCCGCCACTTGGCTGCGCCTAGAAATCCTGTCCATAAAAATTATGAACAGAACCGGTGACAAAGGGCAGCCCTGGCGGAGCCCATCACCCACCGGGAACGAGTCCGACTTATTGCCGGCAATGCGAACCAAACTCTTACAACGGTTGTATAGGGATCGAATGGCCCGTAGCAATGGGCCAGACACCCCATACTCCCGCAACACCTCCCACAGGACACCCCGAGGGACACGGTCGAATGCCTTCTCCAAGTCCACAAAACACATGTAGACTGGTTGGGCAAACTCCCATACACCCTCGAGTATCCTTGAGAGGATAAAGAGCTGGTCCAGTGTTCCGCGACCAGGACGAAAACCGCATTGTTCCTCCTGTATCTGAGGTTCGACTAGCGGACGAACTCTCCTTTCCAGCACCCTGGCATAGACTTTCCCAGGGAGGCTGAGGAGTGTGATCCCCCTGTAGTTGGAACACACCCTCCGGTCTCCCTTCTTAAAGATGGGGAGTTATATCGTTATCGCAAATTTTCAAATATATATCTTGATAAATATTTTTGGCCACATTGCCCTGCCCTACATCCAACCTGGGTCTTGGGTGGCAGCTATATCCCTGCTACCATAGAGTGAGAGGCAAGGCAGACCCTGGACAGGTCGCCTGATGCAGGGCTGATATATTTTTTATCCACTTTACACCAAAGGCATATTCAGTTTAACTCTGTTTATCATTGAAGATTATTCAGAGTTAATGGGTCACCATTTCTGACAGAAGATCAGGCTGAATTAGATGTTTCAGTATTTAGAGGACCACTTTATCTAAGTGATGGAGAAAAATCTGAAAGATGAATGTCTTGTAGGTCCTGTACACCTACACAAGTATACAGAAAACACACACAGGCATGTAGAAAACACACAAACTCCACACAAACAGGGCCTGTCAGGGCTTGAACCTAGGACCCTCTTTTTATAAACCAACTGTTAACCACCGCGTTGCCCTTTTCAGAGCATATTTTGACTTGTTTTTTAATAATAGATAAAGTGTTGATGTTTTTGCTGCTGCTGCTACTGTACCACAGCACCAAAAGTAATGGATACTTGTGCACATCTCTGAGACACCAGAGGCTTCAGAAACAGGAGCAGTAGTTGTTGGCCAAACATAAGAAAGTTCAGCCATCATAAGTTTCATATTTGCACTTGTTTTCCGACTCTGGTGCCGAGATATCATCCATGTAATTTGACTAAAAACTGGATGATAAACTTCTAAACATTTAATTCACTGCTAAAGGCCTCATCACTGTTGAGCATTACTATAGTAAGACTCAGGATTCAGAGTAGCCAGCAGTTATGCTAGTTGTAGTCTGGGTTCTGGTTTCTGCCTCCAAACAAACCAGCCCTTGATGCTTGAAGGGTCTTCTTACTATGTAGTGCAAGAACTATTTGTTCTCATTTCTTTTGACAGGCCATTCGTTTTGTCGCTCCTCTGTCACTGTCGCCTTCATGAAGAAATATGGCAGCAGCCTCTGCCCCTGTTCCCCACACCCTCTGCCCTTAGCTGACAACCTGCCCAGACCCCCCGGTGGTCCCCCCTGTTTCCTAAGGCCCCTCATTCAATGCTGCTATCAGCCGTACCGCCATAATCTCTGAGCTAGGGGTGGAGGACCCTCATCTGATAAGTGTTTATGTGTTATAACGTTTAAGAATGATTTGTCATAACTTAAATTTTAATGTTCACAATCATCTTACAGAAGATGAAGAAAAAACACACGGGCATGATTGAGTCTCTCGTGCCCGTCTTACTCTCTCAGTAGAGCCATCTAATCAGTAGAATGGCGTTTTTGGCTGTCAGGTACAAGGCGTCAGTGAAAGACAAAAGACTAAACCTTCGCCATTAATACTGATCAGGTTTCTCCCAATCTGCTTGTTTATCCTCCTTTCTCCTTAGAACAGTACAAAGCTACTTTACAGCCTCTTAAACCAAACACGTTTCTCCTTGGCAATACGGTGGAACCACAAAACAGTTCTTAGTGACTTCAGTGATTAAACAGAAACAGTAGCTTTGGATGAAATGAGACAGAAGAGCGCAATAGAGGCAGAGAGAGTGAGAGTGAGCGTGAGGGAGAGAGAGAGAGCCACAGCTTCATCTTCAAATCAGCTGCATTTGGCATCAGCACAATGGCCAGATCCAAAGTTTTCCACTCATAAGAACACACCACGCTCTTTCCAAATCGATTGGTAATACGTCTCATCCCATTGATGCCATCTCTAATCCATTCTGGGCTTCTTTGCAACATGGAGATGAAGGGACAGAGGAAGAGGTATGGCAAGGCGCGCGGAGAGAGAGAAAGTGTAAATACTGACTGAGCAGCCATGTATTCTGAGGAATTTGTGTTGTGTCGGTTTTTTCTCTCTCTCTCTTTCCCTCTACTGCGATGGGGCTGTGTTGTTAAGCTCTTTAGTCCGCGTGGCTAATGGAATAGGGTTGGCAGGATTACACAGGGCTAAAGCACTGTGCCTGGTGAGCCTTGGAGAAACCGCTGTAGCTCCGCCAAGTAAAAGGGAGGGAAGGATGGAAAAGGACGAGGGGTTTATAGAGCAGACGAGGGCAAAGAAAGGGTTGGGGGTGGGGAGGGAGAGGGTAGGTTAATTGTAGAGGCGAAAACTCCTGGCAATTCAAGGACCATTATCACAACTGTCAGGTCTCATTCTGGATAGTTTTTTAGATTTCTGTTGCAGTGAACCAGAGGTGGTTGGCCTCTGTTGAACCCTCCGCTCCCTACAGGCTCTTAATTTTTAGGGTCACCAAATGCTGGTGGGGAGAAAAAAATAGAGTGGAGGAGAAGATAGCTCACACTTAGCTTCTAATAGCCATAAAAGCAGCAGAAGGTTTTTAACTAGTCGTAAAATCAGTGGCAGGAACAGGAGGATATTAATTGGATTAGCGCATTCATGGTCCCGTGATCACCTCTTCTGCTTCGATGACCATTTCTGAGCGATGGAATTAGATCAGTTCATCATGCGATAAACCGTATTTTGGTCGGTCCTAAAGCGATACTGACAAAAACATTTCACGTATCACACATATCAATATTAGTAGGCTACATGACAGCAATGACAGGATCAGTGTCTGCTGGCTTTATTTTTAAAGGGCCATTCCACTAATTTGAAGACTTAAAGTGAATCTATACCACGGCTGTACAGAAACAGCTGTAAACTAATGAAGATGATGCTTTTTAAAAAGAGAAGAAACCTTTATTTTGGTGAACTGTTTTAAAAGTCTTATATCACTGCCTCAGATCCTTCATTTTGGTGATTTCCTCAGGTTTATGAATGCACAGTACTTAATAGCATACTACACTCTTAAAGCATCATTTACTCTACGTCTGTTTATCCCAGAGACTCATCTCTCTGCCCTTTTCCTCTCTTCTCTGCTTCCTTTCCCTCCTCAATTCCCCTCCTCTTGTTACTTTGCAGGAATAAATCTGTTTCAAACATAATGGAGCCCTCCGTGGGGGAGGGGCCTCAGTTTAGTATACCTCTCCCTGATTGGCTCCAAGCCTTGATGTCGTATATGATGATAAATCTGGCCCAGGTGTCACCTCCTCGGCAGCAGGTGAGGATTGATGGGATACAGGAGGACTATCCATCATCCTGGGCAGGTGGCACGCTATCGGAATTTGGGAAATCTGTTCCCAATCAGGGTCCCGCAGTGCTCGGCGGGGTTCGCAACGCTGTTTGGGAGGCGTTACTGGAAATCAATGGCAACCACTCAAGGTCAATGTACTGTTAGAAAACTCCTTAAGCTCTGACAGATAGACCCCTCTACTCCTTCTCTGCCTTTCTTTCACTTTCTCCACAGTTGAATACGAGGAGACACTGACATCTTCTATCCTCTGCCGCCCTAGCCGCCCCGTTAAAGGAAAGGTGGTTTTTAGGTGGATGTCATTGTGGCTGTCTGGAGTAATTTGCGACGTAGCCCTTCTCTAGGTGGAGCCAGCAAGTGCCAATCTGGGGCCGATCCTGGGACTGGGGTTGGGGCCGGGGAGTATTGGAGATCTAATAAAAGCCCAGGGCGCCTGCCTGGCTCCTTATTCTTATAGATTACCTGTAAGTCACCTTGTCCCTGCTACTGTAAAGGTTGGGAGTTAAGCTGCATAAAGGCAGACATTCACCCTCACCTCCTTGGCTGGCTGAAAGTCAATTCAAACTGCAGATCAGAGAAGGGGGGGAAACTTTGTTACAGACTTGCTGCAAGTCAGTGATTCAGCATCTAGTCTAATTGTGGTTTCAGTTGCAACCTAAAATGGATGGGAACCCAGTAAGTAGAGTTTAATCATAGCTTGTCAAATCAATACTGTATAGCACAACATGTGTTGTCTTCTTTTCTTCTTTTCAATTTAGCTCCCGGAGACAGACAACTATTTTTTTTTTTGCTTAACAAAGCAACAGAAAAAAGGGAGACAATGTATTTAAAGGCCTTAAAACAACTTTGGCTCACTGCAGAATTACACCAAACTTCAAAAAGAGTCAAGTCATCTTTACTTTAGAGCATCTACAATCAATGAAAAAGGATCACAAGACTACTTTTTTTTTTAGAAGCTTCAACATCTAGTGGCCAACACAGAAGCAAGTTCAACATACCTATGACAGATTTCTTTACCTGGGTTTACATCGGCAGTGAGGCTAAACGGTCACATGAACATTCGTTATCAAGTCTAAAAGTAAATCCAGGGTTTTCCAATCTGGCTGCAAGTGCCTTAATATGAAAGGGATCCCTGCTGGAAGCATCTGACCAATCACAAACAGAAACAGATCTACTGGCAGCAGAGCGACTATAAAAAGAAAGAGATACAGAAAATGAAACTAGCTGTTTCACGCTACGTAGATGAACAGAATCCATTTTTTGGGATCTCCTTACCTAGATGATTGAGCATGCATCAAGACAAAATCAAACTAGTATACTAGAAAAAAACGAAGGATAAAGCTGTTTAGAAGTTGCCAAGAATCTACATTATATTTCTTACTGATGCTCATTAAGGAAAGAATCTTCCAGGAATGGCGGCGCTATTTTCCAGAGAACAAATTGGGCATGGTTTCATGGCTCCAGATCTGACCTGCTCAGCATCAAAACTCGCTATGGAGATGTAAACCTGTAAAACGTGAGCTGCCTTCCTGCTTTCTACTGCAGGCCTCCATCTTTGCTGTTCCTCTGACCTTGTCTGAAAGGTTGAGTGTCTTTTGTTTTGGACCACAAATGAACTCTGAACGTGGACTCCTTTCATCCGTGTGGTTTTAAGCTGCAGTGACAAACATTGCGTTCAACCATTTTTAGACTTAAAAGGTGATGCTTTGAACACCTGACTTTACTCATGGTTTTGAACCTATAGCAGCTCCTTTTTGTGACCAAAGCGTTTTCTGTAGCTGCGGTCGTGCACAAGTAGCTGCTGATAGGGTAACACTTTTGACAGATCCGCTAAACGAGAGCAAACGTACTTCACTGGACCACGAGTTCCCCAGACCACCAGAGATACATCACTGCAGCTATAAAGTCATAAAAATCAACAGAGTCAGACATACCTTGCTGCAGTTACTGAAAATCACTCTGTCACAATGTTTGAATCCCAGATGTCTAAAGTTCTTATGTAGTATTGGTTTTCCAGGTGACTGTGGTATGTAGCTACAAAACAACTAAAGTAGCAAAACTAGATTAGTAAGGCTCCAAACACAGCTGTGTAGCCTGCCTTGGTTTAATAAGGTACTATGATCGTCGAGGATTTCACGTTAGATCACCGAGGAAAGTTTGGCTGATGTAGCGCCAGGAAACTTGAAAGCTGCAGTTAGGGACCGTCTCAAAACAGTTCGACGAAACGAACTAGCAGAACTTCTGAAAAAAAAGTAAAAGTTTTCAGCATTATATCCATTTTCATGTTAGCATTCTGCAACAATCAATTTCGTCTTTGTGTTAATAACTTCATACATTTAAGACACTACTAAGCTAAGGTCATCTTCATCAGATCCACGTAAACAATCAGCAGTTTAACACATGAAATATTTGCACAAAGGGCAACATACTCCAAAAACCCCCCCTAACGACCAAATTAATGTCAACAGCAATCTGATTCTTAAATTAAATACAAACATTACTCTTCCACATTGCACCCATTGTATATGTAACATGCCAACAACTAAATGCATAATATCAGTTAGATAGTGAGAATCTGTCTGTGCATAAGAATGGTGACAGCTCTATGTTTTTGTTATTGTTACTAAGTGAGGCTAATATTATTGTAGGTTTACATAAAACTTTAGGCTCTAGACTTACAAAGATCAACTTTTGAAACTTGTTTTGAACATATGGGAACAAGTTGGGCTGTTGATAAGTAAGAAAGCACTAACAAGTGTGCATTTACAGCCGTTCACCCTCACCTTCATCCCTCCTGACACATAGCAGCTATCTGTCTCCTTATGTTGACCTCATTACCTATCTGGGGGTCAGCTGCAGGGAAGGTCAGAGACCTAACAAACTCTGTCTCTGTTCCTCTGCACTGTTAACTCATATCTCCTCCATTTACCTTTTACCTTCCATGCTCTTCCTTCTTTTATCAAAATTCAGCTGTTCAGAACATTTCATATGTCAGTCTTGTATGTCTAAGTCCATCTTACCTTTACCTCTACTAGTCTCCCCCGTACACATTTGCCACCCTGCCCCTCTATCCCAAGGTGACCCTGCCTCACAATCCCCACTATCGGTCAGGCTCGGGCCCCTATTAATCCTACTTCATTTGTCCTGCCTCTCCCCTTCACTTTGGGAGGAATTTATGACAGTACCTTAAATGCTAATGGAGTCTAATCTGTGGAGAGCTTCGCTCTTTTCTAAAGACTCCTATCACTCTTTGTGCCACATGCATACAATGAGTCCACACATATAGGGACGGAGCCAGACTGGTATTAAGAGAAAGTTCCCTCAGTGAATAGACAGCACATGTCCATTCAAATACATTTCCACCCAGGAAATCATGTTCTCTTTGTGGACTGGTGCAAATAATATTTTTTGTCAAAATGCCTCAGGTTGAAAAGATGAATCCTCTATCAAAGTTCAATGGCTCAGAGTAAGAGTCACTGTAGTGAACTGGAGAGATTAATTTTGGCCCATGGTATTTTACTGTGACTAAATGTATGTCTGTCCTGGTGTCTGTCAGTCTGTCACAGTGACAATTAGTATGAAAACTCCTGAAGAATGTTTAGCCTCACTCAAGGATAAAACCTGTCAAAAATAAATGCCTCCTTTCGAAAAATTCGTGTTTATAAGAGAGAGGATAAAACTGGACAATTTTCTGCCTCACTAGTTTATTCAGTGCAGGGGTAAAATAATGCACATTTTAAATGGATGTAATTACTAGTTATCATTGGCAGTTACTCCGAGTCACTTTGTGCTAGAATAGAGTAAAGGGACCAGTGGTTTTTCACTTCTCACTTGAAGCTATATACCAAACACACAATGGCTCTGTGAGGAGAACCATTACGACACTTTATTTCAGCACAGAGATCCACTTCATGCACTCAGTGAAAACAGTGTGAAGGACGATACTCGTGAACAACAAAGACGGAAAAACTGTGAAGGATCTGTGCGAGTAGATGGACCTAAATGACTGTATATACATGCAGATCACACACACATGCACACATGCTCATGCTTACCATCACAGACCACAAGCTGTGATCTCAGTGCATTAATCAGTGAGACATTTGTCTGTCTTGCATACCTTAATATTCTAATCAGTTTGAATTCAAATGGTCTGATAATGAAGTTCTGACCCCACTTATTTTGATTAAATGTCACATAACTAAAACTGCAGTTTAGACGTGCGCACACGCAAGCTCCATAATTACACTAATATTTAGCATGAATACAGTCCTGTTATAAATCTGAAATCAGTTACCTTTGTTGTCTGCTCATTTTCATTTTAAGATTTTACCTAAAAAAAGACGATATATAAAGAAAAAAGACGATATACTAGTACTAACTTAAGACAGGTAAAATTCCCAAACCACCGTAAACATTTTATTAATGAATGACAAGTTAAATAATTAAACACAAACACAGAAGTTTGAACTGTGGCTGAAATTGATCGTCGCTTCCTAAACAATACTGTATAGTCCACAGACAAATCTCTTTTAATAATCAACACAGCATAATTACATCCGTAATATCAATGGAGGAACATCATATTGGAATCCACTGAGGCGTGTGTGTGTGTGCGATTGTGTATGCGCCGGGGTGAGTGCGTATGTGTGTGAGTGCATGTCCACGCACATGTTAATTCTGTGCTGGTCACTGGAGGAAGCTACGCAAGAGAAGGCAAAGCTGTGATTGCGTTGAGCACTGTGCTGCGACCGACAGACTTAATACCAGCCCCACTGGGCCGAGATCAGCTATTAAGATAAACCGGGCCAACTTAGTTTAATTCCTGGGCAGAATTACGCTGAAACCTGGCCTGCATTTGCATTCATGGAAATTTCATTAAAAGCCTAATTTTTGCAAAGATTTAGGTTCTCCTGTTATTTCTTAAAGCAGACCATTGCCATTTGAATGAATGCATTATGCATGAGAAGCACTGTGACATAAAGCAGTTTAGGGAAAGACACACCTTTTATTTCAAGCCCTTGATTTATATGAGAGAAAAGAGCGCACGTATGATCCAGCATCATGCACAGGCCCCATGTACAGCTGTGCTCTCTTTGTGGTCATGACCTCTTTGAAGATGCCTGTGTGTGGTACAATTGTTGGTCCATTTATCTGAATATAAATTGAAGCAGGTCACCGACTGATCCAGCAGTTCAGCCACACAATCAGATTAACCACGTCTGCTGTGACTTCAGTGAGGCTTCAATAAAGCAAACTGTAACAAACCTGGTCACCCTACGGTTAAAACACAGCCTGACAGTGAGCTATTGGTTCCTGGAACTGTGGCTACCCATAAGGCAGTTCTATTCTCATAATCACCACACATAATGGATGATATGGGTCAACGTGGAGGTGGGGTATTTTTCATGCTCACTTTTAGCCAGCCAGCCTATTCTTTTTTAGAACCTCTTCATGAGCAAGTTGGAACATCGCTGAATCTCACACTGCATTTCTTCCTGTTTTAACCTTGGTTTGACTTGTTTACCTCGGTACGTCAAGAGGAGGTCACGCTCGAGGCTCTCAAAAGACAAAAAAAAAACCCTCTAAAAACTGAAAACAGCATGTTGTGACGGTGGCAACAAGTTTTTACAAAATTGTATACAGTAGACTAACACGATTCTCAAAAATGAATTTACACCAAAAGTGAGCAAATAGCTCTGAAAACCATTTTTGATGAACGTGTAATATGCACACACGTCTGTCAGATGTGTTATATTTTCATATATGTTTTTATATTCAGCCATGCATTTATTGCTGTGTCCTGAATATAAAACACAATAAACCATATGGCGTTTTTATTTGTTTTCTGACGCAGGTTTACGGTGACAAATAAAAGTAAATCTATAGGTGTTTTATGACAAAGGAAATGGCACGAGGCTCGCTGCACCCTGATGACTGAGGACAGTAAATATGACCATCAGCGGCCAAGAACTGTAACCTCTGAACATGACTTTTGCTCATCGCATCTATTCATTTGTATTACAAGACATGCACGCTGTTGACGCTGGCCCCCGGTTTGCCAGCATGCTTATATTTCTCTGCTTGTCACACTAAGACTTTTTACAATCATGCAAGAAATAAATGCATTTATCATGTCCAGTGTCTTCTTCTCACATACTGTACACACACACACACACACACACACACACACACACACACACACACACACACACACACACACACACACACACACACACACACAGAACAGCTATAGCCTCGTGCACTTTTGCCTCCCACTACCTAAATCCACACTGTAACACTGTCAGGGGGGTTTTAGTGAACATGTTTACAGTGCTGTGCGGACAGTGATCATGAAGTAGCCTCTTTTCCCCCCAGCTCCATCTCAACCGCCTTAAACTTTAATAGTGGACAGTTAAATATTAATAACTGATATCAGTGGGGGCTGCTTTACTGTTTTTGGCAGCGGTACAACATTTGGCCGCTTGAGCTCCATAACTACTGCACTGGTCCTGCTCCAAAGAATGCTTACACACACACACACACACACACACACACACACACACACACACACACACACACACACACACACAATGCAGAGACACAAAGGCTGTTTTACGGAGAACTGGTGTATTACTCTGTTAGGCGTATTGTTGCAAGTATTGTTTACTTAAAAAAACAAACAAAGAGAAAGATTATTCCTGGAAGTAAATAATTTGAAGTTACATAACACAAAAGAATTCAAGGTAAAATAATCCAAGAAAACTAAAAGTAGGCCAGAGAGTGCAGGTGTTTTTTGCTTGTTTGTTTTTCTCTATTTGAAAAGGTTTCATTTTTTTTGTTAGTTGAAAATAAAATATGACTAAGACAGATTTTTGTCCTGAATGTGGATTCATGTTTCTATGCTTGTACTATGCACTACAAAACATCTGATCTTAAGTTATTTATTTAATTTATTGTACTACCGTATATCTAAACAGTAATCATGTTTTAATAATACACTTCACCAACATACTTTAAAATACAGGCAGTTTTGTACAGTAATGTACTTTTATGCAAATATAGCTCAATACTGTAAAAGTTGATGACTTTGTGGACAAATTTATTAAGACAGGCAAGTATAATGTTATATATATATGAATGTAAACATGCTTTTTACTTTACTTGAAGGATCTTTACTGAAACATGAAATCTTTAACTTCCAGCCGCTGCATTAGAAGCATTGTTAATTTGAATTCAGTTCTTTATTTAAACGCAGATTGTTGTGAATGTGTGATGCTTCTCAGTCTATGTGTGACAGAGAAAAGCCTTATGATATAGCATAAAAAACACCACCATTACTATCATG
The DNA here is from genome assembly GCF_001858045.2 of Oreochromis niloticus. NCBI lineage: Eukaryota > Metazoa > Chordata > Actinopteri > Cichliformes > Cichlidae > Oreochromis > Oreochromis niloticus. The sequence continues at coordinate 55,987,415 of NC_031972.2, read as the reverse complement.
CAGCGATTCATCCTCAGGATAGTTGTTAAAAAGGTAGCCAGGTGTGTCAAAGTGTAGTGGATTTGCAACAAAGCTGATATCCTGTCACAGGTGAAGAACACGCACACAAGCACGCAAAGTGAAACAATGCCAATTAACAAAGAAATGACATCACTGTATGCAGGTTTTTAGCTCACATTCTAACTGTTGTTGTGGATTACAGATACTTCCATGAAAAACAGTTTAATGCTGGTAGAGCTGGCTGGTTATTTATTCAAATTCTCAGTGAAAATTCCTTAAAATGTAAGAAACACCATTTGAACATTAAAAGGAAAAACACACATGACTGCACGTGGGTACAAATGGAGGACAGAGAACAAAGGAAAGGCTGTCATTGTAGTTCAAAGACACATCATCAGTTTGGGGGTACTAAAAATTAAGCATGATGCTTATTTTTATTGTTTATTTTCTGCTGTCTTATCTGTACAGTATGAGATCTTATTTCAAACAGCATCCATGTGCTCTGCTTCTTCATGTTCTCAGGTATGCCAGCTTGTTGACAGAGATGTCTCAGTTTGTCTTTCCGCATCTTTATTAACACGCCGTGTGTCCACAGGTCATCTGACATTCCCCTATCTGTCTCCTGGTGCTGGAGGGTCTCAGGTTTGACCTGGTACCTCCACCAACCTCCACCAACTATCAGCTTAGCGCTGCAAAAACACAACCTTTTCTGCCTCAAGGCTATAGTAAAACAGGCCACACTTCAATCACAATTACCTTAATTAGAAGAGAGAAACTAAAACTCAGCATTTGCACGAGCGACAGAAAATGCTGGAGACAGTCAACAGAGGTTTAAATCAAAATATAAGTTGTGTGCTTGAACTTGTGGTGGAGGATTTCATCAGCAAAACTAAACTAGTTAACAAGCCCTTGACTTGAGCCTTGCATGTGCACATTCCCTCATACACCCCCTTTTTCCATAGAATATTATCTTCGAGCTTCAAATATGGTCAACTCCTTTAAATTATTCTGAAGCATATGAATGTATAAATAAGCGAAAATGTGGAATCAAATTGTTCGGGGGTACTTCACAAATTTCAAAGTAAAAGTAAACAAAAACATAAATAAATATTTCTCAACTAAACACATATTCCCAACGAGAATTTGCCTATTTATGTTTTATCTGAGGAAAAGACTCATCCAGCCGGCACAGAAGAGCGGGTGTCAGCAGTTTTGGTCCGACTCCGTTCTCTCTGTTCTTGTTTTCACTGTTTCTCTCCGTCTCTCTCATCCTCTTGCCTTATGTTGTGCTTTGCATTTCCCAGATGAATCAGATGGGTTAAGAAGTGAAGTGAGCACATACGCAGTAATCCTTTATTTGCTTGACGAACATATTTGTTTACTCCAGGGTCCTCGCTCTTGGAGGTAATTACATCCCCCCATATCTCAACCTCTAATTACAGGTTTTGTAGTACAATCAAGGTCCTCAAAGTCACTTGCAGTGAAACACCTTTTTATGAGCTTTATTTAATATAATTTGCTGTTAATCATATTCCATAACCTAACATTTTGTACAAACCTCTTTGCACACTTTGAGAACAGCTCTCTTTTAAAAAAAAATGATACTCAACCCAATTTTAGTTAAACTCCTAAATGTCCTCTCTTTCACCCTCCCACATCCTGTGAAAGTCTCCCTATAACCACCGTTCATCTGGTGAAACTTTGTTGACTACCAGTCGCCGCGATGAAGCTTCAGGCATGCAGCTTGTAAGCCTGTTCTCATCCAGAGGTCATTGTGGAGGAGAGCTCAACGGGCCGGCACCGGTCCCCACTGCGCTGCCAAGACGAGAGCAGGAGCGCACTAATCTGAGAATTGGGGGGGATTAGGCTGCACTGTTATTGTCTGTTTGATGAGGGATTAAATTTGGTTAATCCAGACCTTCATATGGGATTCCTCATTTAAGATAGCAACCCAGTTCCATCACACAGCTGTACCAAGCCTCTCTCACCCACTCTCTCTGTCTCTGCCTCATCTTTCTCATACCAATCAATATTTCCTCACCCTTTCTCTCTCTCTGTCTCTCTCTCTTCCTGTATCTACACCTTCACTCTTCATTTACTCTGATTGTGATCTTTTGGTCACGTCCGAGCATGATTTGGAAATACTTCTACCTTTGTCTCAGCGTTAAGAGAGAAAAACATGTGTAGCAACTGCAATAAGTCTTAAAAAAACAAACTCAAAATTAATATGTGGGGTTTGTAACAAAGAATATCGTAATATTTCACAGGTGAATACTGAAGAGCGGTATTATGAAAAAAACATTAATGAGCTTCATACATTGATCCATCATCCTTCAGCCAACAAGTAATTTATTTACTATAATTTTGATTTATTTAGACAAGGTCAGATGTTCCATACGTCACCTGCTGAAGATAAAAATTATATTTTTCTTTCAATACTGTCTTGTTATTTCAAATATATTTTTTAATATATTTTTTTATATGTATGAAAAATAAAAAAAATCTGAGAACGATGCAGCTCACTTTCAAGTGTGTTATTTTGCTTTTTTTGCTTGTTTTTTGTCCTTAAACGTGCAGATTCAGCTTTGACAGACCATCTATCTTAGCATAATTTTTCAAAGATGAAATATTGACATCATTTCTCCTGTTCATAACACTGATTGATGAAAGTGAATAAATTATTTCTCAACTTCAAATATTCATGATTCAAATGTAATTTTCTATATATTTCTGTAGATGCAGCGAGTCTCCAGAGAACACATAAAAAGACAATAACAATTTTCTAAGTACCATTTTGCTGCATCATCAATGTCCCTGCTGATGTATTCAGTTTTATTGTGCTTTTCATTCAGTCGATACAAAAAAGGAAGTGGCTTCTAGATGGCTCGCCACTTGCCAATACAAAGGCACAACCATAAAAGTATATGATCTAATTGATTCGTAGTGAAAATATATTCCGGAGTTTTATGCATCCGAGTAGAGCCTGCACAGAAAACAGATGTAGATATATTTCATTATCTCCCAAAATATGCTTACTAGTGACAGGCAAATAAAGCCACATATGTACATTTAAACAGTTAATAAAACAAAGGCTGTTTAACAATCAGAGCGTGTGGGAGGGCAGGGGAGAGAGATGGGTAGAAGTCGGTATATCATCCATTTATATCTGCACAGCAGCTTGTAAAATCCCAAGCATTGTCCTTGCCACACGTGCACTGCTTCCTTCTTACTGACATCTCCCTCCTCCTCCTCCTTCTCCTGCGTTCACTCAGCTCCGACACCATTTAGAACAGTTGGCATCATTAATGGGAGGGATTGCCTCTAAATTGGCAACAATGAAAAGACAAATTATGAGTGGCAGAGTGCTGGAAAGAGAGAGAGGGTGGGTGGGAGGAAGAAGGGAAGAATTAGAGTATTTGAATAATTTAGCCCCCTGTGGCTGGGATGACAGGAGTGTTATTCTGAAGGAAGGCCCCGCTGCTTGAGAAATGAGAGGCTGTAATGAAACGTAAGCACGCGCGCGCGTGTCTCCGTGTGAGTGTGTACGTGTGGGTGAAATGCGTTGCTGTTCCTCAGTGTGTTTTTCCTTTTTGTCAGAAACAGAGAGGCAGTTTGGCATGTCAGCAGCGAGGTTTTTGTTTTGTAAGCTCTGTGCACACTTTCTCCAAGTCATTACTCTATTTACCCCTGAAACTATCCTGTATGTACAGCAGACCAGAGCTTCCACAACTTTAGTGTAACTTTTCTTAAACAATATTGAAAAAAGGAGCTAGTTCCCAAATGTGGTGCAATCCGTGAAGCATTTGTACTGGACCAGTCAAACAGTCTCTGTCTTCTAAATGTATGTGAATGTGGGCCCAGTGACAGCTCCGTCCCTCACCTGTCCCCCACAGCGCTATCTAGGGACCTCCTCCCAGGCCTTCTCTGTAGGGAAGAGGGGAGACACCCCAGACACCTCCCCACACTCAACTCCACTTCTGCCTTTGAACACTTCCACTACTTCAATGGGAACTTGTATAAAAAAGCTCCTGCACTCCATTCCTCACACAGCCACTTATAAGAAAGAATTCTCTCTTTCTCTCCTCTCCCACCAGTTCTCCTTCTCCCTGCCTTCTCTCTCTTTCTCTGCTGGCACTTGTAATTATCTTATGCCTGGGAGACAGGTTTTAAGCAGAGGTGTCAGGCCAGGTGCTTCCTGACAGCTGGGGATGATTAGGAGACTTCTGGAGTTCTGTCACTGGTCTCCATGGTGCTCCCCACGGCGGCCGGGATGCCTTGTTGTCACAGCAACAATAGCAACTCTTAATTTGTTGACGGGGAGAAATTCATCAAGGCCTAGGTGGCTCTGCAGCCCTAAACAACAGGCCCTCTGGGGGGTAGAAAGGCGCACCAAGGGACCAGGAACTGGACTACTGATGGAGAGACAAAACTTCTGCAGCTACTCCTCACTTTGCTCAAAGATTATACACACTTCAGCTTCTCACGTTTTATCCATTGCCTTCTCTCACTTTCTGTCTCCTGATGCTCCCTCTCTGCAAAACTCTCCATCCCACAAATTGACCTCGGCCCATTTATTTCTCTCCCTATCCACACACACAAAGACAGGTATACAACGACGCACGGACTGATTAGTTCGTTAGAGTCCAGCTCACTGTTCTTGGTATTCCCGCAGTGTCTGTGTGTGCATCTGTCTGGGGTTTTTGTGTGTGTTTTTTAGGTGCATGTTGTAAAGCACGTCTGGCAAATGTGCTTTCAAGAGCACTAACAGCCATGTGTGTAACTCTTCCTGTGTTATAACCTGTGTTTTGAGACTACAAGAGGCCAGAGAGTTGCACACAGACACACAGACCTCATAAATGTTGGATTGGAGTCCCTCTGCTGTGCTACAGACACTCTCACTCAGCCTAACAATTGAACCAGAGTGCTGCTGGGATACATTACAGCCCCAAATCACACATGCACAGCCTGCACAAGTACAGAATGAGACCTGCAATGTCTCACAACAGAACAGTTTGAATTTAAGCGTGTTAATATGTATATAAATATATATAAACTATGTAGGAATATTATGGAAATGTATTAATTTTTATTGGACGATGTGGATACATCGACCTGATGCAGGTCTGACAGTGTCAGTCTAAAACTGCATGTAAGCACAGTAATGCTGAAAAGAGCAATGCAAATATAATATTAATATTAATATTAATATTTACATGAATCTGAGAAAAACTATAGGTGGCGGAAACATAAGAGGTTAAGATGTCTTGATGCATGCGCAATCATCCAGGTAAGGAATAAAGACTAAGACTGAAGAAGTCACTTGGATGAGTGACGAAGCATTTCTCGCACCGAAAACGCTACGTCTATAAGAGGTTAAGGTTATCTGCAATGGCACTAAGGAGTACGAAAAGATGGAAACATCTTTTTAAAAGAAATGGCTAGTCTGAAAGTTAGAAACATCTGACACCATGTCTTTTTTGCCCTTTCTGAATCACTTCAGTTGACTTTGTGACTGTAATGTGTAAATTAATAACCAAACACAACAGATCAAGTGACTCCTTCGTCTCTGGTGCTGGACTATGCAGGCAAAGGATCCAGAAGAACAGTTTGACAGTAGTCTACCCTCCTTAAGGATACTACTTACTGAGTACTTCTTGCCTACTTAGGCATCTGCTAACATCATTTCTTTTTACAGTATGCAAAAAAAAAACCAAACCTGCAAGCTAACTTGTAATTTGGGGGTTTTGTATAGTGCGTACTGTCTCCTCTTTGTCTGTCATCTCCAACATGATTTTCTGCAGTTCTAGACATACAAAGGCAGTAGCTATCCTCTTCTATAGCATCCTACTCTTTGTTTCAGTTTTATGCAGGTTGTTAACCTGCATTAAGATCCAAATGAACGTAGCTTCCTGGACTTAAAAATGAAGCCAATGTGGAAATGGTTGAAACCTGCATTCTTCCTAAAAGCCAGGAGGGGGTGATTCCTCTAGTCAAATCAGACCTTAGCCTCAGTAAGCACTTTCCTCATTATTTCATGGTCTCAGTTGCTAGTTTCAAGCTGTAATGAATGCAACATGATACTTTTTTAAAACTTATGGTCAATATTATAGTAAAAAAAACCCAAACAATAAAGCAGGGTATGCTTTTGTGCAGGCCTACGTTTTGATTAACAAGTCACATCTGTATGAGCGTGCAGTGACCTCAGGAATCAGATCCACCCCACACTTAACAAATCTGGTTAGCAACGGCAAAATACACTCAGCTGCAGTCTTCAAGATGGAACTTTACTAATCAGTAGGTGGTGGGTATGTCCATTTATTATTATACATTTATAATGTTATGTTTAGGATATTATTATGTGTGTGTCATCAACTTGATATCAATATTTAATCGTTTTTATTTTTTTATTTTTTTTTTAAAAAAAGGCCTAAATACAGCAGGGCTAAACTCAACATTTGTTGGCTGTGCTACTGCGCCATGCAAGCAAATCCCTCTAAAGCTATGTATCGCTATTTGTGGGGCACACACACACACACACACACACACACACACACACACAGTGAGAGGAACAGAGAGAGAGAAAGAGTTGGCCTGTCCAATTATGTCTAAGTGATCAGTGAGAGAGATTTTCAGCGGAAACACTCTTCAGTTGTCTGTATGATGAACTCAGCGGGGTGAAAAGCACATAGAAACATGCACACACACACACACACACACACACACACACACACACAGGCTCTGTGGAGACCCACGGTGGCAAAGCGAGAAGGTCTAATTGAGGGGAGATAATGAGTGAGTTTGGGCCTCCCCGCTGGCACCACCATGGTTGCTCTCTCACCTCTCATCACATCTCCATTCACTGGCAGAGACAAGGTGCTCAACATGCAAAGGAGCCTCTTAGTGATGCCGCTATTGATTTGCCTTCATGAAAGGCCTGAAATTAATATTGATTCAGAAACATCCACATGATAAATTTATTATGCACTTGGTATGTTTGATACATCTTAAAGGCAAAGAGAATGAGCAGGATGCGATGGACTGAGTAAAGAATAACTTTTTTTTTTGCTGTTCCTACCCATAATGACATTTTCAGGGAGAGGGGGTACACTTTGAGAAGTAAAGAGAGAAAAAAAACAAGTTAAGAGGGAAAGTTAAGTAAAATGCTGATATCGGCAGAAGAGCGTTCGTTGTGAGCATTGTTCGTACGCTTTCTTGCAAATACAGAAAAGAGGAATACTAGAGGGGAATAGGAGCTAATTAAAACCAAGATCAAAGCTTCCCTCTAAGTGTTTTTCCTCGACACATCCGGGGAAAACTCAAAACACTGCTTTTATTTTTCTGCCACCTCAGATATTTCATTTTGGGAAAAAAAAGACAAATACAGTGAACTTTCTTTGAGTACATATCGTTAACTAATCATCCCATTCAATTTGCTAACATGACCTGGTAACAAAAACACTGTGTCAGTCACGATTTGTGTGTTGTGATAACCAGCACTCGTTTATGACCCTCCTGCACATGCCTGGAACCTTTTCACAACCAAGATTGCCCAGATCCTGATTTAATGTCTCTTCATAAACGATCTTGTCCTAATCCAGCACCAAGCAATTAAGAATTGAGTCTTCATCTCCATTAACATTTCAATTAATTTTCAGTGCAGTGTGTGTGCGTGTCTGTGTGCGTGTGTGTGTGTGTGCGTGTCTGTGTGCGTGTGCATGTGTGTGTGTGTGTGTGCGTGTGTGTGTGTGTGCATATGTGTGTGTGTCTGGGGCCCAGGGTACTGATAGATCCCCTGTAGCTCTGCGAGGATTACACCCCTAATCTACACTGTCACTCTGAATGAGCCCATAGACACACACTGCACTGAGGGGTGTGGGAGCTGTCAAAGCTTGTTATTGTGGATGGTATAGCCTCACACATACACACACACATGTGCACGTACACATAGGCCCCTCACCCACAATGGATTCTGACACAGTATACATACTGTATGTATGGCTGATATAAGGTTCCCTGTCCACAGAGAGTTTTTACCTCATCAGTAACTTCCAGTTACTGTCCCAGATTTGTGGGCTTTGTAATTTGTCTTGCTAACAGCATTAGGTAAGAAAATCTGGGTATGAGTACATGCTCTGTCTCTTTTGAAATCATAAATCTCTGTGAATGACAAAAGTGACATTTTTCAGAACGAATGCACTCCATCCTAGTGATTTTATATAGGTTTAAAGTAACTGAAAAGTGCTTCTGTTAGATTCAATACAATTTTAGCTCTGCAAAAGCAAAATACCAGTATTTTCTAAGTACAGTTTGCAAGTGCACATGTTTTTTAACACGTATTTTTCATTATCAGCTAACTATGGTGCAGTGATAGCACCTTTTTGCTACAAAGTAAGAAAGTTCATTGTTTGAACTTTCTTACTCTGTTTGGTTGCTTCAGCCTGGAATCTAAGCAGCATCTTTTTCAGGTGGTCAGCTGTCATGCAACGTTTCATCAAAGTATTTGTCCTTGCTTATACTGGACGACAGTTAGTCAGTAACACACCTGAAGATACCAGGAGTTGCAACACAGCCTTTCATTAGCTCTGCTGTTTATGGGGAACTAACCTTGTCCTTGCTGCCTGATGTTTTGGACATCTTCAGTAGCTTCCTCATAACTGTCCTACGAATGCAGCCCCATAGCCCTATAGTACAATCCATGTAGTGCTCAACCATGTACCCTGGTGCTCCATGCACCAGACAAATTGATGTTGCCACTCATGACTTGAAGAACTTTGGAGTGGATTTTACAGATGGGTTTATTGCCCGGAATCATCTGCAGTGAAAACATCAGCTTTGTGCATACGCTGAGACCTGATGATGATGATAATGATAAAAGGGAATGTCAGAAGACACACACACGCATGCACACACACACACACACACACACACACACACACACACACACACACGCTGCATTAAGTGTCCAGGAACTGGCCCACTGGCTCCTATTTCCCATTATAAAATGAGCAGCCCTGCCTTATAAAACCTTACATTTTTTAAAATTTAATATCTCAAGTCTTTATGCAGGGTTTCAGTTAAAAGTTTGATTGTGAACTATTTTTCAGGCAAATCGTCACTCTGCAGTTATTTAACTTCTTAAACTGATTATTTAATTTGTTCCTAGATAAGCTCATGTTGATGAAATAAATATTTTGTTAATATTCAGGGTAAAATGGAATTACATTTTCATGTAAAAATATAATATAGAAATTAACTTTTGATCCTTTGATCTCTGTTGAACTGATTTTATAGCAATAACAAAATATAGCAGTCTCCTGATTTGATCATGTCAAATTTCTACTACAAAAACGTTGCTTCCGTGTTATGCCCCTATTTCCATAATTGCAAAATGCTTCTTGGAACAGATTCAGAAATACTGAGGCGATCCACTGAAATTTGGTATCTACAAGTATGTGAGTCCCAATATGAGGGGAAACATTAAAGTAGATTTATACCCAGTTGAAGCTGTAACATCACCATCACTCTATAGGTTTGTGGAGGTCAGAGTCATCTTGTGATGCTCTCTGGTCCAATAGGAAGTGACATTATTACCTGGTCCACTCAGAATTGTAAGTGATTGAGTTGTGCTGTAATGTGACACTGTATTGAGTTAGACCCAGACAGGTCATGCCAACCCTTCTTTCCTCATTAGCATCACCAAGCCTTAAAAACGGCCTGCTCACACCGATCAATGACCCTAATATACATACATTTGCATACTAACCTAATGGATCTCTGGCTTGATCAGACCTGACCGACACATGGACATTTGACTGTGTGTCAAGCGCTTATTTGCACTAACATCAGGTGTCCTAACATGTCATGAAATAAGGTTTCAGCGCAAAATTATCAAGCTTGAATTCTTGATTTGGACACACCAACCAGGTTGGCAGTCGTTCCAACTTTGTGGCTCTCCAGCATTTGTTGTTATAAGCATCAAAACTGATTGGCCATTTTAGTTTTAATCAGTATTAATATTGTAAGATTAAGAAGATTAAGATTAAAGGAACTCATTTAAAGACAAAAATTGATTGTGATAATAATACAGTTTCACTGAGCCATAGTGTTAGTACAGACACTATATCAAAGATGGATGTAGCCACAGTGATGTCCCACATTGGTCTGTCTCTGTGGCCTTTGCTATCACGCTCTTTTAGGGTGAATAAACAAACATATTTGGACAAGAGAATGTTAGGCTAATGCCAGCAAGCTTAGCATGAATAGACTGTATAGGTGCATCCCACAGTTGCAGATGTCTATCATGTTTGAACACAGTTTGCACTCAGAAATCAGACTCAGCACAGTGACAGCAGTTTTAAAGTGCTTATTAAAAAGTAGGAATGAGTTAACTGAGAGCGATCCTTCAGTAGAAACGCAATCAGGAGTAATACCAGAGAAGATAGACGGAGTGAGAAGTGGCAAAGGTGAGTTCATCAGAATCTTGAAAGCCATGTGATCAGTTTCAGTGGCTTTACTTATTTGATTCTTGCACAGGAGGTCTGGAGGGGAAATAACAGGCAAGCAGAGATTCAAAGCAGCTGGGTGAGTGACAAGGGAGAAGGGAGAGGCAGGTAGATTACTGGTAAATACTTGGGTAAATGGGTAAATTGGCTGGCAAGTTCTGGGATCCAGGGCAGCAGTGATCCAGCTGAGCAGGTCTGCAAACAGACTTCGAATAGGAAACTAAGCAGCAGACAGAAAAGAAGCTCTGCCCATGTGCAGGCTGACAAGGAAGTGCCTGCTACAACTCCACCTGAGAGATAGGAGGAGAACTGAGAGAAAATAGAGAACAAAAACTCCATTCCTGCAAGGACCATAACAATATCTGTTAATACATCTAACAAAGAAGATACAAAAACTTTATTTGTGTCAGCTATATAATAGAGTTATGTGTAGTATACTAGATTCTGAACAACAATATAAAAACAAAACAAAATAAAAAACCTTTTGATGTTATGAACCTTTTAGTTCCCATATTGTAATCTAGTATCTCGTTTTCCTTTCAAAGACCTTTCCAAAGACCTGTGACACATGACTGTGCAGGCTGGAGGACTTGTTGTTCTACTCCATGGGTCCATATGTAGTATCTGTTGTTTTGCTGCTCCTTCAAAAAGCTAATGCGCTCTGAGATTGTTTTCACATATATCCAGCATTTATCGATATTTCTGTGTCTGTCTGCCTTTCTCAATATCTATCAATGCGCGACTCTCTCTGATCTCTAACAAAATCACTATCACAAGAGAAAGAAAGAGTGAGAAAGAAAGCTGACTGTGTAAACTCCTGCCAAGTATCCTCCTCAGGGCAGGCTTAGACGAGTCTGTGGCAGTCCATTTATTTATCAGTGAGTAAATTCAATAAAAATGCCCATTTATGAAAGAGGGGAAATAGGAGTGCTGTCTGACCAGAGGATATATCACAGCTGGGAAACTCACTGCTGCTCTTATCTGTCCAAAAATGTTCAGATTTTTCAGCGCTGATGACGTATAGCACTCCCTATGCGCTTTTACAGTGGCAGGGTGGGAGATACCTTTGCTGGGGGAGATACCATTGATTCTTTATAACGTGTAGCAGACAATGACACACACCAGCTTGTGATATAATAACAACAATGAATAAAACAGCCGCAATGTACATTTTTAGTGTCAGTTGCTGATCACTCATTTAATGCAAGTTTTTGCCCTTTTTCAGAACCGTTGCTTAAATAGATATATCCAGATTATTAATTAAGTAATTTCCAAATTTATAACATCTTAAGGCAAGACAAGACTTTTGGTATCGCAAGCTTTCTGGTTTCCATTTGTAGTCCACTTGTGCTGACTAGTACTGACCATTCATGCTTGATTTTGGTTGCTTTAAAGTCCATGCTTTAAAGCTGGACTGCAATCCCAAAGCCATCGGCTACCTTCAGATGATGATTTTAATTTTCATTAGTTTCTTTTTAATTGTTCTGAAAAACGACGGTCACACAGAACCAAAAATATTGACTGGGATGTCCCCAAAGGCAAATTTGGCAGGAAAACTATGCACACACAAATGCACACACCCCACACAGACAAACATCCCGTAAACACTCAAAGTTGTAGCACAATGACCTGAACTCAGAGCCATTACAGCATTATTAAGTTGAACAGTGACAAACACATACACACACCCTCTCTGAGTGCACATCCTGAGATGTTTACAGCTAACAATGTAGGAAACCTCGTTGGACACTTGGTGATTAAATGAGCAGGACAGGGCAACAGCACAGTCCCCTGTCACTCAGCTGATGGCAGATTAGTTGTCTGAGTGGCAGCCATCAACTGCCATTCTGGACACACGCATACACAGACACACACACACTTGCAGGTGTCAGCAGGCCTATCTCTGTTGACAGGTCTGGCCACATGTTTGCCTGTTCCACTGCCTGTCCAGCCCTGTCTCACCACCTATCTGTCTTTAGGTCCTACATTAACCACGTTACTTGAATCCTTTTTTTCTGTATTGCAGTTGGTGAAATGCATACACACCCTTTTCTGCTCCTAACCGAAAAACAGGCCGGGCAAGCGGCTGAATGACAATTGGACAGATCCATGCAGGTCCCCAAGGGCAACTGCAGTGAGTGTGATTAGGTCCACTCATGGGTCATTGCAGCAATTTACACACACACAAGCACACACAAATTGACCTGACATAATATTCTCGGGAACCATGGCACCTGCTATTGAAAGGTGAATAGATGTGTGTCAGTAACCTCGCACACATCTATTCAGGATTTTTTAAAACCCTCTTCATTAGTGGCTGTTGATCTGTGGTAGATCAAATGAGGGGATGGGATGGAGTAGTCTGGAAATGAATTTGGTATGAATAATTCACAGTTTGGGTTAGTTCATGCTCATATTATTAATCCAACAGGCTTAAAGATCAGATATAAGAGTGGTATTTTAGTTGATGGTTCACCAACATGCAAACAAGCAGGAATACCAGTTTTCTCCTTTAAATATGTGGATTTTTTTAATTGTAGGTTCTTTACAGTGTGAAAGTGGTTTATAAAATTTTGCCTTCATACACTTTTTTACACTTTCTTTCTACACTTAGCATGTTTTTTGTTATTCACAGTTTTATGACACATAGACATCAAAAGAACTACTTGGTTAGATTAAGATAAAGGCATTATCCATGAAAACCTGCTTTAATATAAAACCACTTGGCACTTTTAATGTGGAATGACCAGTATTGCACTGATTTAGTTTGTACGGGACTAGAAAGTGCCATGTAGCCAGTGTCAGTATCATTTGTCATTTGGAATACGGTGTTACCTTTTCTATTTCTATTTTTACTGTGAACCTGCAGTTTACTAACTGCTAACAAAATAGTGGAAAAATCTGAAAGAGGGTTTGCCTCATATTTTCTCCTTTTGGGTAAATTGTAAACTGTATGACTAGTTCATTTTCAGATTTTGAGAAAGCGTTTGTAAAATCTGTGATATGGCAGGAGTATGGAATGCATGAATGTGGTCAGGGTTGTCCATACACTTTCGACGACAGTCGTTCTTACATCAGTCAAGCTTTACAACTTAATTTTCCACCACACAAAGAAAGAGAACTTCCCCTTTCTCCATGGCTGCATTCCCATGGCAGTTTGCACAAACCCCTCTGGCAAAGCTTTATCCCAGAGCTAACATGCTGGAAAGCCTCTGAGTACCCCAATGATCAAAGTCGCCCATTTGTTTGAACACTCTGAGACAGAGTCATTAGAAATGCATATTACACGACAGCTATTGCATATTAACACAGTCAGGCAGCCAATTAATCATTAGCTCATCAATATCTCATTTGCATGAAATTATTCTCTTTTAAGAGCCCGTGTCTGAGGTGACGGGGTGAGCTCATCGATAATGCTAATGTCCCTGCGGGCCTGAGAGAGGAAAGGGAAGAGAAGGGGGGTGGGATAGAGAGGGGGAGACCTTGTTCAAGTGTTTGACTCCCACTTTAAATACCATATGAAGAGAATTAGCATGTACATCAGCTAGAAGAGTTTTATATCAAAGAGGTAAGGGGGAGTAAGTGCAGGAGAAATAAATGTATGCAGGTGAGACGTGCTTAACACATATACAAATATACGCACATGCACACAGACACACCTCCACTTATGCTATTGGCAAGGCCAGTGTGAGTGGAGTGTCTCAAGGTCGCCTAAGGCTCAGGGCTCTTATAGATTGCAGCTATGCTGTGTGTGTGCCCTGACCACACCTCACTGTGTGTCAGCGTGTGTTCGAGGGCTGGTAGATGAAAATGGCAGCGCTGGGACTGATTCTGTCACCCTTCCCTAAAGAGGAAGGTGAGATGTGCCATGCTTGTTATCCATCAAGACATCGATTCCTCAGACGGAATATAGAAAAAAGGGGGAGAAGCGGAAATCCAACAAGGAAAGACATTAGAATTACTTGTTAGCCAATTTGTATAATGATGAAGGAGACAGCAATGCGAATGAAACATGTTTACCTAAAGCTCTATGATAAACTGCATCTGAGCAATTTTCCAAATAAGCTTGAAAATTGATTTAGAGAAAATTTACAACAACTTGCTATTGTAAGAACCTGCTTTTTCCAAACTTTGAAACGTACATGTCAAGAACAGTAGTTTTAATGGTAAGAGCAGCTGTGCAAACTCCATCTGCTGATGAGCAAAGTGGGATGGGTTGAAAACTCCAATAAAAGCTGTTGAGTGAGTTAGAGTTCAGGTGTTTACAGTCTTTGCAGTCTGTGATTATAACGGTTCCAGTTACCGATAGATGTGAACAAAATCTCTTTACTATACCAGATGCAGATGTGTGCATATGAGCGTGCGAAATTTGTAGGCAAAGCGCAAGTTTTTGGCGCCAAACATTTTCTTGACCAATCATGTTTGAGCTGGTTTTGTTTGCATGCAGGTAGACAGTCTGTGCAAAAAGAAAAAAAATGGATATTCTGGTTAAATCAGAAGTTCCTGGTTTGCAGAGTTGCTGTCAAAGTTGTCTTTATCATATTTGGCATTCTTTGCATGACAGAACCTGCATTTGTGGATGGCATAGTGAAACGTTTTCACAGACAGTGATGTCTGGAAGTGTTCTGAGTTCGTGCAGTGATTTCCATATCAGACTCATACATGTTTTTAATGCAGTTCAGCAGGAAAATCATCAGTGTCCAGTATAGATTTTCAGCCTTGTCCCTTGCACACAGAGATTTCTCCAGATTCTCAGAATCTATTCATCATACAATGTACTGTAAATGATGACATAATACTGAATTTGTAGTTTTTTGGAGACTCTCTAAGATGCTCTTTTTTTTTTTTTATAGCGAATCGTGTTACTGAATTGTTCCAAATGTGTTTTTTTTCTAATACAATTTACATTTCCAGTCTTTTGCTACACCCGTCCCATCTTTTTGAGGTGTGTCAAATTGAAAATGACTGTATTTTTTTCTTAAAACTGTACATTTTCTCACTTTAGACTGTTGTTTTGCATTTTATTCTAATGTTCGATTATGAAAACTATAAATGTTTATAAGATTTGCAGATCACTGCTTTTTTAAAAGTTTGTAGAATTGTGGTCATATTTTGATGATTGACCCCGAGGATTATTACATAAAGCTGAAATCCATCTTGTCCTCTTTCAGCAGGCTTCTTTCTCCTTCGTGTCCTCGTCCCCATTCTAGCTCGACAGGGTCATACAGGCACTCTTAGCTGATTACCAAACATGAAAAGGGTTTCCTAAGTTCAAGACTTTTCATTGATTACTGATGTTCTCCTCTTTCTTCTCACTCTCTGTCTTTCCTCTCCTCATTGTCAGTCCTCCCACTTCTCCCCCACCTTTACATCTTTCTTGGGCCCTTCCTCTCTTTACTAGCACCAGACCCTGCACATGTCACCCACGTTAAGTATGGTCAACATAAAGCAACGCTGCCAATTGCTGTAACTGTGCATGTGTGCATGCACACATCTGTGTGTCTTTCTATTCAAGTGTTTGTGTTTGAGGATACACTCGAGGCCTAATTAGAACTGTTATAGCTGCAAAGGGAGTGGTATAATGGCACATAATGAAAAATGCCAAATTTCCTGTCCAATAAATGGGAAATTGATTAATGAAAAGCACTTTGATATAGAAGAGGTAAAGCGTTGTTGGATATAAAAGATGATGTATTAATCCTCTGCTGTTACAGATGGTTCAACCCTCCTGACAACTGCTATTCTGTCGAGACACTGTTAGCATGCATAATTATGCTAATTAAGACCTAATTAAGTGCTAATTCTTTAGAGAGTCTCTTTCTTTGGTTCTAATTTAACACGACTCAGCATTTAACACTTCTTAAAGAATTTCACACCCCCTGTGATCCTGTGATTCATTTGTAGTCCTCGTTTCATTTGTTATAAATTGTAGACACATGCAGGCCTCCGTGCTGGTCAAACAATGATGTAAAAAAAGGCCACGGTTGAGAGAGGAAAGGGCCTGGAGCAAGAGAGAAAGAGAAAGCGAATTCAGTGCATTGCAATGGTCATACACATAATTACATGAAATTAAATTATGATAGGTTGGCTTATATTAGACTCTGTCAGCCTATCAGCAAAATTTGGACATGGCTAATTAGTGAATAGTTGCAACACTTTATTGATTTTTATTTTTTCAAGATAGAGTTTGACAGGAGATCACTATTTACTGGTTGGTGTTTTCACTCTCCATTAATGATAACAATGTGCAGTGGCTACACACTTTGCATTTTTACTGTGTTTGTGCTTTTACTTGTTCACGTGGAATTAGTTTTCCAGCAGGGCGACAGGACATTGTTATTTTGAGTGACACACAGCTCAGAAGTTGTTACAGTATATTGCATCAGAGAAAAGTGAAAACTGTGTGACAGCGATCCAGTACGTGTTCAACAGTGACCCCCGCGTATATACAAGCAGTGACTCACTCCGTCATTAAAACAAAGCCATTACAAACTTGACATGACATCTGTCACCCCAGCCATCATCAGGGGTCAGGACTCTTGACCCTTCCCTGTCGTGGTGAATGTAGTGATCAGACATAACGCAACTCACTGATTGGCTGGGAAGCCCAGGAGCAAAAGCTGTTTCATAATGCTGTCCACTATACATTGTTTGAGTTATTCACTGTCCCATCATTGTGTCAGTTAGGACTTTTTTCAGATGCTGCAAATTAGGCGGCATGTTTTCTTGGATATATGATGTTTAATGGTTCCCAGCAATCTGCGTTTCACTGAACGTCACAAAAAAAGCCCTTACCGGCGAATGTTTTATCTGATGACATGTTTTTTCATAGTGCGTGGGAGTATATCCACACGTTTAAGAGGCTGAATAAATTCCAGATTGTATCTTTAAATTAAAATCACTGAAACCTGAAGTTACATCAACCACAGACAGAAAAATATTTCAGGAGACGAAACAGATGCAGTGCAGCGAGGGGATTTTCTATGTTACCTTAAATCACCGATAGGCCTGTAGCTTTGGAGCCGGGTGTGTGCACATAATGAAGTGTGCCACTAAGTAACTGTGGAGTCCCTGCCAAAGCTTAATTAGAGATTCATCCACTGGTATATATCACTGTTAGTGTGTGTCAACAGGGTGCCATGCATCAGCCACTGGCAGAAAGGGGTTTATGGCTCAAACTGTTTGTGTGTGTGAATGTGGGGGTGTGTGTTACAGCCACATCTAGGACTGTGAAATTAAAGACCAGTAATTAATGAGAGGTGGGAAGTTCAGCACCTGTTTCGCTCTATTGTTAATGGGGATCTTGCAGGAAATCCACTGCGTAGGGCCAGTGGGTGACTGAAAGATAAACAAGGTGTTTATGTCTGTTGTTCTTTTTAAATAAGCACCCATGTAGTCTGGCTCTGCATTGTTTCCCAATAAGCTTCATTAAAATAGCAATGTAAAGATTTTATAAGAAGTGAAAATATAATAATGGAAGTAGAGGATAAAATAGATTGAGTGGTAAATCTAAGAACCTCTAGTTTAGATCAAGTAACCAAAATGTAACTAAAAATCACAGCTTAAAACAAAATCTTCCAGTTTAGAACATTACATTTAAAAAACTAAACCTTATAAATAACATAAAAAATCGAATTCATTGCCTTTTTAATAAAATGCAGCCGCAGAACCAGTCGGTATTACTGAATGCAAGGAGGACCGGAAGCATTTTGCAATTCTGAACCTGTCAGTTTAGCCTGTAAAGTGATGTGGTGTTCTTTTGTCCCAGTTAAATCAATTTAATTTAGCACTATTTAAATGTTTGTTTTGTGAGCAGAAGTTGTGAAAAAAAAAAAGCTAAACCTTTTCTAAAATAATTTAAAGTTAATCTAAATCAAAAAGAAAAAGAAGCATAATTAACCTGGTGTGTGTAAAATATCCTAAATATTTAATTTAAACATGATTAAAATATACATGAAACAACGTTATTAGTTATTGTTCCTTTTTGCACAGTTGATCTAATTCACAGAAATATTGTACATACAGTTTACGGACGATTTGTGCCACAAACAACCAATGATTATTTCTATCATTTTACATCATTTATAGTCTTTTTTCACTTTAAACTGCACACTAATGACTAATGAAGTTCTAAAAAATAATTAATAGCACAAACTCAGTCCATCTTAACAACTGAAACATACACTTATCTGGGACCCATGTGTTTTTTTCTCCTTCATGCTCAGAGTAAAGGCAGACCTACAGTGTGGACATATTGGTGCCCCGGGAGAGATGTTCCACTCAAACATCTGGATTTATATCTGATTGGCCAATAAATATGCTACTTGATATTCAGATTGCAATTAGCTGTCTATCACAGTCTATTTTATAAAGGACTATATAAACATAATAATTATGGGCACAATACACTAAAACATTTTTTTAGCAGTGATTGCTATCAAAATAGTATTTAATGCAATATAAATATTTTTTTTAAAGATTAAAGTGTGCATAGGACATCAGCAGTAGACTTTTGAAAGGAGACAATGTAATTCAGACTAATCCCAAATATCCCTTTGTCCTCTTTGGCTCACTTACAGCTGGCGGTGCCTTGCTCACCTACTCCTAAAGACTTGTCGGCCTGAAAATGTCCTTGCAGACGTACATATATGCAAGTGGATGCTGGCACATATCAGCCCCCACAGGATGGTTTGTGTGTGTATGTGTGTGTCTTTTAGTGTGTACTTGAGGTAAAGGCCCCAAAGGAATTGATTACGAGCAGGTGACCATAGTGCCCAGAATATTTGGAGGAGGAAGCAGCACACAGTCTCTGGTCCAGTGACACATTAATGCAGCCCCTGGGACTTGAGCTTATACGGGCTCTGTGATGTTGCTGGCTGAAGTTGGAGTGACACACACACACACACACACACACACACACACACACACACAGAGTATAATGAAAAGGTCCCCCTGCAGACAGCACAGTACTCAGACAACACTGAAGGTTTGTAAGTGTCTGGCAGCAAAGGGCTTCACCACATCATGGCCTGTGAACTTTTATTTCAAGTGTGACCAAAGAGAATATTTAGATTGTCAATATGTGTTTGGTGCTAAAGACATTGGAATATTAAGTAATGTAATGTACACATCGCATGTTTCTAGTCTAACTGACCACTCAAAGTGCCAATGCAGTGCTTTATTTCATACACATTACCTACCCCACATCCATGGTCAATTTAGAACTCACAGGTAACCTAACACACATGTCTTGTGATGCATGACTGTGGGAGGAAGGCAGGAAGCCCACACAACTTCAGGAAGACCATGCAAAATCCAAACAGAAAGCTGCCAGGTGGGATTTGAACCAGGACCACAAGGTTTCTGGTTCCACTCCACTATAGCATTTATGAGATGCACACAGTGTGCCTATTCCATTCAAGACAAATTTCAGTTTAACAATATGACAGTGTACAAACTAGAAGCCAGTAAGCACAGTTAAGTGGGAAACCAGTCTAGATACCCAATAAACAAGCACTGTTTCTAATGATATAACAGAAAAGCATCCTGGAAAAGACAAGAAAGACTCTGAGGTCATGAAACACCAAAACAAACACAGAGGCAGCTACAACTGAGGCAGAAAGCAAAAGATGGCAGATTGTCACCCTTCTCATGGTGAGAGTAATGACTAAATGTCACGTTGCCCCCCAAATCACAGATAGGAAGAGTGAGTTGTTCACACCATTACTGTTCAACCACTCATGGAAGGATTACCTGTCCTGACACGATGATCATCAAAAAGAGTCAGCAACAGTTCTTCTGTGGGAGCTTGCTGGAAACCATAATTTTATTACAAGACTTCATAATTCATCTTCTAGTCATTGCAATCTCAGACCAGAGACCTCATTGGTGGTTTGTGCTGGCAGTAATCATTTCAATGATTCAGTTTTTATTTCACCTGCAAGTGAAAGAGCATACAACAATGTCCTTAGTGTTACTCAGGAAGCTCAGAAACTTGCTAAACAATGATAATTTTCTGTAGTTTTATGTCATGTTCATCATCATGCATCATGCTGCACATCATGCTACAAATATCTCAAATCTGAGATATTTGTAGTCATATTATTAATAAAAGATGATAAAAGGAAATGTTCTATTTCATTTCAGTTTCTTTTGCATGTGCAAAAAGCAGAAAAACAGGTTGTGAGGTAAACAGTCAGAGAGTGAGAAAGAAGACTGAGGGAACGGGAGAGAAGCAGAGAGTGAGTAGTGAGACAGAGGCTGACTGTACAGCTTCACCTCATTGTATTAGCAACATGTTTCTTAGCTGTGTCATTTAATCTGGCTAATTGAATGCTCCAATAATTCTAAAGAGATTATAGTCCGACAAAGCGTCACACGTGGGTCAGAGGTAAAGCAGGCCATGATCTATTTGTCAAATACATCAGGCTTTCCTCTAATTTGCTTTGATTGAAATTGATCATTTTGTAAATGCACTGTCCAGATGGCTGATGAGATTTATTCCCTTTGTGTTGGGGGATGTTGAGCTAATATTATGTAAAGGAAGTGCGGATAACTCTGGATTAACTGGAGATCCGTGAGGAGAAAGCTGGTTTAAAGGCTCCATCTGCAACAAGCTGGGGATTTCATGCAAAGCTATCATGGTTTATTTAAACATCCTGTTGTCTATGGATCAATTTGACCCTTTTTTAAGGTTTTATATAGGAAATAGTTTGTTTGTTTTTTATTTTGCTGTGAGAAAAACACTGATAATTTCATACAAAGCACTTTGTAATAAAATTAACGATTACTACTTTCACTTAATTGTTTTATAAAAATTACCCCCACAGCATATACTTACTCAACTTACTCATGTTGGTTACATCAGCATTTAAACCAGCATGATCTTAGTTAGTTAATTTTTAAAGAAATTTATTCCAGCCATTGATGGATTCACTTTTGACATAAAATAAATGAGCACTAATGTTTCTTGCACAATTTAGCTTTGTGATAATTTCACACTGACAAATTTGAAACTTTGGAGAAACAGAGATCAGATTTATAAACAGAGAAATGTATTTCTATATAAATCTCCTTTTACGTTCCCCTGCTCGGCTTTATTAACTGTGCTTTGGTTTGCTCAAAAGTCAAACATTTGAAAACTGCGAGTGGACAGCAACTGGTTCGACATGTATGCAAAAGTGAGAACGCCCTCCTTCCTTCCTATGTCAGTGGCGTTTTTTACAAAAACGTTTTCTCAGATGTTTTGATGAGTAAACAACACAACACAGCGAAAACACAAAGAATTCTGTGACGTTGGTGCTAGCATTTTTCCAACATGTTAGCTTGTTTGTATTTTACTTACCAATAACAGGAATTTGCAGCTAGCTCTGCAAATAAGGAAGGGAAACATGCTCCTATAATCAACTGCAGATAATTAATTACAATTGGTGCACAAAGGTAAATGGCCCACATTTAGCATCTTCTAACCTATCATCAACATTGTGCTTTACAACCAGTGTTGGGTAAGTTACTTTAAATTAGTAACTTAGTTACATTACTAGTTACTTCTCTAAAAAAGTAACTCAGTTACTTCAAGTTACTCGTTACTTTCAAAGTAACTAGTTACTAGGGAAAGTAACTTTGGTTTTACTCAGAATTCTCTTGTTAATGTGTTGCTTCCGTAACTGGATACCCAGCAAGATTACCAGTCTTCTAGCTTGCTTACTTGCCACAAGTGCACTGTGCCACCTACCAATAGAAAGGAAAAAATAATGTGCACATTTCCACGAGAGAAATCCCACGCCTGGACCGTCGTTGACTGCCGCCATGATTCTAGCCTGCTTTTTACATCCAACACAAAAACTGCAGTCGTGGTGCTTTTGATTGTACTCAGAACTTGGAAATTCTGCCTTCTGAATAGGAAGATGTAGGTAACACCAGACTGCAGATGAGCTGCATACAGACCTGGACTGGGACAAAAAAATTGTCCCGGGCATTTTGACTAGAGACCGGCCCACCATTATAGGAAAAATCATAAAGCCTTTGAATGAAAACAAACACTGTTGTGACAGTGATGTGCACTGTTCTGATGGTATATATGTATCAATCTATCAATTGTTTGTTGTAAGACTCAGATAATTATTTTTTTAAAAGCGAGACATTTTAAATGAGAATAATAAAGAAAAGTATTTCCTTGTGCCCCCCTTTCCCTGTTAATGCCCTACCTGCCCCCCGGCAACACTTTGCTAGACACGCCCCTGCACAGTTACCAGCTGTCAGCTACGTAGAAAAGGATCCTGGTGTTATTTGTCTCTCAGAAACAGTTCATAACTTCCCTTCAACTCATTC
Organism: Oreochromis niloticus; assembly: GCF_001858045.2. Lineage (NCBI taxonomy): Eukaryota > Metazoa > Chordata > Actinopteri > Cichliformes > Cichlidae > Oreochromis > Oreochromis niloticus. The sequence continues at coordinate 55,964,583 of NC_031972.2, read as the reverse complement.
ATGTCACCTAAAAGGTAAACCTGTTTCTCCATCACCTGTTCAGCTCTGATGATTCAGTAAGGACATCTCCTGGTTTCATCTGCATGTTTCCCTCTCACCAGATATACAAACCGATATCATGACCAGCAGCTTTACAGCTGTGGCTCCAGCAAACATTAGCTGATACTAGAAATTAATATTAAATAAATTCTAACAACAGCTGATCAAGCTTAAACGTGCTGCTGTTGTTTAACGCGACATCCGCTGGTTTCCTCTTTCTGGCGCAAAGTGGGCGATAAATAAACAAGAGAGAAAAGCTGATCAGCTGATCATTGATCAGTTTCGTGATTGAAGTAGAAACAGGAGAGAATGAGAGAAGAAGAGGCAGCTGTGCAGCTTCAGCTTTGTGTCTTTTTCATTGTAGCTGAAGTCCGGGACAAACTGTGTTCCTTTTCACCTCAGTACGAAACGCGTAATATTTTCTCTGAATACGAGACGATTCTGTTTTTTACGGGACGGTTGGCAACTCTAATAATTAACCGTATGAACAAAATAAAGTTCAACATCAGTAACATAGCACCCACACAGCTGTATAGAAACTCCGTCATGCTAGCTAGCACGCAGTACGAAAATGTCAGCATACCGAAAATAAACTCCACCTAAACTTGGTTTATATCTGACTCCGATAGACTGCAGGTCATAACTTCTTACCTGAAGTTCAGTTCACCTGACACGCGGACCGGCGGCCGCTTCGGGTCTCTCCTCTTGCCTCCCTTTTCCTTCATCCACCTGCTGGCTTCCACCACTTGCTAATGTTATTGAATCTGTGGAAGCTCCGCGATATCCACCACACGAAGTAACGAGTAACGGGCCTATCTAAATCCCAGTAACGAGTAACGCGTTCCTGGTTTTGGCATAATAACTAGTTACCGTGCTCGTTACCACAATAATAACGTAGTTACTGTAACGCGTTACTTAATAACGCGTTAGTCCCAACACTGTTTACAACATGTTTCTCATTCACTCAATGGAGCTGTAATAGCATCGGTAACAACTTGTGGTTCAGTGTTTTTTCAATGATACTTGAAGATGTGAAGAGGCTGGGGATCATACCACAAGCCCTGCAATTAGTGGACAGCCTGGTTGACCGCATGAGCCACCGCCAGACAAAAACAAGCATTAAAGGGAATACAAATACAAAGAGACAATATCTCCACCCTGATTTTATGAGGAATTCTAAACCAGTCATCTAACCAGAAAAGCATTTTATACAATGTGCCCTATCTGAAGTCCTTCAACCATTTGAAAGCACCAAACTGATTCTGGTTGATGTTGCACAAACCACAGCTTGAAGAAACAGTGTCGTAGAAAAGTGATCCAGTGAGACAGAGATGGAAAGAAAGAGTAAGAGAGATGACATTTTGAACCGCAGACAATTTGATATTGACCTGTCATTTCAGATGGTTTGGGTTTGACTCTATAGTGCAGCTACGAACTGCTGAAGTGCATTTCTCTCCTGACATTCCACAATATGAGAAGAGGCCAGATTATTCCAAAGTCATTCCAAGTTTACCAAAGCAGGTTGTTTCTCCCCTAAAAAGTCACAGTCTATGTTACTCAACGTGATCCCAGCTCAGCATTTCGGCGAGTTTTCTGTCAGCCTTGCAAAATAAACAGGTCTCTCTAATGCCCCCTTTCGCCCCCTCCCCTCTTCCGTTTCTGTCTCCCTCTGTCTTTCCCTCTCTCCCTGTCAAAGCTGCTCATTCGCAGGTTGATGGGAGGCATCAGAAGGGATGAGTAAGAGGCATTTGAGACAAGTGTGTGAGAGGCACGGCGTGATATCGGTGGAGAGCGACGTCTCTCTGAGAGCTTGTCTCTGGTCATATCAACAACCGGGAGACAACGGATGATGCAGAAGAAAGGATAACCGGGGCAAACACCCAGGGGCAGGACGGCAATGTGGAAAGGTTACCATAGAGCAAGAGTACACGGGGGCAGAGGGGTCATCAGGGTGAGTGTGAGCTGGCTCTCCAACTCACGTCCCATCATTTAAACTCTGTTTTTGTCTGCCTGATGCCCCCTCCCTCCACTTGCCATTCTCTTCCTGCCCAATCATTCCCTACATGTAGAGCCCCGTCAACCAGATCCGCACTGACAGGCCCGAGCTGCATGCGTATACTCTGACCGACTGCTCTTTTTGACTTTGCGTATGTGTTTGTGTGTGCATGTTTGCGTGTACATTTATGTGCAAAGAGAGGTGGGGGAGTAAATCTCGTTTCCCGGCCTCTGAAGGATCTTATTTTTGTGGCAGGGCTGTCAGATCTCTGTTGCCTCCACGCCAGACCAGTGCCAGCACCAAGTAAGTGGCAGCGCCTGATGAGAGTCACCAGCCTCTCTGACGGGTGCCCACCGTGACAGGGAATATGTTCTTCCAAATAGCAAGCTGGTAGCAACAGAGTGATGCGCACACAGTGGCACTATTGAGGGAAATTGGTTCCTTCACCGCTAACAGTTTTTGTTGTTGTTGTTGTTGGCAAACTGCAGACTGCAGGGACTTAGGCCTTCAGCAGGTTGCAATGTTTCTGGATTTTCCAACACACATGTGAACCATAAGCTTATGGGATGCTAATTCAATTGTAAAAATTTAAATGAAATTATCCTAACTTATCCCATTTATCCATCCTATCTTATATAGGATATACATACATATATATATATATATACCACAACAGACTATAGATAGACTAAAAAATTAAATAAATGAATCCAGTATCATTAACTCAACATTTTTATTTTAACCAAAAAGGTAGTTACTAAAGAAAAGTATTCAGGAGTTAATCATTTTTGACAAATTGCAGCTACACGTGTTGGTTGACTTCAGAGCCTTATTTCAGTAACGGTGAATATGCTTCTTCCCAAAATGCCAGTGGTGATTAAAATATGCAGTGTGATATTTATTATGTGACATACTATGAGAGAAGCAGGTCTGTTGAAAGTCTTTTAGATGATGGATTTGACTAATATGTAGCACGCTGCTTTTGCAAAGGTGACCGATTACTAAAGCCTCATAAAACGGATTAAAAACCCCTCATCACACAAGCCCACAGGATGGCACATTAACAAATATTTCAGCTCAATTTTCATTCTTTTTTTGTGTCTAACTTGAGGATATGACTGGATGCTGAATGTAGCCCAATATGACGGAAAGACCACAGTGCAATAAATTTTACTGAGCACATTCTTTACCAAAAGCCAGATGCGAAAGACAAGATAAAGGGACCGCGACAGAGGAAGGCATTTAATACACGGCACCAAAGCCATAACGCTAAGTAGATGCTGCCCACTTAAATCTTTACATTCTTCATTCACTTTAGCTCACCAAACACGACAGTCCCCATAGGCGAGTAATGAATAATCATTAGCAAAAGGTCCACAAATTATTGATGTAAAATAAGCAATGATTCTTTTTTTTTGTTTCGCAATTTATTGCCATTAACAAGTAACTTGCAATCCAATAAATGTCAGCATGGCTTTCAGTTAATTAAAGGGAAAGATATTATACAGTAATGCAGGGTGGCGTTTATATCTCGATTTCCACAGACTGCAATTTACTGCTGAGCCTTTATTTGAAGGGAACCACAAATAATGGCTATTAAGCCGTCAGAGGATGGACAGGGGATCACATTAATGAAATTAGATAAGGTGGAATGGTGATCTACACAGCCTGGACTCTGGAGGCGCACAAACCCATACAGACAAGCTGCATGCAAGCATGACACATTAGAATTGGGGGCTGTTTAGGTCCCTTTTCCACTTCTTCTTATTCCCCTGACCTGCTTGGCTCGTGTTTTCGTTTTCTTCTTCACCTTTTCTACACTTTGTCCGAGCGCCAGCCAGAGCCCAGCAAGGTGTTCAACATGAGGGCCTGTCAGCTCATCAGGGAAAGTTTCCCTGTTTGTCCTGAGCTCTGTAGGCAGCCAGTCAGTCCATCAACCCCACCATCAACACTACCAACACACACATACACAGACACACGTGTCCACATCTCCCCCACTAACAGGGAGGTGTCACTCGGGGAGGCAGCTGCAGTCGCTGGTGTGACGGCTCTCCTCAAATCAGAGACCCTCGTCCCTGTCAACAGCAACCTGGCCCTGAGGCTACCACTGTCACACAGCGTACACCCCTTCCAACACGCACGCACACACACAACCACACGCACAAACCCAGAACGAGGAGCTGAACGAAGAGCAGATGGAAGAGGTGGCTGTGTTCTATCTGGAGAGCTGAAACTTACTGCGTTAGGTGAGCAGGGTGATCGAGAAGAAGAATAAGAGCAGTAGAGCAAGGGGGGAAAATGGGAGAGGTAAGGATTAAGGGAGGGGTGAAGGATGAGTGTTTTAGTGAGAACAGTGGGCCTGATTTCCTTCCTGACAGAGAGGCCCAATTATTAGCTGTGACAGTTTAGGGAAATTGGCCGTGAGTGAGATGGGACAGATAGGAGCCGAACAGATAGACGACCTGAAATTCTTCAACAGATACTTAAGTCGGGTAGAAATCCAGCTGCGTAACTGTGTTTGTACAAATGCTACAAAGAACACTCGTGATCCGACAATAAGAGGGCACTTAAAGCATGTAACGAAACACTCAACATGTCCTTTTTTGCCTTTGTTCTGATCTCCTCAGTCTTCTCATCGCTCTTTGGACGTGGATGTGTGCGTGTATGAATGACTTGGCCTGCATTTGTGCTGGCAGCAAACATAAGAGGCCCTCTGTGCAATCGGACAAGGTGCCGATATCTCAGTCATGTGACAGTGACTTCCTGTCTGTATGTCAGACAGCAACTGAAGGCTTGTCAATACAAGCTCGTGCTCACATCCTTTCCCATCTCCTCACAAGCAGCGCAGACCTGAAAAACTGCGTTTTTCTATTGTCCCTTCCTACAGTAATCAAAAACTTTAGACTATGACTAACTATGACCAAGACTAATTTGTCTATAATCTTTACTATATTTTGTTATATTTTTTCTATAGCTGTTCAGTTGGAATTAATATATTAATATTGCTCAGGTCAGATGGTAAATTAGTCTCTACATTGAACTAGTAGCATTATGTTTAATAGATTATTCAATGAGAAAATGCAAAATTATCTATTTATACAAAAAATAATTAAAATAATTTGAAGGAGTTCCGTTTTGTCCACATTTTCCCTTTTTCGGCTGAGGACTATGTGCCAAAATCGCTGTGAGCCTGGAAGGTATTCCAAAGGACAACACTGCCCTCCTATGTCTGTATGATGCTATTAACTCAGTCATCCATGCTGCCTTTACTATCTGCTACATGTGTTACAAATGAGGATTTTTGACTGACTCAAAAATGTACAAAATGAACCTCATAACCTAATCTGTGCATATTTTATGTACCGTGTACCTTCAATTAATGGAAAATAAAAAAAGAATTAATGCGAAATGCACAAAAGGAAAAATCCCAGTCTGTTCCACCACTATCATATATGTTTATTTGGACAGATAGTTGCTTCGTACTGTTACTACATCCCATCTAGTCTATCCTTAACATTTGTCATTGATTGCAGCCAAGCCTGCATTGACAGTTTTAATTCATTTACGAACTTGTCATTCCACATCATTGATTTAGTTGTCCTTCATCCCAGCTTTAATTATATGCAAAGATAAAAGATTTTCTCATTATTGTGTTTAATCTAATGAAAGGCCTTGTGCTACAGCAGGGGCCAGTTCAGAGGTCCAGACTATTGACCTTGGAGGGCGTAGCTTGCGGATGAATGTTTTTAATTAGAGAGAGCAAACGGCTTTGGGAAAGAGAGTCTTGAGTTGTCTGTAATGCTGGTGGGTGGGACTGGTTGGCACAGAGCAGTTTAATAGATCTCAACAGGTCACTCTTTCTCACCTCTATTGACTACAGCTCAGACCTTATCAACATTTAGCACACTGCAAAAATATTCATCTTAAAGGGAATATAGTTGAGCATTTGTAACATTTTAATACTAATCCAGTAGTCTGTTATACAAATCTTTTTTTGTAAAGGAAACACTTTTTAAAAATAGCTAAGGTATAAACAGCTTGTCAAGATGTGTTTTTATTTCAGAAATAATGTTTGCTAGCTTGAACTTTATAAAACTGGACAGACTGTATAAGTATAAGTGGTTTTATCATCAACAGCTGAAATACAGAGTAAAGAAAGCGGACACACAATTCATAGTATGCGTCTGTATACGAGCTTTTCTTTTAATATTCATTAATAATAGATTTCATTCAGCTCTCATTATTGTTTTTTTACACCTAATTCGTTCCATGAGTGGAAAACCACTAGAGATGGAAAATTCATGATTGCTTAAAGCAAGTTTTAAGTTGAGGCAGAAGAAAGTGAACACATATTTTTGTATAATTTTTTCAAAACAACGATCACGTCTGCCTGTTTGACTTTAAAGAAAGAAAGAAAGAAAGACAGAACGAAAGAATGACTAAATATTTTTTCAGATTTGCTTCAAATTGTGAAGTTTTCAAGAGATGAAAAGGTTTTGTGTTAGTTTGAAGCGCTATTATAGTATAGTTCTTTGAAAAGTTACAATGGGAAAGTTCCTAAAAATCTAAATTTCATTTCACACATACACTGGCCACTTCATTAGGTACATTCTTACTAATACCAGGGTGGACCCACTTGCCTTCAGAATGTCCTTAATTGTTCATGCTGGCTACATGTTTTTTTGTTCCACGTTGACATGACAGCAACACAACTGCTGCAGATTTGTTGGCTGCACATCTGTGATGGGAATCTTCTGTTCTGTCACATCTATTGGATTGAGATCTGGAGACTGTGGAGGCCATTTGAGAACAGTGAACTCATTGTTATCTTCAAAGAAAAAGTGTGAGATGATCTGAGCTTTATGACATAGTGCGCTCTTACTGGAAGCAGCCATCAGAAGACGGATACACTGTGGTAGGCTGTGGTGTTTGTACTAATGGACCCAAAGTTTGGTTTCATGCTTTTTATGCCAAATTCTGATTCTACCATCTGAATGGTGCAGCACACCAGACTCATCAGACCATATTTTCATCTTCTATTGTTCAGTCTATGTAAATTGTAGCCGTAATTTCCTTTTAACTGACAGGAGTGATGCAGAGTGATGTCTTCTGCTGCTGTAACCCATCTGCTTCAAGGTTTGACGTGTTGTGATTTGCTTTTCTCTTTACCTTGCTTGTAATGAGATATTTGAGTTACTGTTGCCTTCCTGTCAGCTCAAAACAATCTGGCCATTCTCGTCTGACCTCCGGCATTAACAAGGCATTTTCACCTAGAGAACGGCTGGTCACTGGATATTTTCTATTTTCCAGGTCATGCTCTGCAAATCCTAGAGATGCTTGTGGAAAATCACCGTATATCAGCAGTTTCTGAAATATGCAGACTAGTCTGTTTGGTATGAACAACCATGCCAAAGTCAATCAAATTCTCTTTCTTCTCCCTTCTGATGCTCAGTTTGAACATCAGTTGGTCATCTTGACCATATTTATATGTCTAAATTGAAATGGCTGCCATGAGCTGCTGCCATGCAATTGGCTAATACAATGCTTTAGTACATAAACAATTTACAAATATTGCACTGGCTTGAATAAAAACATGACTCAAAGGTTTTTAAAATTTGAGACTGCACAGATGCAACAAACAGGACATACCACTAGGTGGAAGTGCTACTTCATATGGAGTCTTGCTGACAATACACACTCATATTTTATTTCAGTTTACTTTGAAAACATTTTGACATCCAGTTTATTTACAACAAGTAATCATCAAGACACTATTGGTGCATATAATAACACACAGATGATGAATGTTGATTTGTATTTGTATATTTGCTTGTATAGCTTTGGGATATTTTAGACCTTGACTGATATACTCTACATTTGTGGTTGTTTTTATTGCATTTTTGAACTGCATTTATTTAAAAAAAAAAAAAAAAGAATTAAAAGGAAAGGTTTTATGCAAACATCTTCAATTTCAAAAATTACTTTGTCACAGTCTTTATTAGCACTTTAACAGGTTCATGTCACTGAAATGCTTTAAATTACCTGAATCAAAATATTAAGAAAAGAATAGAAAACTCCAGTTACATATTCAAAATATGCCAAAAAATCTCATTTACAAGGCAGCACACAAAAATGGGCCACTCTAGGAAACACTTAATACCGTCACCATAATTACCACCACATCATTAGACAAAAACATGCGCAGACAAAAGATAAGAACACTTTAGAGCAGCTGTTCTGCACGTGTACTGGATATCAGTTCGAGCTCATGATGCTGAAGCTCTGTCTGTTTTTCTCTAGGAACACATGGTGTGTCACAGAATGCAATCAGCTAGATTTAGGACAGCAAGTCAAATGTTTACCTAATTAAAGAAAGTGGATTATTAGTCTAGTTATGCAAATGTTTTCAGGTTCTGTGTTGAATAGATTCATTCACTCCACATAACAAAAGAGCTAAATTTGGTACTTAACCAATAGCAGTATTATTTATTTTTTGGTTTTCTTTTCTTGTCACAGATTACATCAGAAAGAAAGACATTAAAGCAAATGAAAAATATGAAGAAAAAGAACAGGGACATGAAATGCAGTAAGGATCTTTCCAGCCAGGAATCAAACCCCACACTCACTGCTCAGGAAATATGAACCCATGTGGTATGCAGCCTCAGTCACTTGGCCATAGAGGCACCCCAGTGGGTTTTTTTTGTTTTGTTTTGTTTTGTTTTTTTGCATGATTTGCATGATTCATTGCAAACACTCACTAAACAATCCACCACCACTTTCCACTAGGTGGCAATATGCATTCATTAAGTCATTCTGCTATTTCATTCATACATTGACTCAGCCAAACCTGTCTGCTTGAAGGTTTCAGCCACCTGTCTAGAGTGCAGCATCTTAGCTGACAGTGCCTCAAGAATATCATTCTGGTCCACAGCTGTGGCTGTCCGGTAAATGAAGGTCCCCATAGACTCCAGGCCTCGCATGCCTAGATTCACTCCACAACCTGCAAAGGAAAGGAAAAAGGAAAGGAAAGGAAAGGAAAGGAAAGGAAAGGAAAGGAAAGGAAAGGAAAGGAAAGGAAAGGGGGAGAGATAAACCACATACAGCATAAATCCATTAAATAAAATCTATCTGTTAAGGTATAACACATATTTAAGAAGTCCACATTTTGCACACAAATATCAGCCTATAAAGCCTTGAAGTTAATCTTATGGTCTAAATGAAAACAACACAGTGACACATTAATAAATATTCAGCACCATTAAGACAAAAGCAGATAAGCGTCGGCTGAAAGGCCACTGAGTGCAGTAATGACTCACACACCCATCAACATGTGCTATACTGCATGCATAAAAAGGATTTATCCTCTCCTCGCATCTCTCTTTCCTCCTATCCTACTCTTTTTAATTTTCTCATCGGTTCAAAGCTTTTTTGTCCTGCTGAATGTGATTTTTCCGAAGGAAAAACACTCCGTCTTATTCATGGCAGTGCAATAACTGATGTTTTATAGACACCTACCTGTGTCAAAATTAAGGACACGTGCCGCCTCACCCTCCACAGTGACCGCCACATTGTCCCCTTCTATGTAGGCAGCACTGATGCGTCTGTGCGACAGCTGAATCTCAAAGAGACGACGGCTGCACTGCATGTGATGGAGGGTCACATCGTTGAGACGAGGCTCTATGTCTGTCTTATAAGCATTGAAAGATTGATGGAAAATGTTCTTCATGATCTGGGAAAAACAAACAAAAACAGCAAAGTTTCCAGCATGAGTAAAGGTCACTGATGTTTGAGGTGAATGATGTTTACACACGTATCAAGGCTACGGCACGGACTACTCTTAATCATGCTCCTGCCACAGAGATACAACAAGAAGGTTTTAATTTTCTTAATACAATGAAGCCTTGATAAAAAAAACAACAACAACAAAAAAATCAAAAAAACAAAAATGAAAAACTATTTGGCCTATGAATAGAGAGGATTTGGGGTTGTAAATATAATCATATGTTCTGATTATTATTTACAACTCTGTTAATGTACCTGGCTGTGCAAAATATATGTTACTACAATAAAAATCTGCAAAAATCCATCGCAAGTTCATAAATATATAAGCTTTGCTGATACAAGCTTTTTTTAATGAATGTTTATATGAACCAGAGCAGATTCAAACTTTAATAAAAAGATTTGTTAAAACAAATTAATTTGCAACTATTGCAACTGTAACTATAGCCATATACAACTATAGTCAAGCAAAAACTAACCTTATCAAATATAAAATGCTTGTCTTTGTCATATATCATATGAATAAAAGACAAATCTGTTTTGCTTTGTTAACTCAATAGAAAACCCAGTCTTCATCTTGGAACTCTGAGACATTGTGTGTGCGTGCGTGTGTGTGTGTGTGTGTGTGTGTGTGTGTGTGTGTGTGTGTGTGTTCATAGATTACACAGTTATTTGATTATCCACTAAAATACTCAGGAAATTATTTTGTAATGAAATAATGAAATGAGAGGCTTTATAGCCTGTTTTGCTCTGCACATACGCAAACTGTTCCTTTTATCATCTGAATTGACTTGTGAAAAATCATGTCAGTGCACAAAAAAGGAAGAAGAAATGTGCCCACTGATGGCTGACAACCATAACTGAGCATACTGAGTGGCAAGCCTCTTCTTTCACTCTCCCTGCTTAACTCTGCTCTTCTTCGACCCTTACTTGCACAGTCAACTGTTACCAAGTAACAGTGTATTTGAATGGCCACCCACATAGCAACAAGAGCTCCAAAGATGGCCTTGTTAAGTACCTGTGTATACTAGACTACATGTTGTGGCTACAGGCTACATATGATCAAGATGTTACTTGACATGAAAACCTGAAGACTTTAAGTAAAACTCCAAGAACGTGCTCTACAAGAAGCACAGGGGGTTGATGACTACGCAGATAACTACAGACAGCCTTTCTCTACACACAGAGACACACAGAGGGGTGTACTTCATCTTTCTCCATTTCTTCATCTTGGGTTCTTTTTGGCTTTTCCAAAAAACACACACACGCCAACACACATAGCTGCATGCAGACACTAACAGGCCATTTGCTGAATGAAAAGTGATGAATAGGCAGATTAAGAAAGAAGTGAAAGCCAGTGGTAATGTCATCTGCCTCTCTACTACATTAACAACTAAATATAGCCATAGAAATGCATTATCTGGAGTCCCTATCAATAACAGTATACAAAAAAACAAAAAAGCTGCGCCAACAAAGAGTCTTACAGAGGAGTGTGCAGTTTGCCTAAGAAAGCGAACCATCTTGGTGTCAGAGGCAGGGCAGACAAGGGCCATGTAGCGGTTTCTGAAAGTGCCATAGATCTTCAAGTGAAAGCCAGGCTTGGTGGTTTGGTTTCTGTGCTCTCTGAAGGCCTCCACTCCATAGGCAGACAGGTCAAAGTAAAGGCTGTGAGCGCGGATCTCAGGAGTGGGCACCTAAAGTTTAAAAAGAGAGGGAAGAGATCAAATTCTAGATGAAATTATATCAGCGTGAATAAAATATCCAACAACCAGCAATGAAAATAGTGTCATGTTACATATCATCACTAGGCCATTAACATGTAAGGAAATCTAGCTCTATCCATATATACATATACGTGTTTGGGATGCATCAGGAAGAAATCACCAGGCATTACTATTCACACCATATCTGCCTGTAGAGCTGTGCTCACGTGAGTGGAGCTTTAGAATAGCTTAATATTTATTTAATGCTTAAATCTAGCAGTTACTTCCCATTTTCCTTCAAGCTGTTATTGATTCATTTTCGTTTCAGTGACATAAACCAGAGGGATCAAACAGCATTTAGTGCCGCCAAGGGAGACAGTGACAGAACAGGGCAGCCACTGGGAGGCTATAGAAAGGACAGTAGGGACGGCCAGGTCATATCCTGGGAGGTAAATTCAATCACTACAGGAAACAGCCAGCGAGAAAAGTGGCCAATAAAAGGCAGCCACACCGCCACTAAAGAGAACGTGATATGAATTGTTATGGTGGCATACAGGGAGACTATGCTTGTGTTCAGATATTAGCCTGGAAGCTTTTCACCTGACGATGTTTATTTATCTTCCTCCAAATTAACCCTACGCGTTGTCAGTGTAGATAATCTATGCTCTAATACAACAACCTTTCATCCACACGAATCATACAATAACCAGCAAGAGCTACTACCTGAATGGTCTGGACAGGATCAGGAGCACTGATGTAAATGTCATTTGTCAGCATTTTGAATATCTCCACCTCAAAAGATTGGCAGGAATGTGATTTTGGACTCGAACATTTCAATGGACATCACATATTTGTGATTTTATTAATGGCTTCTATCTTATATTTGTATGGCTGGCATTGTCCACCAAGGATTCTCCCTCTCTCTATAGCAGCTGCATAGTGAAATGGTAAAACTACAGCTCTTCAGAACAGTGTTCTGATTATCCTGGAGACCCCTGCCTAGCTCTTCTCTCAGCCCCAGGTCATTTTCATATTCCTTTTTCCTGATGTTGTATCATGTGGCGTATCTGTATAAATATACATCTACGGTATATTTGGTATATCACTAAAGTTGTCTTTCTCTGATTATCCACCATGACCAAGTTTGGTTGGTTATTCAATTCAATTCAATTTTATTTATATAGCGCCAAATCACAACAACAGTCGCCTCAAGGCGCTTTATATTGTACAGTAGATCGTACAATAATAGATTCAGAGAAAGAGGTTAGCCATGTGTCACTATCTGGAAGTCCCACAGAAATGTATATAGTTGGCATTATCCATAAAAGGATTCTCTGAGGCACTGAGTCGTAGGCTTGCTTGTAGTCAATCAGGCAGTGCACAAGTTGGTCAGTTTGGTCTTACGGTCTTGGGTGACTGCTCTATCTACCAGTAGCTGGTGTGTTTCCCCTATGGTGTTTCTGCCAGGATCTTAGCTTGCTCAATCTCAGCCAGCTTTGGGGTTGTATTCCATTTTGACCTTGGGTTTCCAGGCCATACTTGGCACAGATGTTCCTGTATACCAGGGGTGGGGTCCAGCAGATTTTAGATATCACCTTGAATCAAATGATTAGTTCATTGCCAGGCCTCTGGAGAACTTCAAGACATATTGATGAGGTACTTTAGCCATTTAAATCAGCTGTGTTGGATTAAGGACACATATAAAACCTGCAGGACACCAGCCCTTGAGGCCTGGTGTTCCCCACCCATGCTGTATACTATGCCGGCCTGCATGCTAGCATCTTTGGTGGTTGCACCTTTCCTAGCTGTCTCTTTGTGGTTCCCATATACGTATGAGATTCCAAAGTGCTTATAACTATCCTCAGTGTCTGCAATGTTGCCTTCTGGCCCCTCAGATCTGATCTTCCCTCTCTTTGTTACCATCTGACTTCACTTCTAAAGTCCAAATTGACATTCCGTTGTCATTGCTGTGAATCCTAGTGGTGCGGATCAGTGATCAGTTATTTCTTGGCATACAGCTTGGTGTTATCTATGTAGAGGAGCTGGCTTATAAGTCTTGTTAATGATCTGGCTGAGGGGGTTCAGGCCTATGAAGGGCAGCAGCAGGGATATAGAGCATCTCCTTTGTAAATCCCGCACTTGTGCAATTGGCTCAAAGCTGGCCTCTAGTGTTGTTTTCCACTTCCTCATCGAATTTCTGATGAAGAAATTCAATGAGATCCTTTTAATCTTGGAAAGTTTTAGGATAAGATCTATGATAACACAGTTTGACAGTCATAACATAGCATTTCTCTGTCAAGAAGTTAGAGTTATTACCTGATATCATGGGATATATCGGCATGGTGTGTCCTTAAATATTTGGGGAAACGGGATAAGCAGAGGACAAAACAAGAAGCTGCAGGCCTATGAAACTATCTGCAACAGATAAACATGGCTTTTCAAGTGATCCATCTATTGTTCTCTGGAGGTTCATCAGAAATGATCTCAGTGGAAAATAAGTATTGAACACATCACAAATTTTCTAAGTAAATCTATTTCTAAAGGTGTTATTAATACGAAATTCTCACCAGATGTCGGTAACAACCTCTCCAATCTACACATGCAAACAAACGTGTAATAATGAGAAATGACACAGAGAAAAAGTATTGAACACATGAAGAAAGGGAGGTGCAAAAAGGCATGGAAAGTCATGACACCAGCTGAAATGTATCAGTAATTATAAAACAATCTTGCCATTTAGTGCAAATTAATATCAGCTGGTTCAGTCCTAACTGATGGCCCATAAAAAAGGAGTCTCATTACCAAGGTTTTGCAACCTTATAAAAACATACTGATGGGATTGGTTACAAAAGAATTTCTAAACTATTGAAGGTTCCAATCATTTCACCACAAAACGGCTACAACCAGGTGGAAAGAACTATGAGAAGAGTTGTCCGAGAGCCCAAAAGAATAAGTAATGTACTCATCTGCTATGGCCTGTATGCACGCTTGCCACGCACGACTCCATTGCTGAAGAAAAAGCATGTTAAGGTGTGTTTAAAGTTTGCTGAACAACATTTAGACAAGCCTGTGAAATACTAGGAGAATACAGTCTGGTCAGATAAGACCAAAACTGAACTCTTTGGATGCTATAATATACACCATGTTTAGATGTCAAAAGGCCACAAAAAATAAAGGTGTCAAATATTGATTTTCAATCCTGTTGGACTTGTACAAACTCTTTTTTTGCCTCATATACTATATTTTCATGCATTTTTGCTGATGTTTCAATAAATCATCACAGCTATTTGCTGTTTTTGTAGCAAAATATAAAGAAATAAGGGGTTGGGTTAATACTTTTACACAGTGCTGTAATTCTCTTGGTCAGTCACTTATATGATGCAAAGTAACCTTTAGTTCACTGTGTGGAAAAAAAACCCCCTCACAGCTGATGTTCTGATACCTTAATTCATATTCACTGAGCCAGGAGCAGATTATGAGTCTGTCAAGGGGAGTGTAATAAATCCAAAGCTTTATCATTGCCTTCACCTGCTCCATCAGAGCAGCAGCTGCTCTTTTCAAATTCTTTGAGTAAAATCAAAATAGAGCCACTGTTGATGCTGATGAGATTCAACAGTCTTCCAAAATCTGGCTATTCATATGACTCATATATTGTGCGTGGCTGTTATCGGCTGGTCTACATCAGTTTCTCTTCAGATTAGTTTTATGGGAGTCCAAATAAAATCATCCACAGTGGCACATCCCTTCACTGTGTTTATTCTTTGCACAACTGACAACCTGTTGACTGTTTTTGTGCACACATGCTTTCTTTAGTCTTTGCATAATGTTCATTCATGCATCAGATCATTGTGTGTGTGTGTGTGTGTGTGTGTGTGTGCGCGCGCGCATTTCCTAACCTGTCTCTGGTCTAATCTCTCTATAGTTGCATTAGCTCCATATGCATGGCAGGACTCCACAGTGTAGTCAGAGCTGATCCCCAACACAGAGCAGGAGTCGCCACAAGATCCATCAGCTACCACAATCACACGTGGCCAATTATTGTGTGGAATCTGTCGCAAGTAATCCTCGGTGAACTAAAACAAAAAGAGATGATAAATTAGTTAACAGCCAATTAGCAAAGAAGTGAAGATAACAAAGCTTGTAAAGGAGTTCCAGCTGTAACTATTAAGCAACCTGTAAAATACAGGCTAATTTACCTCCAAAACAGGTAAAATGTTATAAATTGTATACAGGTTAGCATGGCTGCAACTACAATCCTGCTTCCAAGTAGAGGTGGGATGCTGTGTAAACCTTAAACCTTCTGCATTAAAAAAATTATAAACCAAGAATTGTTTCTTGAAATATATGCAATCATAAAAGATGTGTGTAAAAAGATGGTGAAGAAAGGTTGACTGAGGCGAGGTTCACCAGCTTGTAAAATAATGTATGGGCAGGTCGCTAAACTTTTCTTGTGAATCATTTAAAGATTCAGAGAATCTTCATAAAACTCTGAATGAAAGGGCAAATCTGGCTATTTTCTTACCCAAAACATTGAAACATCTACTTTTTAAAATTATGTTTTATATTTACTGCTATCTTCATCTTTGCTTTTTGTTGCATTTGGCATTATTGCAACTGCTCCTTGACCAGCTGGCTGACCTGTTCTTCCACTACTTACTGATCTAAGTGGCAGATGGGTTGTAAATATACCAATAGCCTCCAAAGGCTATGTTTCTCTCAGCAGCTGCACATCTTTTAGAGACATTTATTACAGTCATGTTGTATGCATGATGGCCTCAAAGTTAAACAATATCTCCTACCCTGTGGATAGGAGGAGAAGGATCAGACCAATTTGGGTACACAGTGACAGGCTTATAGGGACAATAAAAGGGTTATACAGAGGGTATAAGAGCTCATAGCCTAATAGATCTGTATTTAATCCATTTAGTCTACAGTGAAGAGATGATTCCTTTTGTATTCTCAGATCTTTGAAGTATTGACAAGCTAGGAGGTAAAAAAATACCTGTCATCACACCCGCTGCCCTTTCTAATAAAGAAGAAATGGTGAACTTGGCAGTGATTCTAAACATAATTGAAGTCAGATGTGTTTGTCGACCTCGTCTTCCATCTTCCAAAGGTTAGTGAGTCACTGAAGAGCAGAGGAAAGATGAGCGGCTGCTAGCCAGAACCAAAAAAGCAGCATCAGCTATGATACGGTCTGACAGATTAAATAATGCTTTCATTCTGTTTGATGAGTAGTAAGAAGGGAAACATCAAAGTGTACTAAAAGCACCGTCAAACACCCACAGCGGCACTCACATTCATAAAATCTAGGTTTTATTTTCCAGTCATGCCACAAATATTCGCTGAACACTTAACCATTGTTTGCCCACTCTGAGCAATGACAGCTTCACTCTAGGCAACCATTCTGAGGTCTTTGTGTTAGTAGGTTAATTCTTTGTCATAAGCTGATGTCTAGCTGCAGGAGAACAGGAGCTGCTAGTGAGTAAATGCTATGAAAACTATGAAAAACAAGCTCACAACAGGTATATCAGTCATTATTTCATCATCAAGGCTGTGTCATGCAATCAGGTGCAAGAATACAGAGTTATTATGAATTTGGGGTGGGAATCCCTTAAAAAATCACTGTGGAAATCTATAAAAAATATAATGGATTTGAAAAAGGATTATAATTTGAAATCAGTTTAATTTTTGTTCTATAATATGTTTAGGTTGGGATGTGTTTACTGTAATTCTGCCATTTGTAGAAAGGATTCTCCTCAGGTCTAAGGTCAGCTTACATAACATGTTATTTCAACTGGCGGTTTCACTCTGACATTTTACATTATTTTGTGAGGACCTAGGAAAATGGTTCAGTAGTATCTTTATATTGTGACTAGAGTGAATGATCAAACTGATCTACAGAAAATGAAATGTAAGGCTGAGGGCTTACTCTTTGCTGCCAATATAAAAAAAAATGTTCATTGTGTTTTAGTGGTGAGTTCAGTGTCATGCTGAGAGATATACAAAAATAAGAATAAGATTCTTAAATGCAAAAAAAAAAAAAAAAAGAAGAAAAAGAAAAGAAAAAAGTGAGATGCAGCATCAGACATGGTTCACTGGGAGCCTGAGATTGAGCCTTCGAGTAGACACAGGGACATGCATCTATGTCACCATCACTGCTGATGGCGATCAGACCCCTGCTGGAGTGGAGGCACACACCAGAGTCTTTTGGAGAATCGGGTTTTGACAGTCAGTCATTGCAAAATGAGGTAGCGTGGGAAGTCCGCCTTTCTTCTGGACTGACTCATCGCACATTTTCTCCTCAGCTCACTGGCGTCTGTGTTGAATGAATTGAACGAAATGAAGTTGTATATCCTTTTTCAGTGAGCAACGTGAGGATTATTTTGAGAATTAAGCTATCTATAACACAGAAAACACCGAGGAGATTCAAGACATGTTGCATACAGAGACCGTGCGATTATCAACTCATTGACCTAACTCAAAATCGGGGAAGAGGGCATACCTTGGTTCCCAGCTGCACCTTGACGTCCACCCTCTGTTTCTTCTGCTCCAGGATGCTCAGCAGGTACTCCTGAAACACGCCTATTCTGGTGAAGAAATGATCGTTGTGCCAACAGCCCTCCATGTTATCAAAGTCCACCCCGAGTCCCAGCAGAAACTTCACACTGCGGGGATCCAGGGCGATCTGCTGGGGCCGGGAGAGCAGGGCGGTCCGGTACCTCTCGTCCAGCACGGTCAATTTCAGCACCTTCCCGGAGCGGACAGCAACCAGCGCGGCCGTCAGTCCCACGGGTCCCGAACCCACCACGAGCACGGAGATCTTGGCCCGCCACTGTCTGAAGCCGTCCAGGCTCACTTTTATTACGACATACAGGGCCACTGCCACCAAAGTGCTCAGAGCGGTGTCATAGGCGAGTGCGCGATACTTTTCCTCCGCGTCTTCCGCGATGCCACCAACTCCAGCATTTTGTGACTGTAACCCGTCCATACCGCGAGAGCAGTTCAGGCTTTTTAACGTGTGGCGCGTTTTCCCCTCTTTTTTTAAATCAGCCTGCCGTTCTCTCGCCACCTCTAAACATACACGGTAAGATAGAAGCAGGCTTCATGCACACAGCCTGACCAGCTGCGACTGGCCTCATGTGTCCTCTCCTCGCTCCCTCAGCTGCAAGTTGCCTCGCTGCTGCAAGCTCCACTCTCTCTCTCTCCTCTCTGTCTCGCCTAGAGTACACTTAGGTGTGTGTCCTGAGTGTCAGCAGAAAGCGAGCAGTCTGACAGAGGCAGTATACGCACACACTTATGAAAGCACCAAGACTTTAAAGAGAGGCAGTTCCCCATTCCTCTTTCCTGGATTCAGATGGATGCTTGACAGGAAGGCGCGCAGACTGTTTGGTTTAACTCTGTGAGAAATTATTGATTTACCTTTTCTAAAACAAGAAACGTCGATACTCTATTTCTCTCCCACACACACACACACACACACACACACACACACAAGGTTCGTGCCACTGTAAACCGACTGCGCCGAAGCAGGACTTCAACTAGTGTACCAACATTTTACCAACTTTAGTGTTGCATTCTAACATTCATAACAGTAGAAAGAAAGAGTTAACAAATCTGACTGATCGATGAGTCAGTCAAATATTGCTGGCAGTTTGGGGAAAAAAGCAAAAAGAGAGGAGATGCTGGAGACTGTACTGCAAATCACATCTGCCTGTAGGAAAGCTTCTCATCCCTTCTAATCTCTCATGTATCCAACTGTGCTATGTAGTTAATGCAGTCAAAGGACCATGTGTGCTGCCATCTGTATTTAATGTAGTATGCCTTCACTTCTGTCTTTTCTTTCCTTTTCTGATTCATTTCTATTTCATTTCCTCCGTGGACTAAAGGAGGCAGTCGCTCGGAAGATGCTTCACCATGGTGATGGCTCCTCTGAGGACAATTCATATGAAAAGATGCATTTCTGTGGTGCTGCTGCTCTGTGAAAATGGATTTATTGGCAAATTGAAAGCAGCAGTTGAGGATGCAAAAGCAATGTTCTTTTTTTCCTGTTTTGTGCATCTTATCTTATGTCTTCACAATAACAAACAAGAGGCCCGTCCACACTGCTCCCTTCACATTTTTATGAAAAAACAATCAAAAAGGTTAAACACACACGTCACCAGAACCCTCCATCACTTCTGATTTCTCTGCTGTTACCCCAGAATTATTACAGTGCATCTCATTCATCATACTTAGCATTTTAACAGATTCTCTGACCTTTAAGCCCCATTGGAGCCCTGCTTATAAACACTTCATAGGTGACAGTGACATCAATTTATGTAAGTGGCTCCAGATGAGACAAAGCCTTTAGGTAGTCTGACAAGGATGGCTATTTTGCTATATTTGTTTCTAATTATGTAGGAACAGTCTGCATATTTATCAACCCATTTATCGTGCCAAAGATTTGAAAGAGAGAATAAAGGGGAGGGAAAAAAACAAAAGACAGAGGGAAAGAGAGAAAGCGACATATTGGCGTGACACGCTATACTTTCACCGGTAATTGGTTTCCACCTCTACTAAGGTGCCTGGCAACGATCATACAGTCCAGCCAGTTCAGATGAAAAGAGGAATGAAGCTCCAATTACAGTTCAAACCTACAAACTGGCATTACACAGAAGGGGCTTTTCCAGGAAAATGAATGGTCACCCAAAATAAAATGTTGAGCTGAAATAATCTTTAATGATTGACTGATGACCACTTTTTGGAACTAACTCAATGCAAAAAGCAAATCTTGCCAAATCTAAGAATAATCTTTAGCTATTTTTGGCACCGTTTAGCTTGAAATAATAAATTAGAAAACAACCAAGCATCAGAGCAACATTTTGCTTTAATTTCTACATTCTGTAGCTGGAGATAATCCTTTCACAAATCCTAGAAGTTTTAATGTGTTTTGAGTGACTCCTTCATGGGTCCCACGGCAGTCTTTCGCCTGAGCAAAAACAAGCACAGAGAGCAAATTTTCATCAGGTTTTCCCACATCTTACAGCCAGCAAAGGGCCTGCCCGTGGATCTGTAGGTCATTAGACAGAAAACAAGTTGCACCCTCACATAATGGATACAAACCCTCATTATTATCTGGGAGTTCAGGCAGTATTAAATCAGCGCCTCCCTTCAGGCTTACTGCCAAGAGAATGGGATGGGGCCAGCTATTAATTTGTAGTCTTCTTTCACATTTGAATGTTTTGGACAAGTTGGAGTGAAATGAAGAGGATGATCAAGAGACAGAGACAATGACTTAACATGAATCGGATGTTTGTGTTTTAATTAGACAAAGAGCTTTTCAAAGAGCGTGTCAAAGAAACAGTTATGCTGATGTATAATTCATCAGTGTTGGGAAAAACAAGTTGTGGCTATAAACCTAGCGTGTTTCCGTCATTGGTTAAACAATTTAGTAATTATTTCAGCTGAGAGTGAACTGATATATACAAATATAGTTGTTCAATTCAAATATCATCTGCCTTGCTGCACAGTTTACCCCATAGTGATGGTGTTTCTTAGCCATGTTGCCCACTGTGCCAGGATCCGCTTTGGACTTTTCAATTTGACATTTGCCTGAGTAAGGCCATCTGATCATCACTGCGTGGCCTGCTATTGGTCTGATGTAGTTAGCATTCCGGTCCAAACCTGAATAATTAAGAATCTGGCTTCATTTAATTTTGAATATTAATTTTATTTTTTCAATCAACACTTAACAGAAACCCTCAGGTATTATAGGATACAGTGACGTTTCTTTGCTGTTTGGTTTTTTTTTACACTGAATTAAATACTTTCTCCCTGACCATCATTCACCATTCCAAGGCCTTGGCAAACACCACTGCTGTGGTGATGGACTGGGAAAAAAGCCAAAATATTTAGCCTAACTTCATCCCAAGGACTAAAAGATAAAAGCCTCACAGGATGGATTACTTCACATGATGTTATTTCTCGACTTCAAATGCTTCCCCACTGTAACTGCTGAAAGGAGACAGTCTTCTTTCCGCTGAATTAGACGTGGATCCTGTGAGAAAGTTCAGAGGAAAATCCAGCACTAGTTCACGGTATTTGCACTGCCAACTGTCAACCTGCCCAGCTGGGTCTCCAGTGACGTGGTTGGATTTGACAGCCTGAAACTGTAGTGACGTGGGTTCAGGCAGCTGAGAACGTGCTATCACAACAAGGAGCACATCATATCACCATGGTTACTCTGTTTAATAAGGTCAGAATTATGACGCTGGCTGTTAGCGTCTTAAAAAAAAAAAAAAACAGTGGAGGATTTTTAATCAGCAATCATTGTGCAAATCTAGTTTTCAATAAATAATGCTTTGGATTGCAGTTTAGTCATTCACATAAAAGGCCAATGATTTCTTAAATTGTGTATTTATACAAGAATATTGCCAGTGAATTCTTAAAAACATGAGCAATAAAGAACATACTGAAGCATGCTATGGGGAGAGTACTTCATTTGAGATTATCTTAATAATTTAAGAAATCATTGGCCTATTATGTGAATTTTGCAGTTAAGGTTATGAGAAAACAAATCTTGACAATCACTGAATCTCATTTAAAATTGGGAAATTAATACTTTACACTATATTTAAAAAGTTTTGATACACGGTGTTCAGAAAAACAAAATAAGAAAAACTACTTCAATGACACAATGATCACTTTTATTGTGTTCTTAAAGCAAGTACACAGAAAATAGTCTGCAGGAAGCCTCAGGTGTAATAAAACTTGCACTTTCTTAGCATGAAAAGTATTTGTTGATGTTAAGAATTAGAGGTCTATATTAAAATTAAAAGCATCCAAATAAATCTATGCTCTCTGCCACAGTAACTTTCTAGATTTTCTCAGTATGTTACAAGGAAGGACGACAAGTCTACTGGCACAAAAGAGTTGAAATACAAAATGTTGGTTTTTTACTCTTACAAGTTGGCATAATATTGACTGTACATAAACAGGCTTACTAACTCCAGTCTTCTTTCATTTAGAAATCTTTTCCAGAGTAATCCCTTACTAAAGAAGATTATGCCACAACCAAAATTCAAAAAGTACAAAAAAAGAAAAAAGGAAGAAAAAAAAATCCAACTTTGAACTGTGATACAACGGATCAGGCAGGCTTAAATAACGAGTTAAAGAGCATTGTACTCCACGCACTTTGATGGATCAGTAGAGAAGTGTTTCTGGCAGATGGTCATTAGCCTCTTTAGTCCCTGTAGAGAAAGGGAAAAAAAAATCAATCGAGGAAATTAAAGTTTGAGTGAAAAGTGTTTAAAAACGGAGACTTCAGGCTAAATCCCACTTTTAGGTCCAGCTGAATTCCTCTTTAAGACAAGAATAAGGTTATATGATTATTACTGGGCATGCCAAGGAGCTCATTTCCCAAATTGCCTCGAAATGTTGTTTTTTTTTTCCTTTTAAACACTCAGTAGCCAAATAAACAATGTAAGTCTTAAGAGTTTTGGGGGATGCACAACTATAATGAAAATGATTACATATTGTTAAAAATCAGTTTCTATTCAATTTTATTTATACAGCGCCAAATCACAACAACAGTTGCTTCAAGGAGCTTTATATTGTAAGGCAAAGACCCTACTTAAGGATAAGCTTAAGTAGGGTCTTTACCATAATGTTACAAAAATGTTTTCCTGATGAGGCAGAATTCTAATGTCAATTTGTTAATAACCACCAAATGTAAACATACTGCATGATTGCAAGGACCATGTTCATAATGTCCACAAATACACACTGTCTTACATGTAGTGGTTATTTGACTGTATTAAATCTTATAAACTGAAATGCGGGATGCTGTCCTGAAAACAAACGCCAACCTAATAATGATTAAAAAGTCACCTGAAGGAGAGGAGTCAATTTTGTTTTCCATAGAAATATGTTTTGGTCACAGTTTTTTGGTTTACATAAAAACACCACTGAAATCAAGAGGATACACATGCCTGTGTGTAAAACCATATGAACATTTCTAAAATCTTTTAAAAACCTTTAAAATCTTTTCAAGTTGTAATCTTTAAAGTCTAAGGGTGTTTTCCCACCAGTACTATTTAGCTTGCTTGAATCAAATTATGATTTGCTTTCTCACTGGGTGTGGTTCTTTTGTGCAGATGTGAACACAACGATTGGACTCGGGTACAGAAAAAAATCCAACCTGACCAAATTACAAGGCGCACAGTGCAAGTTTGAGCTAAATACTTTCCCGTAACCAGGTACGCTTTGTATTCTGGGATATGTCATAGCACCATACATGTGCAGAGTACACAAACTATAGCAGGTAGCTGTAAAATCAACCACAGGCCAACTACTCCAAAACACAGCACCTTCTTCCTGTACTTTTGTTGGCCATGCCCCAGACACAACTAAAATCAAACTGTATGAAAAAAGTTCAACTTCATCAACTGAATCAGATCAGACAAACCAAATTATAGACGTGTAAACACTCTGAAGCCTTGATTATATTTCCATATCTGTAAGTCAGCATGGGTCAGGGTAATGTAAATTTCCAAAGTGCTGACTCGTCAGTGAGGAATTCACATTTACATTATACTGCACCAATTATACACGCTGCACATGCAAGTAAAATAGGAATAACTACTCAGCCGTGATATCTAAAGCTGTTCATGTCTGTCTCAGCAACAGGTTATCATAAAAACATAAGTGTGTGTGTGTGTAACTCTGGCTCTAACCTGAATGTATTTTCTCTGCGTCTCGTCATTAAGAACGTGGGCCACGTGCTTGGAGAAGATCTTTTCTCGTCCGGTACGGGCGTGGATTCCCACCATAGTCACACCAATTGGCCAGGGGGCATTACCAATGGCCATCTGTAGATATGCATCATTTGCCTGAAAGACATTTAGGAAAGTTTATAATGGATGCAAAAATAACTTTGCAAAAATAACAACAGAGGCTACATGATATTATCATACCTTGACATATTCTCTCTCCAACATGAATTTTATGATGTCTGTGATTGACTCTTTGATGTCAGCTTGTAAGTTCTGTAAAAGATAATGATGAAAAGTAAATCCACACATGAAAGAACCACGCACTATAGTTTGTTTTGCTCCGGTCACATAAGTTACCTTCTTCCTGAGCTTCCTGAAGAGAGGCTTGAGGTAAGACTCGGTCTGCGAGTGTGTCGCACTGGCCAGCTTGCCCTGAACGCTGCGCTTCACGTGGTCCTCTCGGCTGTTCAGATCTTTGGCCCAAACGCCAAGAAGAAACTAGAGTCCAACAACAAATATTTTCTTTGAGGAAAATGTTTCCAAGAAATGCAGCGGTAACCAACACTAGACAAATATCCATTATTTGAACCACTTCAAAAAGAATAATGGTGCGAAAGGTTAAACTTTTTTAACTATGTAAACATATAAACAGCAGCAGGTATAGTAGTATGACTTTTTTAAATTTTTATAATTAATATTAACCCAAGAGCTCCCTGTAAACTAGGGGTGTCAAACGTAAGGCCCAGGGGCCAGAATCTGCCCCAAAAAACACACCAATTAGCCCCACTGGAAAGCTTTGGAAATTGTGAAGGGTATAAATTTGTGGAAATTTAACTTTAGTTTTACAATTTTTCCTATTGATCTAGACCTCCCCTAGAGTTAAGTAATAGATATACATTGAAATGAGAGAAAAGCTCCTGTTTTTCACCATCTAAAAAAACAAAACATTTTCTTTAAATTAATAAAAACTTTTATTAATAGAAACTCTTTTATAAATACTAGACAATCTGTTCCATAAGCTCACAGAACTTTTTCTACATTTATCATGTAGAAAAACTGAGATGCACTGTTCAAATGCTTCTTCTTTCCTTACATCAAGTCATCTCATAGACTACATATGTAGTTAAACGTCTTTACACTGAGAGAAAGGGGCTTTTCACTCGTCTGTCCCACTTAAGATCAAAGTGGGCTGTATGTGACTCACGGTGTGAAATACGTTTGACATCCTTGCTTTAGATCAAAAGGTCAAGCATGAAATTCTTACCCTCAAAAATTTAGCAATAACATCCTGGTCTCCATCATCATCACCTGTTCCAAGAGTTTTTCCAAGAGCCTAGGGGGGATAATTTCATTATTAACACAAAAACACCACCCACAAACATAAAATGATTGAAAAAAAACAAAAAAAACCCCAAACAAACTGTGCCCAAAAATTGATCTGACAAAAAAGAAAAGCTATTTAATAACTGGAGATTCATTCTTTCTCCTTGGACATTGTGCAATGTACCTCAAGTTCTTCTATTGTGGTGTTTTCTTCGTGCACTTTTAGGTCATGCTGTGTGTCCAATTCTCCTGACTCTGTTCCTCCAACAATCTCATTCAGGTACTGCTGGTCAATCTTGTCCATGGCGGCTTTCAGATCATTCCTCAAGCCCTTGGCACAGTTAAAGCAGCAAATATTATTAGTGTCACTAAAATAAATTCAATATGTCCTTAATACAATCAAGAACATTAGTAGTGACATACAATTTTCCAGAGTAGATGGAATAAATGTGAATTTCAACTGCATGTTTTTTCCAAAATCCAGTTAACTCTCAATCCTACCTTGTTTACTTCTGGGGCCAGAATCTCAATTTTCCGGAGCCTCTGGAAGGCATCATAATCGGACTCGCCAAACAATCGGATCGGTTCCCCTCGTTCTCTAAGTCGTCGAATAACCTACACAAACACAGTGATGCAAATCAAATATTTATACACTTGGTGGTAAGCAAAAGAAATGTTATGATATTTAAAGGAAAATGAATTAAAGGAAAGTGCTGATGTTTTATACTGACTCACCTCCTGTCGTGAAAGTGTCATTGGGAGCTTCTCTTCTGTGAGCTCCAGTTCCAAGACTGGATTAGTTGAAGTGGATGGCTCATCTTCCTCTTTCTTCTCAATCTTATGGACAAAATTGAGGGAATAGAAATACGCCAGCATTATTGGAAGAACATTAGGGCAATTTGGAGGATCTGAATTTAATCTAATCTTCCTTGGCCAAATGGCAAATAAAACTACTACAAAAAGAGGGGGGGGGGCATTGGCAATTTCTTCATGAGCTGAGACCTCATGACCAAAGAGACAAAAAGGCATCAACAAAATAAGCAGAACTGCAAACATTCACACCACTCCCTTACCTGCAACTCTTCAAGAAAGACAAGTAGCACAATAAGTTACCAAAAAAAAGGAAAGAATATAACAAATAGTACATCAACATGATAACTTTCGTGGCTGTAACATCTTATGTGTGATTTAGGCTTCTGCGGGAAATCTACATCCTAACTAACGACGCAACCGGAAACCCCTGTTAACCCTAGCCGTTGCGGGCTGTGCTGACCTGCTGTGTAGTTACATCAGATTACATGCAAGGTTACAGCATAGGGTTAAAAAGTGTTTTTGGTTACATTGTAAGTAACAAGGTCGATTTCCCAAAGAAGTCTAAATCACCCATCAGGCGTAATCACAGGAAAAGATACTCTGTATTCTTTGCACAAAGAAACTCAAAATATACCCAAATCATGCTTTAAAAGGCACATGCATGCCAGCACTCTTAGATTGTGCTTTTTATACCACAATCTAAAAGAACAACCAGCAAATGGTGACAAAAAGCCTTCTGAGCAAACAACAGCTCTTTCGCTTTAAATAAAACATAGTACGCTGCCCGTGTACAAAGAGAATGGCTTAATGAGCCAGGTTTTTAAGCTTTACACAAAGTATAACATAAATACAATCTGCCACTGAGCAGCTGTTAAAATGTCACGGCAAACAAGTTGCACACCATAATTTGCTTAAATATTAAAAGCTTCTGTCACAAATTATCTGCAAAAATAAGAAGCAGAGCTTGATAACAAAAATACTTTTCCATTTCAGTACATTATCCCATGCTGAAATCAACACCGTGGCAGTGTCCCACTTTTGCTTTGAAGCTTCCTTTCCGTGTTCCTTTGCTTTCTGACAAGTGGCTGTAATATGTAACTAGCCTGGCATAAGGCAAAGCTGTGATAATGACTGTGGCACATATAAATATTTCATTTATATGACATTTAAACTATGTTGATAATTTGGAAATGACACAGTTTACCATCCACAGAACGCAGGTGAGTTTAAATCAAGCTTTAAAATGCTTTCATGTTATTGACTAAAATTTTAAAATCACCTTGAAAAGTCTAAATTTATCCAGCAGAAGTGAGCTGGTGAATATTTCCATTTGTGTACAGCTGATATCCAATTATTATACACTAAGTTACTACTAGGTGAGTCCAGGCATCCTGTACCAAAATATCCTCGTGCTTGTGTGGTTATTTGTAACAACCAGAAAATGTGCCCTCCGCTACGTCTTTTCTGTTTTCATCCCAACAGATTTCAGTAAGAACTTCCAGAAAGGATGCCTAGGAAGCATGAGCGTTTAGGACACAGTGTGTTTTATCCTTTTATCATGCATCCTGTTGGCTACTTTCACTGTGCAATGCCATACCTGGCTCTCAGGAGTCTCTCTCTGAACCTACAGATGCAGGCAGCAGAGGCAAATTGGGGAAAAACACCACAGTAAACACAAATACAGACACTGTTGTACACCTGACCATCAACACCTGTCCTTATCTTTTTTGCTGGCAGAAAGTTTACTCGTTATTTTGTGTCACACTAACCAAGCCAGACAGTGAATTAAATAAGTCTGAGTGTCTCAGGAAAATCGAGAGAGTGAGAAGCAGAGTGATGTTGACATGAACCTTGTATCCGCATCTTCTGAAGTAATCTTCTCTTTCCTTCTGTGAGAGCTCAGCCCTTTTAAAGAATCTTTTGGAGTCCTGAAAAGAAAAGAAAAAAGCAGGTAAAATGAATTTATGCTATCATATGATATCAATATCATATATTATTTGGTGGTGGTGATTGGCGGGGGTATTGTTGATACAGTGGTACAGGTAGGACGTTATGCAATAGATAGCATGAGTTTGAGATGAATTTGAGCTACGTGTACCTAATGAACTGCCATGTGCCCCTAGCTCTCCCTAGCTTACTTATGTTTGCATAAAAAAATTATATGTTAGGATGAGTTTAAACGGCATAAATACCAGAATTTCTGCTTAAATCGTGATACTATAAAGGTAATGTTCTGTTACGTAGCAGCAATTACAATTCGTAAACTACAGCTCTGTGTTTAGCTTAATCCTAAAGTTAGCTTTATATTCTACTGCAGATGGAGTTCAGTACTTTATAGATAAAGCTATCGATATGGATGAAAAACGATCATTCTAGAAATACTTAACTAGCCTGGTTAAACGACGTGTTAGCAACATAGCCAAGCTAACAATAACAAGCAACTTCGTCGAATACTTACTTCAACAAGATTTTTTTCTTCGAGGAGTTTCCTCTTTCTTGCGATCTCAGCTTTAAGTATATCCATCTGAAAGGTTTATTCTAACAAAAAACGGCACATTAAGGTCAGTCTGCGTTTACCCAAACGTTAGAAACACGATTGCCTAAACCGGAAGATAACAAGAAGCTTTTCAGAATTTTCAAAATAATTGTTTCAAAATAAAAGCATTAGAACACAATGTAACCTGTGTCTAATGAATCTGTTTTTCAGTGAATTTAAGCAGACACCAAAAGAATAAGGTCAAACAGATAGAAGAAAATAGATACTCCTTTATATATTATTTTCTGGATATGTATGCACACTAGTTAGCCAAACATTGGGCTAACCCAACAATTAAACCACTGAGTTGTGGTTATCGCAACACCATGTTCTGCTGTGAAACATTTGGATCCTAGACTCTTACCTTGATAATTGCAACCCACCAAAACAGACCAACACCATTTCCAAAACACTACACAGTAGCTAATATTTTGAGGACAATGACGGGGCCCAGTCAAGCTCCAAGCCCGAAAACCTCTAAACTCACCACTGTGATCCCACTGTGTCAAGCATCAAAATGGACCGAAACAGGTTCAATCCACAGATGCCCCAAGATCCTAAAAACTGCTGCCAAACAGGGAAATCTGGAAAAAGGGTCAACACTTAGGGGTGTTTGTTTTACGTATCTGGCAGTTATGCTCTATACTCCAAGAAGGGAAGATGAAAAATCCTCACTCAATCTTTTTTAAATCCTCCAACATCTTTTCTAGATTGGTGATAAAGAAAATTATAGCGAAAGAGACTAAATGGCCTTCACTTGTAATAGGTGACTCAATAGTACTTCCTATATTTTCTGCCAGTGACTCTAGAAGTACACAGTTGTTATGACTGGAGGAGGAAGCATGATCCCTTTAATGCACTACAATAGATTTACAAAGATATCAACCACGGTAAACACCAAATACCTGGTAACTGAGTTATTTGTTTCTCCTTTCAGTCAAACAACGTTTGGCTTTTGGCTCTTTTTTTTCATCTACAGTAGCCTGTAAAATGAAGTCCTTTTAAAAAAATCTCTAAAGTTTGTTTTTCTGTTTCAATGCTGTTTGTGTTTAATACCGGTTCACAGTTTGGACACCACTAGCAAATGTCTGACTCGACCTTTCAGATGAGAACATACCATCAGGTGGCGCAAAGGGATATGTGACGATTTTTTAATATTAAAGTCATTAATTTATTTACATGACGGAAGCCAAGAAGCAGCATCATGCTGGCAAAGGGAATGGACTGTAGAATACAACTGAACGGGTCACTTTGAGCTTAACACTGCGAATATTTGCGAAGAGATGAGAGAATCTGTAGCGCAAGCAGGAAAGAAATTTAACTGATTAATAAGGCAGACGGACAGTGATTCCGCTGAGTGTATCCTAGTCAGTGATTTCGTCCTCCCGAAGAGCGAATATTTTTCCACTGCACGACTTACTGGATATTCCACCTGAAGATGGAGTTTGGAGAAAGGAAGAGGAGAAGGAAGTCGCAGAGCTTTAAACTGGTCACGGATGGAGGTAAGCTGCTGAATGAATGCAAGACCTTGCAAGACGCGCGTCTGTGTCTGGGTGTTTGTCTGGCGCTGTGCGCCAGCAGAGACGACTCTGTAAACAAAAGCGATAGCCGCGACAATGCCCAGTCTGTGCTTCGGTTTTAACCAGCAGCTAACTCTAGGGATTCACATCTTGCATGTAAAAGAAAATAAAAGAAACATCCTGGACATCAGTCTGAACGCGTCTCATTCCGGGTAGATTTTTAAGACTGAATTAAGTAAGCAAATTGAATAAAATGTGAAAATATATTGCGCACTCTGAGCTCGTAACAAGGAGCTTCAACTGTGCACTTTTTGCTTAAGCTGTAAGGAACACACCACCTCTCTTGACTACACTACTTCATACCACCTACAGGTGGTGGTTTTTGCATGGGATGGGGTGGGGGTGAGGTGGAGGGTTCTGCTTTGGCAGGCATCACAGCTCATTAGCCCGCACAAGCTTCAACCTTAGAAGGCAAAAGGCCGCAATATCATTCTATGACATCTGTCACCAAGGTTTTGTTGCGTTTCTTTACAGCTGTGCTTCATAACGAAACCATTCTTTTTTTTTTTTTCTTTGCAGATTTCGAGCCTTCATATGTGATTAACTCCAGCTCCAAAGATGCCAATGGGGAGCCAAAGGATGGTGTTATGTCTGATGGTATGTGGGATTCAGAGAATGAATTTTGATTATATATCATACAAGATGTCGGTAATTACATGAGCACCATTCTCTCTTAATGTAGTTTGGCTGGAGGATGAGGGCATGGAGATCAAAAGACAAATCACAGGAATGATGAGGCTTCTGAGCGATAAGACCAGCAGAGTATACCAGCGTGCTGGTACAGAGCAGGATAGCTTAATAAAGGAGCCCCAGGAAAAGCCTCTGAACTGGGTAAATCAGCCTGCACTTTTATCTCTGGTGTCAGAGGACCACCAGAGCAACAGCTGGAACTCTGCAGAGGACCCAGGGCCTTCACCTTCATCCATATCCATCCCAGTCCCAAACGGCCCAGGCTGCGGCCAGTACAGCACACGCTCCAGAGCCCTCAGGATTCTCAACAGCACAAAGGATTTAATCAAAGTGAATGAAACTAATGGTAGGATATGCATGTTTGAAAGGAGAAAACTACTAAACAAACCTTAAGTTATTTGAAGAATAGTGAATTTCATTAAATATTGAGTGCTGAACACCAGAAGTGGCTTACACCTTTGTTGTTACATTAAAGCATGTTTGCACCTGTGTGCATATGTTAGAGTGAACGAGCGCTAACAAATGCATCCCTCATTTCCCAGCAGATGTAGTTCCTCCTACTGTGCCAGAAACCCCCTGCTGTATGTGTAACTGTAAGGGCACCTTGCAGGCTATTTTGCAGGAACTACGTGCCATGAGGAGGTTGATGCAGACTCAAAAAGGTTAGTAAATGAATACCAATACACACCCTAAAATAAAGAAATAAAACACAATATAATGTTTTTCTGCCTTTTAATAGCATCTTTAGAAAGGCAGGAAAGGGCAGCACCACCATCTCAACCTCGCCTAGGTGCAGGACCCAGTCCTCGCCACAGACCTCGAAAGAGGAGGCCAATCTATAGGATGACTCCGTTATCCGTGTTTAGCACCAGAAGAGCTGGTCTTGCTCCTCTGGATGCATCACTGCTAAAAGCTGCACCTATGGAATCTGTAAAGAGGCGAGAATGTGAGAAACAAGACTCATCTACACCCAACAATCATCCCATCTCCTCTGACATTCCTGTGCCGCCACCTCAGACCAACCCAGTGACGATCAACAACACCCCTCCTCTCCTGAACCAACTAAGGGAATCACAAGCATTAGAGGTAATCTGTACCTTAGTGTGGATGTACATATGCAGCAACATGTGTGCTTACCAAGCCTCATTTGCATGCTTAATTTGATTCAGGTACACTGCACCTGTCTTATGAATTTGAACGTGTATGTGTATTTGCATGTAAAAATAATTTGCAGCCTAAACTTTGCTTCTTTTGTGAAGCTCCATGCCTAAAAAAAAGTTTAAGTACCTTGATTTTTCCTTGTTTTTTGCCTAATGAGACATAAACCTTTGTGCAAACATTGCGGTTTATTTTACAGCACATCTATGATTCGAGCTAATGCTAGAAATGAAGATAACGTCTTCTTGCTTTTTCTTTCTAAAAACTCATTTATATTTCAACTGGTGATATTTATTTAATCCTTTACAATTAACACTCTGTGTTGCTTGACTCCTTCACAGTCTGAGGTGCGTCTTGCAGAGGATTATGACGTGTTTATCTCTAAGGCCCAGCTAGACTCCATTCTGGTCAACTATACACGCTCAGGCAGCCTGCTGTTCCGGAAACTGGTGCACGTCTATGATTTTTAAAAGCATTTTCTCCTGCTCTGATTATTTTATAATCGTGTGAAATGTCAACAAAGAACAAAAAATGCTGCTTGGTCAAGAGCTGTGCTGTGTGTTTAGGTGTGTGCCTTCTTTGATGACGCCACGCTGGCTAACTCCTTGCCAAATGGCAAAAGGAAGAGAGGGCTAAATGATAACCGTAAGGGCTTGGACCAGAACATTGTGGGTGCCATTAAAGGTAGGGCAGAGAAAGACAAACTAAAGTGTAACTACATTTCTGAGCAAACATTAATGTAACTATGGTGTGTGTCCAGTTTTTACAGAGAAATACTGCACTGAACACAAAATAGAGAAGTTGCCTGGACCACGAGACTGGGTTCAGATCCTTCAAGATCAGATCAAACTTGCAAGGAGGAGGCTGAAAAGAGGTTCTGCTGCTAAATCATTTAAATCATTTTAATATTTTCCCTTGATTAATGTGCTAGAGGAAGCCCATTCCTTTAACAGTACTTATAAGCCAGCTCATTTCAAGGCTAAAGAAAAGGCTGTCTGTCAATCTATGTTGTCTTTGGCTCTTCAGATGCTGTAGAAGCAGAAGACATCTCAAATGGACCATCCACAAGTATTAAACTCATTATTATGATTTTTACACTTAAGGTGTCTGCCACACGTGGGCACACACACAGACACATACATTAATTCAGTTGTCTGTTTTGACCATTTTCTGGTAGCTGGTTCCCTTCATGTCAGCCCTCCATCTTACAAAATCTTTCCATCAGCCCCCCTCTGAGTACACAATGGCTTTACCTCTCCCCACATCATTGTCACAGCATACACACACACACACACTCAAGCTGGTGTTGCCAGCTCGCTCATTGGCTCATCGGTCTTTGTCATGCTGTCACAGTGACTTTTGACATTTTCATGCAGCTTTCCAAAATGTCAGCTAATTATCCTCACACCATGCCGCATATCCACTCTTTCACCTCTATATTTCACCCTCATTGTCACAATAGTATTTCATTTTGTTGCCATGCTCATTCATTAAGACATCTTTTTGGTGATAATATATATCATTTTGACAATATTTTCTTCCTTCTTTTAAAGGCTGTGATAATAAACAGGCTGCAAGTGAAGAGAGGACAGCAGCGAACACAACTGGTTAATCCAATGGCTGCCACGATGACCTTACAGTAGAGTCTTGTCTTCATTATTTCTCTGAGTTGATGCATTTTGCCACTATTTGCAGCTGTTAACTGCTATGTGCTATGGATGTAAAGAGACATAAAATATGACCAAACAAGAATCCCAATGCAGTATTTGTGATCCAAAAGGCTTTTCATTGGGGCCACATTAAAACGCTGAGATTTGGAATTTTGTGAAAATAAACACTGAACTATACAGCGGTTAGGTAATGAGATCGGTCACTTACTGTTTACATAAAAGACAACAGCCTTAAAAGCTAACTTGTTTTATTTTCATGCAATTAAATAAAGATCAAACATCTCAAATGAGACTAAGTACTATAACAGTATTGCGTTCATTTATTTAGCAAAAACTAAACGTCACGGGAAGCTGTTCATTGTGAATTGTGCCTTTCAAGTAACTTTAGTGGGTTTAATGTGCAGTGCAGCATCCACCTTATATCCTGACATTACATCCAAATGCAAACATCTTGTAAACATGGTCCGATGTATTTCTTTTTGGGGCAAATTTTAACTCATTAAAAAAAATCTGCAAATTAACAATAGGTTTGCAGTCTACATTTGGTGAACATATAAAAATATATCACACACTATAAATGTTTTTTTTTTCTTTATTAGATTTTTAGGCTATGCATACCACTGCAGCTGGTGTCAATATTGTGATGGCATTATGTATTTTCCTTTCATTTTTGCTAACTGTACATATATTTAAAAAAAAAAGTTGATCCCACCATTAAATCTACTTTATCCAAAGTTGCTGTTCGTGTTTTATTTTTTTAATATATTGTGGAAAGTATAATTACCAAAACAAAGCACTCAAATATGTTAAAAGAAAAGTTTCAAATTTAGGCTAATTGTTATTAAAACATAAGCTAAAAATAATAAAATAAAAGTTCTTTTATCTTTTATTAGGGTAACTTTGAGCCAGGCAATGTTGTGTTGCTGTAGTTGCACTTGGAGGGAAACAGTAAATTAAAGGTACACTCCATTGTTGAGATTTTGTTGCCAGACTTCACAGCTCATTAAAGGGGATGTTGAAGCCGCCAGTGTGCAGAAGGAGGACCCTTTGAGATCTGGTTAGTTTCCTTCTTGCATTCTAAGTCACACATTTTTTATAAAGGTGAGCAGAGGTTGGATACATTTTTTTAAACACAATATGCTTAATTACTCGCGATACTTCGACAGTTTTATTCGCCTGGACCGATGTTAGAAGTCAAATATGTGTCACTTTTCGTCAGGCTTTCTCGCAGGGCAGCCGTTTGTAGCCCCGGTGCATGCTGGTGCCTTCCCCGCTCTTCTGTCGGGATCCGCCGCTAACGTGAATCTGGTAAGGATAAAATGGTCAGAGCAATTAAAGGGGAAATGTTGCAAGAATATACCTCCGCTTTGGTCCTAAAATCACATCTAGAGCAGTTGTAAACACTTCTATTGCACCGCAGCGTTACAAAGTTTGCACACGTAGCAGGTGCAGCGCGGTTTTATTCGCGTTGACGCTGATGTTGCACACATCGCATGGCGAGGGACAGGAAAGGGTTAATTTTTTCCGCCGCCGACATTTTTGTTCGGCGGTCTACGGCAACTTCTTAACTTACATGTGCTACGAGCTGACACTGCGACTCAACGCTACGCGTCACGTTTAGGTCGCAGTGTGCATCTTATCTGTTTTTAGATGTGCGGCAGGTCTTGGAGTGGGCTGCTCATCGGCTCTTTGTTACACAGAGCTGTTCAATGGCTCCTGCATGTAGCAGCGTTTGCTAGCAAGAGCTAGCAGCAGCAGCAGCAGCCAAAACTGCATTTTCAGCAAAACAAACAGACGTAGAGGGTGTAGCTGTCATTATCAACGCACGTGTCTTAAAGCTGAGCTACCGACAGTGTGTTATGCCGCTCACATCACACGGAATCACTCACACATCATTACTTTTATTGTTAGCCTGTGCCCAAGGGTTGAATGAACTTGGGATCATTGCTTGTCTTGAACACTACCCCACTATACCAGTAACGGGCCCCCTTCAGCAGCTCACGCCGGTTTATGTTAAAAACCAAGATTATAAGTAACACCCAACTTGCACGGCGTTTCAGTTTTATCAACTATATGGAACTTATTTTTAGGAACACAAAAGTTTATTACATTTTCAGTGATTGGAGAGTATGGGGGGAAAAGCCATTTAGGTGATGCCACATTCATTATTGTGCATTTCAATTTTAAAAGTATCCGACACCCCGTTGCCTTCAAAAAAAAGAGAATAAAATAATTATAAAAACTAGTATTTAACAAATTAAAAACATTTAATAACAGCTGTGCATTAAAATCACCATGCAGTTTTTATTATTTATTTGCAAACTTGTTTCAATCACAAAATACAACACGCCTGCAATAATATCACACTGATCTTTGAGTCATGTTTATAGTGGTAATTTCTAATGTACTTAGGTGTTCCTAATATTTTGTCAACAGAGCTCCGGGACAATATTAAATGTCACTTCACCGCGGAAGATTTCTATCATTGCAGCAAAAGAGATGCCATTGCATTATTTTGGTTGATTTATTCTTTCCAGCGTTGCTCCTACAGATGTTGTACTTGGCTCCGATTCACTTGAAATGTTGCACTGTTGTGTTGTGTCATTTGTGCAACTTAACATTTGCATGTATTTTCTTGACACACCCAGACACTGTTTGTAATCACCAGTTTTATTTATTTTTCATAATCATTGATGTGGTTCTAGTGGTGCGGACCCAGAGCTTCTTCAGATATGTCTGTGAGGGAGTCTTTTAACCCTGAAAGCTATGAGCTGGACAAGAACTTCAGGCTCACGCGGTTTGCTGAGCTCAAAGGCACAGGCTGCAAGGTTAGCTGTCCACACAAAAATCTGCCTTGAATGTGTTATTTTCTTTGCACAGATTAGTGAGGAAATAATGCATCGAAATTGTGGTAATTTTCTCTAATCACAGGTCCCCCAAGATGTGTTACAGAAGCTGCTAGAAACTCTGCAAGAGAACCACTATCAAGAGGATGAACAGTTCCTGGGGGCGGTTATGCCTCGATTAGGTAATTCTTAAACTCATATAGCACATGAATAGCAGTGCTTGCCCCCCCCCCTTTTTTTTTTAAGCATAGCAGAGAGATCATGTTGGGGCTCTTTTCAAAGTGAAACAGAAGTCATTGTTTGAGGTTAAAACAAGTTTTGTGGCCGGACTGGAAACCGTGTTGTATATTTAAAGCTTGTCCCACCTCCACTGGTGCTCAGAAATTAAAGGCAAGAAGTGAAACTTGACCCTTGGCTTTAAAATGGACAGGTCACAAGTGCACACACTCTAAAATATTTCATTAAGAGAGATTTTCTTTATGAAGGCATCGGCATGGACACATGTGTGATCCCCCTCCGGCATGGTGGCCTTTCTCTTGTCCAGACAACAGACTACATCTATCCCATTGTGGATGACCCTTACATGATGGTAAGTACCTTCCCTTCTTCATTAGCATTGTTTTTCTGGTTTTCTTTCATTAAATTACTTTGCATACCAAACCTGTATGTGATTAATTTTCATGATCTCTTTTCTATAGGGAAGAATTGCTTGTGCCAATGTTCTAAGTGACCTGTACGCCATGGGAGTTACTGAGTGTGATAACATGTTGATGCTTCTGGGAGTCAGCAACAAAATGTCAGAGAAAGTAAGACACATCTTGCTTAAATGAAGGTACACTTGCTGGACACTTTACTAGTACCGGGTTAGACATCCTATTGGCTTCGCAAATGTTTTAATTCTTCGAGATTCACCAAAGTGCTGAAAACATTTCTTGGGAGATTTTGGTCTATATTGACATGATGGCTTCACACAGTTGCTGCAGATTTGTTGGATGCACATCCAAAAATCCATCCAAATTTTGACTTTTATCATCCAAGTGTGGCACCACAAATTGAGACTCATCAGACCAGGCAACATTTTTCCAGTCTTCAGTTGCCCTGTTTTGGTGAATTTGTGTAACTGTAGTCTCAGTTTCCTGTTCTTAGCTGACAGGAGTGGCATCCTGTGTGGTCTTCTGGTGCTCTGGTGTGTAGATGCCTTCAGGTTTGATGTGCTGTGTCTTCAGGGATGTGTCTGCAGACCTTGGTAGTAACGAGTGGTTATTAGAGTTACTGTTGTCTTCCTATCGGCTTGTAATGGTCTGGCGTTTCTCCTCCCATGTCTGACATCCAGTATTTGCTGGATAGTTTCTCTTTTTTGGACCATTAGAGATGGTTACAAAGGAAAATCCCAGTAGATCAGCAGCTTCTGAAATGCTCAGACCATCAGCAGCCATGCCATGTTCAGAGTTACTTAAATCAGCCTTCTGCCCCATTCTGATGTTCAGTTTGAACTTCAGCAGGTTGTCTTGACTGTGTCTCCATGCTTAAATGCATTGAGTTGCAATCATGTGATTTGCATCAATGAGCAGTGGAACAGGTGTATGTAATAAAGTGACGGGTAATATATATTTCATGCAATAGCCCTAGTACTGGAATCAGATTAGTTTGGGACATCTCTTATTATCATCAGTGCATTTTAAAATGTCCCGAGCCTCGACTCTGACATTCTTCTGTGTTTACAGGAGAGAGACAAAGTCATGCCACTGATCATCCAGGGATTCAAAGATGCATCAGAGGAGGCAGGGACGTCTGTAACAGGAGGTCAGACGGTGCTCAACCCCTGGGTAGTGATGGGAGGGGTTGCAACAACAGTTTGCCAGCCCAATGAGTTTATCATGTAGGAATGAGTTCCTGCTGCATATTTAGCTGTTTTTAGCTTTCTTAGGTGCCTTAAAATAAGCTTGACGATGTTGTGTCTGACATTTTTCAGGCCAGACAATGCAGTGCCAGGAGATGTGTTGGTATTGACCAAACCACTTGGAACACAAGTGGCAGTTGCAGTGCATCAGTGGCTAGATATTGTAAGTCCGTCAACTCGTTTCTGAATATTTTGTTTAAAACCTGTCGTTTAATAATAACCAGTAACATCACTGCCTCTTTATGCTTTCTTTGTGTCTCTGAAAAGCCTGAAAAATGGAACAAGATCAAGCTGGTGGTGACGCAGGAGGACGTAGAGCTGGCCTACCATGAAGCCATGATGAATATGGCTCGGCTCAACAGGACAGGCAAGACCATTAAGAACATGTGACTTTTTCTGCCTGAACTTTTTATTATTCTCAGTTACATTTTAACAATATCACTACCGAATATGTGGTTCTAATGACTCTGTTTTCTTGTAATTAGTAGTTAATTGTTACAAAGAATGTAATGAGTATTATTACCCGTTAGATTCTATTATATTACTAGTTTACATTATTGCATCCAGATTACCTGTGTGTTTGCAAATTTTTGGCAATAAACAAATTGATCATCACGATGCCTTTCTTACTGTCTTTTGCTTGCAGCTGCGGGTCTCATGCACACCTTCAATGCTCATGCAGCAACCGATATCACAGGGTTTGGCATCCTCGGCCACGCTCAGACGTTGGCACGACAACAACGAAGTGAGGTGTCTTTTGTCATCCACAACCTCCCAGTGCTCGCCAAGATGGCCGCCGTGTCTAAAGCCTGTGGGAACATGTTCGGGCTCATGCATGGCACCTGTCCTGAAACATCAGGTGTGCGCACGTGTATTTTAATGTTTTCAAGACATTGAGATTTTACCAAGGAACAGCCAGTAAGTCCTGGACAAAGATCTTAGAAAATGAAAAAGTGTAGCTAGCAGCAGCTCGACTGAATTTTATGTGCCGTCAGTAAAGTAAAGCCACTTCTCACTGTAACCAATTTTACAAAAGACTGTGGTTCTATTATTATTAATCGGCTTCTTTCTCTTTGGGGAAAAGTTGTTTGGGGATGTGAATTGAGAGTTTAATCTCCTAACAATTAGGTAGCTAAATAAGTCAAGCAGCAATAATAACAGACCATAATTGGCTGATGTTCAGGAAGAGAAGCAAGACATGTTATAAAACTTTTACATTTTGATGTTTTGTCTGATTGAAAGTCCTGAGATAGTAACTATTATAGGTTGAAATTTGGCTGAGGTTCAGCTGTCCTTCTGATTTATCTTTTAACCAAATCACACTTTATAGGCCATTAATTTCTTCAAGACAGTGTTGGAAGATGGCAAGCTTCTGTAATTGAGGCAGTTTGATGAAAGCACTCAACTACAGTCACATAAGTGTCTTTGCTTAACTATGTGGAGATGTTACAGAAGCCGAAGAAGTTGTTAAATAATCTACAGGAACTTGAGTGTCATCAGTTAAAAGATCTATCTTTGTGAGTAGTTTATCTGCTTAATGTTTCATGCTGTGATCAACAATCTGCAGCAGAATTGATATCAAATCTGTTTTCACACATGCACTTTATGCATTAGAGCTGTGTTTTTAAAAAAAGTCTGTTATATCCAGTTGGGCCCATGTGAGAATGGTGCACGTCATGGAGAATTTACAGAAAGCCAGTGGATGTCATACTACCTGCAGGCAGTATTTCCACTAGTGAGAACACCTCAAGCACCGATAATCTCCAGCTGTGTGCTACATGCAAGAAATAGCAAATTTGGACCATGCTTGGACCTTGTGATTTTGTTCATGTATGAAAATGCCTTTAGAGTGTTCAGTAAGAAGGCCGAGTACTCCCTACCAGTGTCACATTCTAAAAATTAGTGATTTAATTGGACTTAAATCTTCATTTAAGTCTCTTGTCTGACAACATCTCCTTTCATTCCTAGGAGGCCTGCTTATTTGTTTACCTCGAGAACAAGCTGCCCGCTTCTGTGCCGAGATCAAATCCCCAAAATACGGAGAAGGTCATCAAGCTTGGATCATCGGGATTGTAGAGAAAGGAAACCGCACTGCTCGCATCATTGACAAACCACGAATCATAGAGGTGGCACCACAGGCAGCCACACAGAATGTCAACCCAACACCTGGTGCAACTTCTTAAACCTCCTCTGTTGCATCACAGACCGGACCCCAAAAGCTCTGAGTGATTTTAGACACATAAACTACAGAACCATCCTAGAGTGTTGAAATATATACACAAATAGTATGTACACAGAAAAGACTGGGTTGGCGTGCCATCAACATGAAAACAGCTCCACACAGTGGCCCCGTGGGGGCACATCACCACCCAGTGGACTCAACCTGCAGTATCCCCGAGATAAAAATTGGTAAGAAATAGAGCATTCTTAAAATCCACTTGCTTTTGTTGTCTATTGTATTCTGTTTTGTTCAGTGTGCTTGACTGGCAGGCAGCTTCTGATAGGAGATAATCTGATACTGCTGATTCATTTTGAATCATTAGGAAGTCTGGAGTCGGTTGCCTCTTTGGCTCTCTTAAAACTGTTCTCAACAAACCACGGTGGCGTTTTTGTTTATTGTTCATTTACTTTGTTGTACAGTTATACAGCCTAGTTTTAGTTCATTGTAACTGATGCCTTGAAAGAAAATAAGTGCGACCAGAATGGCATGTTTTTTATTACTTTGACTTTTTGTATTGTCCCTGCATAAACTAATAAACCATCATGTATTTGAAATTTGGTCTCGGTTGTGTGGATAAACTAAATCAAATTGGCCATGATGTAGATGCAGTATTTAACGAAAGTTTTATAAAAAACAGATACTTCTCTAAAGTGGTTTCTTATTAAGTTATAAATCATCGTGTAGTCATAGATGCATTAAAAGCTGCAGAACCCTCAGGAGATGAACTGTAAACCATCTGCATTCTCATTATGTCATGTTTAACAATGCAAAATCTGAATTTCATACGAAAAACCTGCCTAAAACTTCATTGTTAGTCCACAAGTACAGGATCAGGATCTGCCATTTTGTGTTTTTTTTTTTTTTTCCCTCATCATAGCCAGAATACGTGCAGCAAGATTGTTGACTTACAGTAATGAAGCTTCCAGCTGGTCAAAGGTCAGATAGCAGGGATGAATCAGGAAGCTCTCTGTAAAACTTCAGGAACATGTCAAAATCCCCCTTGCCACCTCTTAAAATAAACTTCTCTAATAAAAAAAAAAAAAGGTTTCCTGTGTCTGTTGTTAGTGTATTTAAAAGCACAAGTACTCGTTTTATTCTGTAATGAATAGGAATACAAAACTGCAAAAATCTTGAGTCACCCTTCATTTCCTCATATTTTGCGAAGGAATTGGGAAATAGCTGCAGCGAGTTATTGAAA
The DNA here is from genome assembly GCF_001858045.2 of Oreochromis niloticus. Taxonomy (NCBI): domain Eukaryota; kingdom Metazoa; phylum Chordata; class Actinopteri; order Cichliformes; family Cichlidae; genus Oreochromis; species Oreochromis niloticus. The sequence goes on along the minus strand of NC_031972.2, from coordinate 55,922,376 downwards.
CGTTCAAGAATTAATCTGAATACAGTAAATGAGACAAAAATAGAGTTTATACAATTGTAACAAGTTTGAAAGTCAACATTTGGTATGATCACTTTTATTCTTTAACACAGCATGAACTCTTAAAGTTTGTTGTAATTTCTTTAAGTAGTCTTCAGGAATACTTTTCCAATTTTCTTAAAGGACATTCAAGCTTTAGATGTTGACTGCATTCTGTTCTTACACTGCTTCAATGATGCTGAGGTCTGGACACTGGGGAGACCAATGCATGAGTGGTAGTGCCTGCCCGCCAATTCTTTTATACAATAAAGACATGAATTTCAGATACTATTCATCTGCTTTGGATAGTTTTTTATTTTCTTGGGCAATTTTTGTAGATTTACCTACAGTAATGGGAACAAATTGCATGTTTTTGCAACAAACTGTTAGTAACAAAATGCTTTATTATGATTTAATATTGGTTCTTTGCTAACTTTTCTGTTGTATGTTTACACAACACTGGTTCATACCTCGAGTTGGGCGCCTTTTTATGCTTGAATGAATCATACATCAGTTTTATGTCGCTTAACAAACCAAAAAAAACCAACCCAAAACAAAGACTAGTCAGGTACAAGTACTGTACAGAAACATAGTGAAAAAGCAGCCAGTGTCCACAGAAAAATTTTGAACGATCTTCAGAAAGCTTTCGGAGCTCTAGACTACTTTAAATAATTATAAGAAGATCTGGGGCTTGGAAGCCAAATACAAAGAAATTAGGCTGGTTCAAGACTTCTGCACAATACTTTATGTTATCCCAATTTTGACAGCAAATTTCCCACAGCTCTCACTATGACCCGTCAGTGCAGTGCTGCTCTGTCATGCCTCTTTCAGTCATATATCTATACACACACACACACAGCTGATGTAATGATCAAACTGGATTTTCCAATCTTCCACAGCAGAGCCACAGAAATCCCTGATGATGACTGCACTAGTGATGCATTAGTTGCATGTGTTATATTTTTAATCACAAATGACAGCCGCCTTAAAATCAACAGCAAATTCTTAAATACCGGCACATAACAAATAATTTAGATCTGCAAATACAGGAACACATTCTTTTGGCAGATATATTTACAGCTTTCATAAGATCATGAATAAATACATATTGTAGCTTTATTTACATTACATTGGCTTTATATACAGTGAGTGTGGTACGTGTATGTGAGGACCTATTGTGTAAAACAAATGACATTTGTTTCCCCCAAATATAAACAGGAAAAACATAGATGTGTAATAAATATTGCTTTTGTCTGAGGAATGCCAAGCTCCTGTACTGTGACTCACCACAGCAGCCCATCCTGTCACCAGAACCTTGTTTTACTTTTATGAATGAAGACTGAGTCACAGGCAGTATGTGCTCCAAATCCAACATATCCTCCCACACTCTCTGTTATATGTGCTTTTTCCCATTTTCCAGATGGACATACTTTGCATTCTGTGCTGTCTTATCATTTTCAGGCTTGAAAAGAGCTTGGATGTCAAGCATGGCCTTTCGAATATGCTGACCAAACCGATATGAGTCCTGCAGGTCAGACAGAGAGGGAGCAATCATAAAAACATAAAATCATAAAAACAGAAAGAGTTGGATCTATAGTAAGCAGTGCTCTTTTTTCTGTCTTACTGTGTCAGGACTGGAGAACTTGCTGGAGATGTGGAATGTGATGAGGTTTTCCCCAACAATGATATAAGACACACCATAACCATCGTCAGCTACCTAAAAAAGATAACAAAGAGACGCTGTTACATTTCACTCGTTGATCAGGCCAGCAGGTAAGAAAGCTATAACTGTAACTTTTTGCACATGTTTATATTGCATCAGATTAACTCACAGGGCCAAATCCACCTCCACCACCCACATATTTCGGGAACTTGTTGATGTCAACTAAATTAAGCTGCTGCTGTGGAGTCTGGCTGGTGGACAACTTCCAGGGCTCCGAAAGCACCTTTAAGCAAAGACAGTGAATTTAGTTTGGAAAAGAGCATTATAAAACAAAAATACATTTTAAAAACACACGATAGATAATAGTGCTAACCTTTGTAAGAAATGGTGAGTCGACACCAAGGTATTTAGATACAATATAGAGACAGAAAAGGTGACGATCGATCCCAGAACCAGTCATGGCCAGACGATACATGTTTTGGTGCTTTTCTGCTGCTTTCCGAAACAGGGCAAGTCTCTGGGCATTCTGACAACATAAACAACAGACAATGTAATTTCAAACATTTCCAAACAAATTTTTTTATATAAATAAATTAATAAAAACTGCATTAAAATCATTTTTAGATTTCTTTATCGATGAAGGAAAGTATCAGTTTGACCCTGCCAGAACGTCCAAGAGCTTAAAGTCCAGGGCACTGAGACACATTTACCTCTAGGTCTTGGTCACCATGTTCTTAGTAGAACAACATGTTCTTTAACAATGTGACCTATCGGAAAATCTAAAACTGTGTACATGAACATCCTGTGACTACAAGATAAACATTTTAAACCACATTAAGTCCAAAGTTGTTGTCTATTTTTATTAAAAACTCCTTCTTCTTAAAACACCTTTGACCTGGGATTCTCTTTATACACACCTGTCGAGCAGCTGAATGATGTCATGACCTTTTTATTTGTTGTGGACATGGTTGTTTGTTTTGCCTACCGTCGCACCAGCGTCCTCCATGGCTCTGACGAATGCGACCGCCTCAGAAGTGCAGGAGCGTACTGTCTCTGTCCGCCCATCTCTGAACATACGTGTCATCGATGACTCGTACGTCAGACAGAACACACGCTGGTCCTATAAAGGAAAGAGCTACCTATTAGTCGATGGTTGTAGATGCATTTAAAGAAATGTCAGTGATTCTATGAACTATGGCAGGCCTACCCTAAACTGGGCCAGCTGCAAGGCCAGCTGAATAAAGGCATCAGGGCTTGTCCTGCACTTCTTGATCAGGCCTTTCCCAAACTCAGCAAACAGATAGCCATGGAAGTCCACATCGTCAGCTATCTGCTTGGCTGAGAGGTATGATGTTTCAATGACATTTTGGCACTTAGAGAGGGCACAAGAATATCCTAATTAGTTTGTGAACAGATCTTAAACACCAAAGAATCCATTAAATTAAAAGAAAAAAGTAAAAACAGATATAAGAAATAAACATTTTTGCTATACCTCATTTGGAATCTGCCATTGTAGTCGAGTGGGATGAGGCAGGTTTTTGTTCACATCCCCTTTACAGTGTCCCTCCTCAGTGTATCCAAGATGGAAGCAGTCTGTTGCTAGAATATACTAAAAAGAAAAAGAAATGCAACTGAAGAAAATTTGCATTCTTTGAATCATTATTTTAGGATTTATTCAGAACACATTTCCTACCTCCCACATGTGTCCTACAATTGGTGCATCAGCCCAAGAATGTTCAACATTTACACCCATTTTTCCATTTGGATAAGAGATCAATGTAAAAGATTTGTCAAACCACCTGCAAGAAAAAAACCCCAACTTCTTTTAGGGAATCAATTTGGGAATCGATAAAAGGCTTGGCCTTCTTTGCCTACCTGTCATAACATTTTCCATGCAGCAGGGACTTGGCGTAGCTATCAAGTGAGTTGCTCTTTGCAGGATCATAACCCTGCGGCTCATCATCCAGTGTCAGGAAGAAGGCAGCTGACTCGATTGCATCCAGGGATACTTTGTTTATGCCCTGGCTAAAATATTTTATCCGAGCCTGAGCCCATGGAATCCTAAGGGTGAGAGTGAGACTGTTTCCCTTTTCTCCTGAAAGTGTTTGAACATTTAACCTGCTTACTGAATCATTTTTAAGGTGTTTTTTGTTTGCATATACCTGTATCCCGCTGTCAGGGCAGCTAGTTTGAGTTCTCCTGGTTGAGGTTCTGATGTATCATTGAGAATCCTTTGAAACTGTGTCTCAAGTTCACTGGGCAAAAGGTGACGCCCTCCAGTGTAAAGCCACACCTGGAAGAACCGACCCTTGTGGAAGACAACCAGGTGTTTCCGATCAGTCAGGTGCTGCACAAAATCTGTAAAGATTGTTAAACCAGTAAAAGAATTAGATTTCATTTAAGTTACACACAGTGAATTACTGAAAGCACAGAATCAAAGATATGTCCCAGTAGCTTTACAAAGTGATGGAACCTATTTGCTGTGAAACCATTAATAGAGATGTACCCACTAGTGCTGCATACTGGACAATGGGAAGTATCTATGACTCAGTGATGATTGAACACTCATACAGTACAGATCTAAACATTTGCTCACCTGTTTCAATGCCAGGGATACGAGTGGTGTTAAACATCCTCTCCATCTGAGTAGAACACATAGGAACAGTCCCCAAAGCCCTCAGCTGAGCAGAAAAAGTTAAATAGAAGTCAACTTAGAGTTTAACCTTGCAAAAAAAGAGAGAAAAGAGTAATTGTAATGGCAAGCTATACCGGTGCAAGTTCACCACGTTCCAGTTTGCGTCTGTATTGCAACATGGCATGTACCACATTTCCTGCTCTTGCAGCCTGACGGTGTGTTGGGGTCACATACAAGAGGTCCTTCACACAATAAATGGAGTGACCAAACACAAAAAAGTGACAACACAAAACAGAGAGCAAACATATAAAAACAGACACATTTATTTTAAAAGTTAAGGATTACATTTTTAAATTATTTAAAATAAATTATTACCTCATTACTACTAACTACTAACAGAAAAAAACACTCAACTGATGTACTGACAGTTTTACATACCATTATATAGAAGTTGCTGTTGACCATGATAGGACTCCTGCCCCTGAGGTAAATGTACTCCTCCCACCAGTCACTTACCTGGAGAAAATTACAGGTTTTTATTGTCTAACATTACAATTCAAGACAATTTCAGTAGCATGTTAGACAGAAAACACTACTTACATAATTTGTTGCCCACCATGATTTTAAGATTAGGCATCTCTGCAGTTGGGCTGCTTTGTTTTCTTTAAAATCACTGGCCAAAAGCTCCATTTTATTGTACTGCTCATTGTCCAGCAGAGGTCGAACTGACTCAAGGTACTGTGAAAAGAATATCATACGCTGTCAATACAAGGGAGTAGTGTTACATAGAAGCAGACGTCACATAATGAAATTTCTTCTATTTGCGCAATATGTCTAAAATTAGAAATATCCTGTCTCAGAGTGATACAGAAAAACTAGTTCATGCATTTATTACTTCTAGGCTGGACTACTCTTATCTTTTATTATCAGGATGTCCTAAAAACTCACTGAAAAGCCTTCAGTTAATCCAAAATGCTGCAGCAAGAGTACTGACAGGGACTAGAAAGAGAGAGCATATTTCTCCTGTTTTGGCTTCCCTTCATTGGCTTCCTGTTAAATCCAGAATTGAATTCAAAGTCCTGCTCCTCACATACAAGGTCTTAAATAATCAGGCCCCATCTTATCTTAATGACCTTATAGTACCATATCACCCTATTAGAGCACTTCACTCTTGCACTGCAGGCTTACTTGTTGTTCCTAGAGTATTTAAAAGTAGAATGGGAGGGAGAGCCTTCAGTTTTCAGGCCCCTCTTCTGTGGAACCAGCTTCCAGTTTGGATTCGGGAGACAGACACTATCTCTACTTTTAAGATTAAGCTTAAAACTTTTTCCTTTTTGCTAAAGCATATAGTTAGGGCTGGATCAGGTGACCCTGAATCCTCTCTTAGTTATGCTGCAATAGGTGTAGGCTGCTGGGGGTCTCCCATGATGCATTGAGTATTTCTTCTTCAGTTACCTTTCTCACTCACTATGTGTTAATAGACCTCTCTGCATTGAATCATTAATTGTTATTAATCTCTGGCTCTCTTCCACAGCATGTCTTCTATCCTGTCTTCCTTCTCTCACCCCAACCGGTCACAGCAGATGGCCCCGCCCCTCCCTGAGCCTGGTTCTGCCAGAGGTTTCTTCCTGTTAAAAGGGAGTTTTTCCTTCCCACTGTCTCCAAAAAGCTTGCTCATAGGGGGTCATTTGATTGTTGGGTTTCTCTCTGTATGTATTATTGTAGGGTCTACCTTACAATATAAAGTGCCTCGAGGCAACTGTTGTTGTCATTTGGTGCTGTATAAATAAAATTTAATTTAATTTAATTTAATTGACATAACATATATCAGCTGATGTATAACCAGAAATAATGGAAGACATCCAAGACAGGTTTTCTGCAAGAGGACGTGCGGGGTTCTTCTAAAGAAGTTACTGAACAACTGTACACAATGTGAGCAAGGTGCAGGAAGGCTGCTGGAGCAGCAGAGGTAATATTTTTTATATCTGTGCTTGGTTAGTCTAATACGTTTTTGTATATTGACTGAACGATTGACAAGAACTTCATGGTAGATTGAGTTAGGTGTGAGTTTAGATTCAGGAACTGATGGAACAAACAATAACGAAAAGCTTCTATGCATAAAAATCTCACATACTTGTAATGATGTCCAGATCATGTTTCTGTTTATTTAGAAAACTATGGGGGCACAATTAAGCTATATGTTTCTGATCATGCAAATCCATTACTCGAACTACATACCCTGTGAATTGTATCATCCACACTGGGCACAGGAAGCCTGGGTAAGGAGGCCTGGAAACTGTAGAGCAAGGGTCTGCGTCCAGAAAACATCTTTACCAGGCACTGGTAACAAAAAAAACAAACAGAAAAAGAAAAAAATCAGTGAAGATACCATCTCTATAATGTCAGAACCAAAAAGTCCCAAATGAAATAAGAGTCATGCCATGAATGAAAGTGAGACGAACATACCAGCCACACTTTAGTTGATGTACTCATTTTTCCATGGGACTCAAAAATCCATCCATGATAGGACAGCAAAGCTTTAAGAGTGTATCTCAGGAGGTAGATGAGGAACAGCCACAGTCCTGTGGCAAACAGGATGGCACTCAGGACTGCTCGTGTCTGTACTGACATGCAGTCTCTGCTCAGAAAATGCAAAACACCGCCTTTGTCATTAATGACATAAAACAGATAAATGACTCAAAATAACTGCATAGCTTGTCCAGTGAAGTCTAAAGGTCCAGTGAAATACTTCAAAACTGGGATTTGTGGGATTACTGACCGATATGGTAGGTTTTCCTTGATGGCATCCATCATTCCCAGAGACGGGTCTATGTGGATATATAAAGAGCTCATCATGGCAATCACAACTATTAGCCAACTGGATGGACTGGCAGGGTAGACTCCTGCCAATACACCATTCTGTGGATATAAAATACCACTATTGGTTAGTAACAAAAGGCCTCTCCTTTCAGTTTGGACATTATCATATTAAGTGACAGTTTTTGTACCTTGAATTGAATGGCTTTCTTCTTCCATGCTGTCACTCCTGATAGGTAGATATTTTTGATGACTTCTTGGCTCAGTTTAAAGTCCACACCATCTGGGCGCACAGTGAACTGGAAGCCTACTGCCTGATGTGCCTCAGCCATCTCTGTGTTCTGCTAACATGAACAGGATTGAGAAGATTTACGTTTTTTTAAAATACAGTGCACTATAATATTTTATAATATCTCATAATAAAAAAATACACATAATAAATGAATATTAATTCGTTCAGGGTTACAGAGACCAAAGTGGTGCCCAGAAAAGTAATTTATTTACAATAAAATGTATCCATCCATCAAGTTTCTTACCCAGTATAACTGAAAATGATTCTAAAAATTACTTACAAATAGGAAAACACTCCCAAACAATAAAATAAAAAAAAAAAGAATCCAAAAAAAAAAAATAAAAATACAAAAATAAAAATTCATCAGCAAAAACCACGTAATAAAATTGTTTAAAAAATGTAAAATACTTCTACTGGTGACGTAATGCCTTAACTAATAGTTTATCCACTAAAGTGTTTTTTTATGACAGCTACAAATGTTTGTCCTACCAAGATCTTAATGTCCAAAATGCATACCTTTTGTTGTTTAAAGTCCCACACAGGCCTAGAGGGAGTCTGCACCCGTGGCAACCATCAGATGCCTGGTAAAAAATGTACGTTTCATGCACCGGATTCAAGCACCAAACCATGAAAATCTGAATAGTGGTTTTTAAAGGTTTCAGAGATTTACGGTTGTCAGGGTATCGACTTCATTGTGATAACACACTCTAAATTATTTTCCACAGAACAAATAACCTACATCTGTACAGATCCAAATTTTGAATCATGCCTACTTATTACTGGTCCATTGAAAGGTCGTCACTGAGAGGCTTACAGACTGATTTTCAGCACTTGCCACTGAACTCCCTCATCATGCCAGATGATTTCTTTCCCCATTGGGCCATGCTCAGGTTTGACTAAACACTGGGTATTTCATTCACTGTTGTTATACAAACAAATAGGCTGATCATTCAACAGTTAACCTCAAGAAAAAAAACAATCTTCCACAGATGTGACTGACGGCAGTTTCAAAGAAAGTGGCTCTATTTGTCCTGTTTGCTCATAATGTGATAAGGTGGGTCACTGACAGAAGTTTAACAGGTGTCTAAATGAAAAATAAATACACTGAAGGTTGAAAGGGTTCAGTCTTTGTCTGAGAAATACGATGACCTTCTGTAATTCTTAACAAAAATATCGGCACTTCCCAAACCAGTCCATATAATGGTTGGGGGCAGCAGGTCTAGTATTTCTTTTTCCATGTCATATGACTGAACAGTCACCAAGTGGGACAAAGTTCAGTGGCCAGATATAGTGGTACACCGGCTGAGCATGTGCGCAATCCGCAGACGGGCATGGAAATATAAACACAGAATACAACACGCAAATGTGTGCAAACCTACTGGTATAATTTTAATTAAGAAAAGCTCTGCAGCTTTGTTATTATACAAAAATTTCAAAATCTTGCAGATATCTTAAGATTTTAGTCTGTTATTGAAAGCCCTCTTATAATTTTCCAATTTTAATGCCCAAGCAAAATTTTAGCTTTACACTTAGAAGCAATCAGAAAATAAAAGCAAACATGCAGAAATGAGCAAAAATAACTTTACCTTTTTAGGGCAGTGTGAGCCTAAACCAATGGAGCAAAGGAAAGCTATGACTTTGATTTGAGTCAGTGAGGCAGTGAATTTCTTCAGCGCTCAGGCGTATGTGCTCTGTGCCCTTGGAGCGGCTTTCCTCAGGTTGTGGTCAAGTTTGTCCTTTCCTGTGCTTTACACACCTCCCTACCACCATCCTCGGTTTCTCTCTCTCTCTCTCTCTCTCTCTCTCCCCCCCATGTCATTGTAACAAGACACCAAACAGAGACAGAGCCTAACTGGCTACGTAACTGAATCCGCTGCAGTGCTGTGTTAAGAAGTAACAGAGAGCCATGTGACATTTCACCTACTTAGAAGTACATCTCTGATATGGCACCAATAAATAAATAAATAAAACACTGTAATACCAGTTTTATATTTAAAACGGATGAGAATGGTTAGTAGGAATTAAAGGTGTTAATCAAGGCAAGAAATGCATTGCATTGTATATACTGCATTATTTTAATGTAAACAAATCAAACATTCAACATAGCGGGGTAAACCGGTCTTACATTTTAGGATACTTTATGGAGACTAAGACAAATGAACAGAAATTTTGAATCTCTCTCTCTCTCTCTCTATATATATATGTATATATTCTCTTTATAATTTCCTTATAAATATGAAGGACAATATAAGGACTGGCAAGTGATCTAGAAGTACTTGGGCTATTGCAAACTACAATCAGCCCAGAAAAACCTGCACACAACATATGTGTGCAAAGATGTTAACCATAGCATTAGAAATAAAGATAAAAGGTAGCTTCATAGCGAGTGGAGATGGGTAGAGGAGGGAGAGCTTTGAGGGAGAGCGTTTGGAGGTCCATGCTAACAACAGTGTTGTGCTCAACACTCGGCATCATCAGGATCTGATCACCAGCCACTGTCCCCTGACCTGCAAATGCCACTTTCTCAGCGCTGTACACCTGGGGAAAAAAAGAGCATTATCAACATTTTAATTGGAGTTAAAAATTACTTTGAATGAATATGTTATTTAGGGATCCAGATAATCCAGTGCTCTTCTAATATGAGTGTGGGTTTGTTAAATGTTTACCGGCCCCCATTTCTGTTTTTCCACACAAAACGAGGTTATCACATTCTCTGAGTTGTTGCCACCAATCACAAGCAGCCTGTTTGTGGCCCCCAGGAAGTAAAGTGTAGGGAGATCTACGCTGGCTCTGGTAAGGGTGGGAAGCAGTTCAGACCATACATCTAATAGAGAAAGAATGAATTCAAAAAAAACATTTAGGAATTGGTGTACAGCTTGTTAATGTAAATCTAGAGCCGGTGAACTATACTGAAGTCATTTTGCAGACAACAGCACACATAAGAGTGAGCTTTCTGTGCTGGAAGTAAAACCAGGTTTCTTTTGCTGAGCTTGGTTGCTTTTTTCCAGATTTATGCACCTTGCTTTGTGTTGTACTGCAGTAATAACTTCTCTCCAGTCCTCTGGATGCTCCCCAGCACATAGATACAGTGTCCAAGGCTTGTAGCAAGAGGAACATCGTGAGACAAAGACATGGTGAACTGGAAGTCAGTGAGTGGCAATGAGGACACAAACCTGAGGTAGAGATTATAACAATAACTAAAGGAAGCTTTTTCTGAAAGAGAAACAGTTAGAAAGCATCAAGTGCTGCAGAAAGCTGTTAGCTGTTTTGAACTAACATAGAGGAAACAAACCTCCACGTATCTTTCCATGGGTCATAGCACTCTACAGCTGTGTAGAGAGCTGTGCTGGAGTCTGGAGTTACTAGAGAGTCCAAGTACCAGCCTCCCACTGCGTAAATGCAGCCTTCACAGGCCACTGCACTGAAGTGCCTTCTGTGCTGTGGATATGACAGATGGCGACACTTTTCATTAGTGTTATATAAACGATGGAAAAAGACAAGGCAAGAGGAATTTGCTGGGGCTAAGACAGACAGGCAGACTGGCCACCCGCTTGAGACACAAACTGGGAGGCTGCTTACTTTTATCAGAGGAGATGTGGTGACCCACGTCTGAGTAAAGGGATTGTATCGAAAGGAAGCCATGCTGAACTCCCAGCCTCTCTTCATACGCTCCCTGTAACCTCCTATAACATACAAGTAGTTGTAAAGCACCACTGTTGTAATACACCACTTATCAGCCCGAAAAGGAAGCTCTGTAACTGCACACCAATCCCCACTGTCCTCTGATCCTTGCAGGGTGAATATGTGTCGTGCATGTTCTGTTTCTGGATCCTTCCAAGAACTCAGGTTCTCTTTCCGTAGGGTGCAGAGGTGTTGGTCTCCTCGAGTCCTCAAGTGGACAACTTCTTCCCTCTCCTCATCATTCAGGCACCTGAGGTATAAATCGATTTTAGTGAAAAAAGACAAATATTTAAAATCAGGGAATTAAAACTATGCTTACCTGATGATGTCCGGAAGCTCCAGCAGGTTTCTACTCAAGTAAGTCAGTACTGTCATCTTCAGTTCCATACAAAAGATCTCATGAGCAAGACTCAGGTATGACAAACAGTTAGATGGGCTGAGCTCATCTGTCAGGACTGACAGGCACTTTGAGAGGAAGGCATCTGCTAGAAGATAGTTGCTTACCTCCAGAGACAGAAAGAGAAATTTAAGAAAGCCTTACGTGATTCCTAGGAATTTGAATTACTAGCCAGGGAGGTTTATATATTATGCTGTACCTTGATATGTGCTCCCAACTCATTTAGGGGAACTTTGAAATTATTATTGAAGGAAAACTCAAGCAGATTGTGGAAGATGGAAGAGGACACGTGATCCATGTGGATGAGGCTCTCAGAAGTCTCTCTCATGCTGGACTGGGACAAAGCTCGGAAGTACTCACTACACTCTGAAAGTCTCTGTAGGTTCACCTTCGAAATAAATTATTAAACCAAGTTTTTTAAACGGCCTTCTGTTAACCAGTATGACTGGAAATCTCACACTTTGCTTAATACTCACAAGAAAGGCATGTGGGCTGGTTTGGACTGTAACCTTGGTTTCATCACCATCTCCAAGGAGATATGTGCGCAGCGCCTCATTAGTCTTCCATTCCTCTGAGTCTGTTTGGCATAATGCTCTGTCTGTGACACCTGAGGACGCTATCCAGTTGTTGACTATTGGAAAAGCATCCAAAATCCTTCTAAGAATGTGTTTCAGCCAAAAGCTTATCCACTCAAAAAGTATCATAACGTATTGCCTGAGATTATTCATCTGAATGACAAAGCGCTGTCTGGATCAAAGTTTAGGCCATTTTTAACCCTTTAAGTTGCACCTCACTGTAATTCAGAAATGAAATGCAGGTCCTCCATATAAGGTAAGCCAGGCCCGCTGAAGAATTCCAACAACCACTGCACAATGGAAAAATAGAAGCATTTTAGTCCATGTGCTGCCAGCTGCTCTCCATTTCCCTGCCTCAGCTCTCACAGTCACGTGACCTTTAACAAAGTAAACACCAAAACGTCAGGGTCCGATTTCGTACTGCTTGGCACTCGAATAAGCACGGCAAATAAAATGCTAGAAAACGTTTCTTGCCCTGCAGCAGACCCGGTGGATTCAGAAGTGTCTCTTGATCTTAGAGCAGTGTAAGTCTTTCTGCCTGGTCTATTCTTGGATCACAGAGGTGGGATAGTGTTCAGTCTGAACATCATCGGACACTCAAATTACTTTGTAGTTAGCTTACCTTCTCATCTCTGTAAAACTTATCTAGACATGAAATAAATCTTTAGCAGATGAAAGACGTGAGACAGACTTCAAAGCACATATGTTTATTCGCATTTAAATTGGATTTCATTAACAAAATAAAATTACAGAAAAACGGTTCCTCAAAAATAAAAACAAAAACAGTCACAGGTAGTTAATGAGTAAACCCTTCATGTAAAGCATTGTTTTGGAAACTATTTAGTGTCAAATTGGTGTACATTCATTCAAATATAGAACAAAGTCTAAATAAATAAAAGCATGTCAAAAAAAAAGAAGCACTTCACATTCAAATGGGCTACAGTAATTGACTGTAACACGTTTTTATTATTGGTGAAACGTGCACAAATATACCAATTTTTTTTAATATTTTATAAAAGATTGGTATATTTGGTAAGAATGTCACATATTTGAAGCAGCAGTTATAGAAGCAATTTTAAAAGAAGTGGAAACAAAACAGAGTTAAATGGGCAGGTAGTTAGTGCATCAGAAATGCACTGTAATAACAGTTATCGTATTTAGTGACAAGGACAAAGACTGACATAAATGCTGTAAGCCATTTTCATACATGAACTCTGCATGTTGCTTTAAGTTGCAAAATGCTGATGCAGTACATAAGAGAGCCTGTTTCAGATGTGTTCTCATTATGGGAAAGGCTTTGTGCAAGTAAGGAGAGGGTGCTGTCTGGATAAAGCATGCAGGAGTTGCCATACACCACTACCACTTGCGCAATTCCCACATCAGTGCGATAGGACACCACGTAAACTTTCTGCTTTGAATGACAGGTCACCGCTCCAGTTCATGTGTACAGCTTTACACTTTCTAACTGCTCTAACAGTTAAACTGACAGTGTTTTTTCTACAGTGATGAAAAGTTATGCAAACTTTTTATTTAAAAAAAGCCCTCCCATAATAATTTGCTAAATGTAGGCAAGTTTGTAATGTAACAGTTAAAGAATAACTGGAGTGGAATATTTTTAAATAGTTTAAGAAAAAAGTTATGTTTTCACACAGGACAGATACAAACCTTATAAGATTTATACATATCTTTTCCATATGGGTAATGGTCTCAGTTATTCCCTCACTGAATAGTCAGAATCAGCCCTTTAGGATGAAAGCTATGCACCCTATGAACATCACAAGGGTGAGGTAGATCTTTCACACAAATGCGTCCCATGATAACCAGCCAGTGTCTAATAATGGTCCAAGGAAGTGAAGTGCATCTAAAAAGTGTTTATATGAAAGAAAACCAGCTGTGAATCAACTGTGGCCCCCAAAATGATGACAACATTTCACAATAAGGGTATTTATGCGTAAAATAGAATGCTTGAGGTGTAGAGGGTCTTTTTTGTCATTTCACCTTAAGCAGACAGGCATAGTTCCAACAACATGTAGGGGGCAAGCTTGAAGAATGATAACGACAGACATATGAGACAGTACATTTTGATTAACAAGTTGGATCTCAGCTGAAGAGCTTCTTTTGCTTGAAGTAGGCATCAAAACGACACTGGGCGTAGTCCTGCAAGACAATGCGGTTTATTACAAAGCATATAAATGTGTGACTTGTGCTACACTAAAAGAGAATAATAACAACAGTAATAAGAATCAAACCCTCCTTACCATGTATCCAAACTCAATCTTGGATATCTTAGCTTGTATGATGGACCAGAGCCCCCAGAGGAAGTGTGATGCTAATGCATATCTACAATTTAAAAAAAAAAAAAAGAAGAAAATCCGGTGATCTGTTGATCTGCTGTAAGTTGTTCTAACTGATCGTCAGCACTGCTGCAAAATCTATTTAAGGCTGTTTTACCTGTTTGCTTCAATGATTAAATCTTCTTCAATTTGTGTCTGGTCCACAGCAACGTTGGTGTCTTTGTGCTGTTCTGCCAAATAACTTCTAATAAAAAGAAGCTGAAATCATAAAAAAAAAGGATTTGTTACATGTTAGTGATTTTGGCGAAACTACCAGCTGTTTCTGATTTAAAGCATTTGAGCATTTGATCTCTCTATTAAACATAAAAATGTATGAAGTTTCACCATTAGATGGCACTGCATAACCAGTCTATCCCATCAAGGGCGATGACTTCAGAGTTTTGGTTTAAACATCCGCACAGTTTTATTTTTCAAGGAAAGATTAGTAGAAAGTTCAATAACTAGCTTCATATCAAAACAATAAATAAGGAATCTGATCCCAAATGTACCGAAGAGAAAGAAAAACAAATATAGTAAAGCTGTGTGAGTATTAAATCAAGACAAAACACGGCACAATAACACGGTGTCATAATTGAATGCATCTATTATGCATCTATTAAAAGTGACTGCAGGACTTACTGTCAAAAATCTACGTGTGTGCATATATAGTAAATGTTTCAAATCAAAGTTTTCTGCATGGTTTTCCTTAATGGTACATCAACTACCTTCTGGATTATTACAACTTATATATTCATAATTAATTCAATTCAATTCCATTTTATTTATATAGCGCCAAATCACAACAACAGTCGCCTCAAGGCCCTTTATATTGTACAGTAGATCCTACAATAATTACAATGCAGCATGTCAGGAGTAAGTAATTTAAGCAGTGATAAAAATGCAGCTTGATGTGAATACTCTTTATTTGGCACTAGTGTTTTTTCGGACTGACCTGCTGCTCTCTGGTTGGATAGTTCTCTGGTGTGGCTTTGTAGAAAGGCCACTCGTTGTAGGTGTAGTCATACATCCACTCACAGAAATGGTTGCCGAAGTCAAAACCCCTACAAAAAGCAACATGTTGAGTTATTTACCTTCACTTACAGGGGGGGAAATTATTTGATTACTAAATCAAGACAACAATCCCCTACACATTACCTGTAGTTGTAACTGCTGTATTCAAAGTCAATGAGCATGAGTCTTTCCGCTGAGGAATGCTTTCCATCTTCTAGCATGAGGATGTTGCCTGCAGGAAAAAAAACAAAAAGTGAGGAAATAACAGTCATCCACCCCGAAGAATCCCGCACGAATTGCTTCAGCTACTATTAGACCAGAGGTTAGCTTAGCTTAACAAAATGAAGTAGTAGCATTTACTGCCAGACTGGTCTTCCAATATCACATTTTTTTTGACATTATAAAAAAAACTTCAACGTGAAATACATTAGTTTGAATGGTAATTAAATGATAAATCTTCACTGTATAATGCAAAAAAAATATTAAAAATTCAAATGTCCTTTTTGCCATTACTTCGAATACTGAAAACATTAAAGCATACAGTGATAATTTACAGTAAACTGTGCCTCTAACATCACGGCACAAGCCTTTTATGTTGGCTTCACAAAGACTGTCCTAAAGAGCTGGACTTCCAGTATTCCCAGTTTGGTTTAGAAGAACTTGACAGAGTCCCGATTTAACACCTTTAAGATGACACGGAACGGTTTCTGTGACCTAAGTTTATCAGCTGTCAGCTTATGAGTATCAAACCCTGAAAATGCTTTAATAGCTGCGGAGCTATGACTATAGCTGAACATGAGCGGTCCCTACTAAAAACAACCCAGCTTGCTCTTGACTTATATAATGCACTGCTTTCATAAGAATTGTGACCGTGAAACCAGAGGGTGGGATCAATCAGATCACACCAGAGGCGTGATGATAGGCGGAGCTATGACTGGATGGATGGATGGAAGATTTTACCTTCTTGGACGTCATTGTGGCAAAACACCACTGGCGAGGGAGTTGCTGCGAGCAAAGCACTGTTGTGGAGACATGAGGCAAGAAAAACAAAGTGGGTGATGAAAGAAAAAGAGAAACTTGAACACAAATCTTAGTGATGGATATGCAGGTAGCGCATTTTATGCAATATAACACTACAATTTAGAACTTCCATGAGAAAAGTGCAGACATCCTAATCTGCCAGAATTAAACTTAAGCAATAGCACACAATAAGTGAATAAACTGTGTCAATATTTCACTGTAAGATAAACTGAACTAATCAACAGTTATTACAGGTCCACTCTTATTTATTGACAGCATGGATAGAGCACTGTATAAAAGTCAGGGGTTACTAATACTACGATTTAGCACAATTATTTCTGCTATTCAGCCAGGATATGTAAAGATATTAAATGTGATGCACACTAAGCCATTCAAACCAAGTAAAAATTTACAAATCAATACTCTTGTACGAAAGCAAAAACTCCAAAATAACGTCAGTGACAAAAGCAGTGGATTATATAACTGACACTTTGATCACTAACAATTCCTGACCATAGAGAGAAGGCTAAACTGCCTAGAACAAGCTAAGATAACAGTACCCTGGAGTCAAATATGCAACATGCTGTGACAGATACACTTTCAACTCAGATAAATCCGAAGGCTCAAGTTCATTGCAGCAGACAGCAACTACATATGTGAGACCAGTACATACAAACAAGATAACATTTGTTCATAGATAAACACAGACAATAAACATTGGTCTGATTCTCTAGCTGTTCTAAGGTCAGACTACCCAGACAACTCAGCAAGTGAACTTGTGGAAGCATTGGGACAAAGGTCAGCTATCAGATGGAAGCATGAATTCCAAAGATTACATTCATGTAAGTAACGTAAGCAGAGCTACAATCCTTGCAGCTTTCATTAATGCAGCAAACTTTTTCACATAAAGACTCATTTTAGTGGTGAACTTACTTGTCTGGTGGTGAGGATACATGACAGTTTTCTAAATGTCTCTAACAACACTGACAGTCATTGATTTATACAATGACCTACAACTTTGACTTACCAAAACTCATTTTCAAAAGCCTGATGTTGGCATGGTTACCTTATGACCTCACCAGCAAACAGAAAGTCAGCACAAACTGATCAGCTGCTAAATCTCTCTCCAATGCGTGACTCATACCCACTTCGTGAAGTTTTTGTTGGCGTTCCTGTATGAAAATTCGAGCATGTAATATGAGACGGCTCTGATAAGAGATCAAGCAGTTGGCTAGAGCAATGCAAATTACGTCATTGTTCACATAATGATAATAATAATAATGATAATAATAACGGATTGCATTTATATAGCGCTTTTCTAGGCACCCAAAGCGCTTTACAATTCCACTATTCATTCACTCTCACATTCACACACTGGTGGAGGCAAGCTACAGTTGTAGCCACAGCTGCCCGGGGCAGACTGACATAAACATATTATAGCAGGAGCTTTGTACTGTTTGTACTGTCTCTTCCTGACACTAGTGTGAGAGTCAGGAGGGGACTCACTGATTTTTCTTCTTCTCAATCTAAGGCTTTATTTAAACTGTGTCCAAAAGGACAATATACAGAATCTAGAGCCTGCGTTCCAACTCACCGGAGGCTTCTCAGTTCAGCAGGAAGGTCCAGTTTCATCAGCTTCTTGTACTTCTTCACATGTGCATCACGTACAAAGCTAATATTCATCACTTGTTCCATGTATCTAAAAACACCACAAACAGAGTATCTTTAACTGTGACTAAGTTACAGTTTGAGTAGTAGAGAGATAACATTCACATGTACTTACTTATCAATGGTCCCAAACAGCCACTTAGGCTTTTTGTTAAAGGGCATAACCATGTTGTGGAAACGGGCCAGCTTGGTGGCAATCTCAGCGGAGATGGCTGGGTCCGAAAGCTGATTTGTGCGCATGCGAGTATTCTGGGAAAACAGAAACACAACAATATCTCTCATCACATGGTTTCAAAGACAAACAAAACAAACTGATGGGAATGACTGCAGTAGAAAGCAGCATAAACCCACTGTGTGTATGAATATACTGTGTGTAAACACTGAGATGTACATCATACCGGAAGGTACTGTTCTAAGCGTCCCAGGGGGAAGACGCCATAAAGCTTTGGGCCTAAAGCTCGTTCAGCCAAAATGGCAAACATCACACTCTCCAGTACCAAAGAGTCCACTCCCTATACCGTAGACACACATGTGAGAGAAGACACACTTATGTGAAAATTAATGGCATTTATAGCATATACTGATAACAATAAAGGGGTGCAATCTTCCACAGAAACAGACACAGACATTCAGATGCAACTTCTTGACATACTCGACAGACTAACCTGTAAGATGGCACCATAAACCCTGAGGAGCACCTGGCGAGGTTCATCTTCCACACATTGCACATAGTCGGGCAAACTACATAGGTACAGCAGATTACTCAGTCCACCACTGCAAACAAAAACAACAGTGTTATAACAGCTAGGCCAAGCTAAAAATCTCTGCCTTATATGGTTTCCAAAAGACAAGGCCATTCAAAGTTACTCAAGAAGTCTTAAGGGTAAACCGATGATTGTTGGGTGCAAATTTAAGATTACATCACTGTATGACTCGTTTTAAGTAGATGCCTTTTTATTATATCTTAAGCCTTAAAACCAGTAAACGGCACAAGCTTCTTTAGATCAGCTGGAGAGACTCCCTACTGTAGTTGGTTGGTGTTAATTCACGTGTCCCTTCAAATTTGGACAGTTTCAGTCGGTGTAAACCTCTCACACTGAGATTAGTCTTAACAATTTTTCAATAAATCACGTGACAAGATGTCCCAGGTTCATTTTCCTTTTGTTTCTTCTGGACTCACAATGAGCTTACACACCACTCCACATAGTTATTATTAATCTATGGCTCTTTTCCACAGTGTGTCTTTTGTCCCATCTTTACCAACAACCCGTCGCAGCAGATGACTGCCAGAGGTTTCTTCCTGTTAAAAGGGCGTTTTTCCACCCCACTGTTGCAAAGTCCTTGCTCAAAGGGGGCTGTTCTGATTATTGGGGGTTTTTTTTATTGCAGGGTCTTGACCTTACAATATAAAGCACCTTGAGGCTGTATAAATAAAACTGAAGTGAATTACAGTAATGTTGAGAATTTGGAGGTCAAGGCTGTTGGATGGACATACAAAACACTGGGTATGCTATCACTCTGAACCTACAAAGCAGTGTGGGAGGAAAACAAACAAACAAATCTCCAAAAGTTGAATCTGTTCATCTGGACGTAGCGTCCAGATGAACAGATTCAACTTTTGGAGATTTACTTTCCTGGATGATTGAGAATGCATCAAGACGAAACAAACAAATGTCAGCTCTGAATAAGCCCACAGCTGACCAAGTGATCTGCCGTGCCACTTTTCCAACACCCACAGCGTCATAAGTTGTCTGACAGCGAGATAACCAAAGGGGTGTCCCTGCAGCTGATCCAACGTAGCATAAACTATCAAAGGTCTTGGGTCTTACAGTAGCTTTAGTTGAAACCATGAACACAAACATATTAGTCCCTACACATTAGTATGTTTTTTTAAACATACTAATGTACTATACATACTAACAATAATCCCCTTATCATTTAAATGAAGACATTATGGTGTTTTATTATCCACCGTACTGCTGTAACTTTTCAGAAATTTACCTGACAATGCTGATTTGAAAATCAGCATCTTCAATGGTCTTCCACGACCCCGACAGAAAGTCTCGGCACCAATTTATGGCCTTCTCCCTGGTGTCCCGGTCGACCTCTTCGCTTCTCCCATCCCGGAAAGACTCGGCCTCCGAGTCGTCATCACATTTGGCCCCTAATAGCGGACTATGAGTCCTTAGGTGTCTCTGGTTTAGAACAAGCGGGCTCTCCACTTGCTTCTTCACATCTGGAGGAACGGTTTCTTCTGCAGTGACAGTGGGAATGCAGGTCCTGTAATTCTCCGGCCCTGAATTGCCTAAACCCACTTCGCCGCAACTGCTTGCCACACTTCGGCTGGGCTGCATGTTGAATTTCCGGGCGGAGAGTGAAGGAATAGTAGGGTGAAATGTCGGTCTGAGGCGGCAGGAGGGGCTCGCTGACACACGCAGTCCGCCGGTAAAGCCGCTTAACCGGAAGAGCCAAACATAACTACACACTCTGAACCGCATGGGAGGCGGCTGACAACGTAACCGTAAGATTAAGCTCGTTACGCAGATACGCACCAGTGGTTTGATGAGCCGAGATGAAGAATTCGACGTCCAATCAGAATTCGAGAGCGAGTCCACACACAAACCTCATTGGTAGTTGCCGGCAGTACGTTCATACGTGGCCTTCACGGTTTCTGGGTAATGAAGTTTTTATTTGTTTAATGGCCTGTGGCGCATATCTTTGAATGAATTCATTGAGTGCGATGAATAATATGATTTCTGAGTGTATTCACAGATATTGTTTAGCAGGAATGTGGGAGGCAGGCAAGTTAAAGAGCAGGTTTCTTAGTTTCCATTTAGTTGAAACCAAAATTTTTATTTGCAGAGGCCCAAACAGAAAAGGCCATGCATTATTACTCTTACCTTATAATTAATTTAGGAACATTTATGTTTACACTGCATTAATTTCAGTTGAAGTACTTTATATTGATTACACTAAAGTGAGGAAGCTGTTTTGACTAATTGACTATGCCATTGTTTATTTGTTTGTTGGATTTGAGAAAAACACATTTTAATTTGCTGTTTTGAGGTGTACTGCTCAACTAATTAACTTTCTCTAACCCTCCTCCTCCTTACTTTTCATGTCATTTTAACACTTTTTTTTTTACAGCAATCTTTACAGCAAATAGTGACAACATAATTGGTGGTCATAACAACAGCAATAACAATATAAAACAAACAAGCAAAAACTTTTCATATCATTACTGTAAATGATCAATGAAGAACTTGGGATTTGTTGTGAAAGTAATAGCCATACAGGATATGAAAAGTTTTGTAGTTATCAGAAAATTAAAAAAATGTGAAAGTTTGCCTTCGCTGTGAATGTATACATGAAGCTTAATGATCCACTTCCATGCACTGAAGGAGTAGTTTCAAATTAGATGTGTTTAGATGTGTTTTTGATACTGTTATTTTAAAGAAACTTTTCTTCACAAGACTGTATTTGACTAAATTTATCTTTGTTGTGAATTACTAACATACTTTTTGTTTACAATCGATACAAATAATATTAAAATATGAGAACTAAAACATACAAAATGTTCAGTAAAAATAACTTAAAACTAAGCTAAATCCCACTGAAATGTCGTATGGATAATAATTTGAGGCCTGCATAAATAATTAACCTGAATAATGCTTTGTGAGGGAATGAAAGGATCAGGCAATGCTTTTACAATATTGAAAATTTATTTGAAACACAGTCATTTCAAAGATTTCATCATTGTAATGATCTGTTAGGATGTTGTCACTCTGTACTTCTTTCAACAAAGATAAGCCCTGGGCTGCTAACCACAGTGGTTTCTTCTCTTGTGACTTTCTTGACAGAACCAGCAATTTCTCTCCCTGCGGACAAAACATGGCAGGTGTCAGCTACTATCAGACTTGCACTAAGTAGATAATAAAATGATGGGAGATGTACTTTTTCTTTTTCAGATTAACCTTTTCAGCTGAGACCTTTTATGGTATGATCATGATCTGTTTAGCTTCATTAATCATCTTACTCAAAAAAAAGGGATCAAACTCCAGGAAACACTGCACTGATGGTGTCAGTGTACAACTTACTTTTTCTGAAGCACCTGGGTTCACAGTTATTTCCAAGAGTAGGTTGGCAAATAGCTACGTTACAGTGGATGTACAGCTGGTCAAAAAACAGAAAGAAAAAAAAAGGACATCTTTGAAAATATGTTACAATGAAAAGTAAGCACGAAATGAAAAGAAAGATATTTTTCGCTTGGTATTGGGATGCTATACCTATTCCTGTAAAGGAGGCATAATGTTTGGCTTTTTAGCTGCTGGCTGGGTTGAACTACCTTCACCTACAAAATGGAACATTTTGAAAACAAAGCGGTTGTGGTGGAAACTTGAATCCTGATGAGGGTCTGAGAAGCAGGGTTGTTAGGTAGCGGTCATCACGATAGGGGCAGCTATGTTTAAAGGAAAGCATGTACAGTAAAACATCAAAAACATAATACAAATGCCTCCAAATTAAGAGCACCACCTACTTTTACCCATCAATCAGCAAATCCCACTGAGGAAGACTATGAGGATAGGAATCCGAGGTTGCCCAACATCTTCCAAGAGTTAAGACAAGGTTGGGATCGGTCCTCTCCATCAAGTAGACCTCAACGTAAACAGGATCCCTCAAAACCTTTCTGACAGGGTATTTGGCAGCAGTGTAAAAGGAAGTGTACACTTCTTCTTCTGTCCCAAAAAAGATAGTAGTTATAGTTGTTGACGCATTCCCTGCTAAATGAGACTAACTTTGCAAAGTTAGCTTTACCTCTCCAATACTAACCTTCAACACAACCCTTGGCAACACATTGTCCGTTGGCCAGCTTGAGTTCTACACGCACAGGTCCAGCAGCTGCAACTGAGTTTGGCGGAGGAACCAGACCAATATCAATAACCAAAGCCTCAACTGTGGTGCCAACATATCTGCACTGGAACAACAGCCTGACACAAGAAAAACAGTTTATGTTAGTCACTCATAAAGTAATTTAGCTATGAACTTTGAATAACAGTTTCTTTCTCACTGAACTTTTTCAGTCTTTTAGTTTCTCCCCATGCGTGGTAATGTTGTATCCACTTACTGATAAAGACATTAAAACATTTACTCATAGTAGGTGTCCCTGGTAATGGATCCGTGGGGTCCAGTAATCACTTGGTATAAGGAAGACATCCTGTTCTCGTAGATTAGAACACCCGGTTCCTCCTACAGTATAATGACAAGATTTCAGTCTTTATAACTGCCTGAAAAAACTATGTAAAAAATTACCTGAATAGTGAAATTATTAATTGTATGTATTCTAATTTCTTCCATCTCAATTCCGGTAAAAGGTTCTAGTGCATCAGCTTAGAGAGTTTCTCTAAGGAAGTTAGTCAGTGCATTGGCCCCCTCGCCAATAACTTCAAATCATCTGCTAAAAACCTTGGTATTCAGCACCTGAATTTTGAAACTCATATCTCAATGTTACCCAGTCTTGTTTCTTTCATTTGAGAAATGTTGCGAAAATCAAACATTTACTGTCGGTCAATCGTCTTGAACTTTTAGTACACACTTTAATTTTCTCCCGTCCTAATTATTGCAATTCACTTTTCTCTCAGTCCTCTATAGATTGTCTCCGATTAGTTCAGAATGCAGCAGCAAGGCGGCTAATGAAAATTACAATGATCACATATTACACCTGTCCTTGCATCCCTTCACTGGCTTCCAGTGAAATTTAGAATCCACTTTAAAATTCTGTTATTGACATAAAAGGCTCTACATGGACAGGTCCCTGCTTATTTAGCTAAGTTTCTAACACCTTATCAATGCAGCCGGCCTCTCTGATTGTCTAACCAGGGTCTTCTAACTGTCCCTCACTCTGATTTTAAAATCAGAGGTGATTGTGCTTTTGGGGTTGTAGCGCCCAAACTGTGGAACAGCCTTGCTCAGTCAATGAGGTTAGCTCACTCTTTTATTTGTTTTAAGCGTCTACTGAAAATAAAGTAACCATTTGTGGCTGTTTGTGGCTTTTATTTGAACTGTGCAGCAAACTCTGTGTTTTGAAAAGTGCTATATAAATAAAGTTATTATTATTATTATTAGTAGTAGTAGTAGTAGTATTAATAGTATCATTATTATTAAATCAGTTTCAACCCTTACTTTTACAATTGTACCACAGGCAGTGACAGGGAACTCATAGATGGCAAAAGCTGAAGTGCTGCCAACTGGATTGCAGCTGTGACCATTCTCATAGAAAGAAACTGTCTCCAAGTCAATGTTGGGCAGAGTTGCATCTCTGGCCACCACCACGATGAACAGGCCTTCCTTGGTGCACTGAAGTGTCACTGGGACAATAACAATAAAAAAGTACAATAATACAGAAAACAAAGACAAATGCAAATGATTTTACCCTTTCACCACTATGTATCAGTGGTATAGTTGATCTATAAAGCACAACTACTTACCAGATTTGCCATAATAGCACATGCGTCCATCAAAGCAGCAGTTTATAGTGTCACATTCGGAAGCAGAGATTTCATTAGTGCCGCAGGGTATCTTGTAGTTTTCTGCAACTTCACAAGTGTGAAATGGCTCTAAAGGCTTTTGAGGGTTCTGAGGTTTTCTGGGCTGCTGAGGCTGCTGAGGGTATTCAGGGTTATTGATTGGCTTCTGCCCCTGTGGAGATGGTGGGTATCCAGGATTCTGAGGGTTCTGAGACCCTTGCCCATAAGTTTGGGCATTCGATCTATAGCCCAGCAGGGCAAACAATAAAAGGCGACAATAAGTCTGCTTTAGGGCCATGACTTCACAGAAAAGAACAGCAGATTCTGTGAAAAGTATCCTGCAAATATGTTGACTTTTATAAGGTATGGTTAATGATAGCCTGTCAGGACCTCACATCCTATTTGTTGTCCACAGCTGCCAATCAAATGCTCCAAATGTTGTTTTGTCTATTGTGATGCACTGAGGTAATAAAAATAAATCACTCACAAATTAGAGCAATTTTACAGATATATGATATCTGTAGAAAGCAAAGAAAGCATGTACTGTATAGCGTACTTGCTAAACTTTACTACTGTGTATAGCTGGACATGGTTTTTACTGTCTACATCATGTGTGATACAGAAACCCAGCTGTTTTTTATTGATTCAGAGTGAAAACATTCTGCTTTGTTTGAACAGTTTCATAACAAGAACCTTCACAGGGTCTGTCTGACCGGCACTGTGCCTTCACAGTGTAAACAAAGACTTTTGTTTATCTTTCATTTTGACATCGCTGCAAATCTACAACAGGATGAAGTGTTCTTTTTGTGTGATTAAAAAAGATATAAATATATGTAAGCAGGTCATCTGTGGAAAGAAGGCAACAGCTTTTAGGATTATGTATTTTGGCTGCATAAGCTAGTCGGTCATTTTATTTGTGACAAGTTAAAATTTTAGTTTTAAAAATCCTAAGATTCATTTTGTAAATCTATACTGTGCATGCATCTCAAACAGAATATACAGTTTCTTAACCTCCTCAGAGTCAAGCTCTTGTTTAGGATGCATTTTTATTCATTTGTTTTTTAAGTCACTCTTCATACGACTAAACTGTTTATTTTACGTTAAAACCCAATAAAGTCATGAATTTGTAATAATAGCATCTTGAGAGGCAATTCTGAGTAAATTAAAAAGTGGTATAAACAAATTAAACCAGAGAAGAAGTATTGTGTAAATTGTACAGATACTATTATTTATTTATCTGAGCCACAAGAGAAACTTGTGTTTCCACAATTAAACATTCTGTCACTGTTGTCTGTACAGCTGCACTCATTAATCACATAAAAACAGAGACACTTCTTTTACACGTTCTTTTATCCCCCCCCACCCACACAAAACAATGTACTTTTGCAAGATCCCATAAAACCTTTTGCGAGATCCTGAGAAAGGCTTTTCCCCCTGCATTTATCGTACTTTCATCGATACCTGTGAAGCTGTCCAGAGTACTGCAGCTGGTTGTTAATGAATTCTTTCTCATATCCGCTTCTTTCATTTTGTGGTTGGTGGTTAATCTGTTACGGATTAGAGCCATATTGATCTGCAGAGCTTTACACAAGGTGCTTTGGCAAAATATTGATTTTGATCTACTATGTTAGGGGCACCTAAACCAGGGTCAACATAACCTTTTGTGTCCTGTTTTTCTGCTGCATCTTTGTCACCTGTTTGAATATCTTTTCTCACTTGTTTGAAGAAAACATGCTTGAAGAAGATTTGCCTGTGTGCTCCACAGTCACATTTTATGACTAAGAAACTGAAGAATCTGAATCCAGATGTATAAAACAGTTGCTGGATATCTCCAAAAGTTGAATCTGTTCATCTGGACGTAGCGTTTTGTGGGAGAAACGTTTCGTCACTCATCCAAGTGACTTCTTCAGTCTCAGCTGACTGCAGGTTTCCCCAAATCTTATAAACAGTACATTTGCATAATTGCTGGATAGTGACTGCAGTCATTCCACTGGCTAAAATTTGCACTCATCAACCCTGAGGGGAATGGTCAGCTGAAGGGGTGGGAATGTAGCGAAAGTAAACAAGTTGACTGTGTTATAAAAGCAGGTGGACATTTCCAACTCCCTTACAGCACCTAGTGAACTACTGTGGGCACTTGTTGTTGTGAAACCATGCTGCTGAAGTGTGCCACTGTTTGCCTTGTGGCACTGGCCTTGCTTGGTTTCTGTGATGCTCAGGGTGTGAGCCGTACCTCACCACCTTTTGTGCCTAAGGTGTGGCCTCCAGACCTCCAACAACAAAAACAAATATTTGAAAAACCACTCACGTGGACATACCCTGAAGATCCTAAGCCCAAACCCAAGGCTGACGTGCCGTTCCAGCTGAGATATCCAGTTTCTGCTGCAACTGTTGCTGTTGACTGCAGGGAGGACATTGTTCATGTGGAAGTCAAAAAGGATTTCTTTGGAGTTGGCCAGCTGATAAATTCGGCTGACCTTACCCTGGGATCATGCGCTGTTGTCGGAGAGGATACGGCAGCTCAAGTGCTGATTTATCAAGCTCAGCTGCAGAATTGTGGGAGCACATTAAGAGTATGGAGAATAAATATTACATTATTGTGAAATTTAATTCAAGTGCTGGGAACAGGTTTATGTATAATTTGACTTGTTTTGTATATATATGTTTGATAGATGACTGGAGATTCCTTCATCTACACCTTCACAATGAACTACAACCCCCAGCCTGTGGGTGGTTCTCCTGTGATTAGGACCAACAATGCAGCTGTAGTTGTGGAATGTCACTACCAAAGGTACGTAAACAGTTGGGAAGATTTGTTAAGATAAAGACATCAAAACAACAGAATTATATTGCTATTTAATGTGCTCTATAGTACGACCTAAATATTTTTAGTAATCTAGAATTTACCAAATGTAATCTGGATATTTCAATGATATGTTATTCTTGCTTTAGTTTTTTGCATTCCTGTAAAACATGTCCTGTCACTTAGAAAGCACAATGTAAGCAGTCTCGCTCTTGAACCCCTCTGGGTGCCATTCTCTGCCGCTAAGATGGCACAAGAGTTTCTATACTTCACCCTGACACTCATGACTGGTGCGTTTAAGATCAGTTTCTCAGTGTATTTTATATCGTATGCGACCTTGATTCAAAATGCATACTTGTTTGAATTATAAAATTGTCATGTCTTGTTTCACAGATGACTGGAAAAATGAGAGGCCAAGCAACCAGTATTTCCTGGGTGACGAGATTAATTTTGAGGTCTCTGTCATGCAGTACCACCATGTGCAGCTCCGTGTTTATGTGGACAAATGTGTAGCTACCCTTTCAGCCGATGCATCTTCTAGCCCAAGATATGCATTCATAGAGCATGGGTAAAGCAGTTTGATGAGATTATTGAAGTTGTTTTGTATATTAGGACCTGATTATCACAGACGCCTATGTTACTTTGGTTATTTCACATTGTTTTCTTGTGTGCAGGTGTATGATTGACGGTAGGCTCACTGGATCTGTCTCGAGGTTCCTGGATCGCACTGCAGAGAACAAGCTTCAGTTCCAGCTTGAATCCTTCAAATTCCTGAGTGCTAACAGTGGAAAAGTATGCAATTCCAAATTTGAGTTACTGAGTGCACTGTGTTATATTTTCAACAACATTACTAATGTAGAACTATTACATAGAATAATAACATAAATTCTCTCCTGTTCTTAAAGCTGTACATTACCTGCAACTTGAGAGCAACATCTGTTGCCCAAGCCATTGACAGTAACCACAGAGCTTGTTCCTACTTCCGTGGGTGAGTCTACCTTTGTACACATGTATCAATGATCATTAGACCAGAACTGATGTGGCGGTACTGCTTACATTTCCATTTCTCCCAAGGTGGAAGGAAGCTAGTGGATTTGATGGTGCTTGTGGCTCCTGTGAGTCTGGACAAACTAATACTGGAATTATAAGTGACAGTACTGGAGGTGGATTTGGTAATACAGGCACGGGAAATACAGGAACAGGGACTACAGGCACGGGAACTGGAAATACAGGAACAGGAACTGGAAATACAGGAACGGGAACTGGAAATACTGGTGGTGGAACGCCGGGTTCTACAAACTTGGGTACTAAGGTCCCTTGGTTTAGGAGGACACGGGACGTGTCTCAGCAGGAAGGTATGTGTTTTAAAAAAATACAAGTATTGCAACATTTTAGTAGAGGGAAAGTTTCATTTCATTTGGTCCTACAAAAAGATTAGTAATTGTTTTATGCTTTCTATTTTTTAAGTAAAAAAAAACATAATGATGCATACTGCAACAATTCTTCTTTCTTTTCTCAGTTTTGGAATGGGAAGGAGAAGTCACCTTGGGTCCCATCTCCATTGAAGAGAAGACGATAGCTTAAAACAATTTCCTGCTATAAACACGGCCATTAAAATGAACTTCATCTGTGGTTCATGCCTGAACATATGTTAATTTCATTCTTCTTATTCATAGCTCACAACAATATAATAAGACATTGAGGAATGAAAAGGCCCTTCACTGAAACGTAACTCCTTTTACATGCCCCCTCTCTGTAATTACAAATGTTTTATATGGAGCTTGTCTGTCCATGGATTGGAACTATTCACATGTAATGGAAATAAAAATGCAACTGTTTGAATTTATTGTGTAATTCATTCAGAACTTTCTTAAGCTGTGCATTGAATCTATTGTAAATTGAAACAAAAAATAAAATCTACTCATAAAGAAACATTGAATAGATATAATAACAAGTATAATGAGTTAAAAGAGCAATCAGGGGTTGAGCAAAAATTACTCAATAGCACATGTTAGACAATATAGTCATCTGTCTTCTTGTTGTAATTCTATCAATATGCATGCTTTTAGGGTAAAACAAACAAACAAAAAGGTAAAACAAATCAATATCATATCACTCAGAAATCATAAGTGGATGAAGGAAGAAGCCATTCACAATCAGCACAATCAGATGCCATTTCAGTCAATTATCAGAGTCAGCATCTACACCTCAAAGAGCGAAAAAACCGGAAATCCGGGCTCTAATCATGGCTTTTATTGTGCTTCCATGTAAGTCCGGTTTTCATTCAGCAGTGAGCTTTTGCTGTCACCGTGTGGTATAAATGCTACACTTCAGTTTAGCGAGAGAGATTTTCAGCACCACATGCAGTGAACAGCTACACGGGAGGTCTGATCATAGAGCAGTATAAGTAGCCAAACACTTCAAAGTGTGCCTATAGGTTTTATGGATGTTCTCTGTGTTTTATTAAACTCATTTTTATTTGGGTCACGATGGAAATCGGCAAGTTATGGACCGGAAATTAAAATTCATATAATTAGATTTCATGTGTTCACCCACACTGCAGAGGCCACCAAATGGGACACGTTACAGTATACAGGCCTTGTAGACCTTGCAATTAAAAAGCGTCCTCCAGTCCATTCTAAGGCACGGTTACAAAACGAGGATTTAAAGTTGAAGTCCCTGCCTTTTCCCGGGGAATCCTCGGATCTCCCCAAGGCTGGTCCACACGGACGTTAGCGCGAAAAGCACGTTTGCTTTGCCTGCAAATTTTACTCACTATAATGTCATCTAAACAACTTTATGGCCGCTGTTTTATCTGTTTTGCTCCGTGTGACCCTCTAGGCTCTGACTACATCCACTCAGCACAGCCTGTTCATATGGTATCAGCACTGACGTTATACCGTCTCCGCTCCACACCCCCTCCTCCTCCGTCTCTGCCTGTCTCCGCACTGCTGGCCTGTATCTGTTGTGTGTCACGGGCAGCATCACAGCGGCAGACATTTGGAGAGAAAAACACGGACTGCGGATACAAATTGCCCGCTTCATGTTTTGCAAGGACATAACCGGGGAACACAGAGATTTCCGTGTTACTGCGCGCTGCCGCTGAAGCTCTTTTTTTTTGTCTTATTTGCCTTGACACCCCTCCTTATCCTGCCTGTGTGGATGGTTGACTGCAGATTTCATGGTGCTGAGCAGGCTTGTCTGATTGAAGGCTTGCGGCCAGGGGGGCATCTGTGGGGCCGCAGATAGAGAAACCTCTGTCCACTGTCCCGTCCCGTGCGCTGTAATTGTGAATGGACTGCGCTCCCTCCGTGATTTTCTGCAGTCGCTCTGAGTCATTTGTAGAAGAAGATGGCGGACAGGGCTGAGATGTTTTCCCTATCCACCTTCCATTCTCTCTCTCCTCCTGGATGCAGGTAAGAGCTCGTATGTAAAGTGACAGTGAAGGGTCGATGGAGGATGCGCTGGGCTGATATGAAAAAGCGCCATGCATATCGGTCTGTGCTGCTTTGATGACTGCAGTAAAAACGCACATCCCCAGCCTAGGTTGTAATAGATACTGTGAATAACCTGCTCGGCCTTCTGCTGCCTCACTGCGCGCATGTAGGTGCTGCAGCTGAACATTGCTGGTTGTTTATGTTTTTGGGAGAGACGACTTGGTGAAGAGGGAAAAAAAGACTCGCGTTTTAGTAATTTCTGAAAATTGCAAAGAATGGCAAATTGTAAAACATATTGCATATGACTGATCTCTAGCTGTGGCGACAGTCACCCGCTTTGCGCATTCTCTGTGTGAGGCCCACGCCCTGTTGAGTCCAACCCAGGCAAGGGCACGTTGCTGAACAATGATTTACGGAAGTCCTACTGATATTGATGTTGTGTCAAACGCCTCTAATGTGACCTCTGCGACAATCAGCATGACAAATCACCCCCGGTTTCTTCTTGTAGAAGCATATTTGTGGGTGGGTTACTCTTGCAGAGGCAACTTATTTCACACGTAGCGTTAAATCAGTGCTCTCTACAAGGGTGTTGTTGTTGTTTAAAATATACAGTTTGGCTTGTTGTAGTGTAATTGGCCTGGTAAGATGAGAAACACTGAGACATCTTGTAGTAAATTTAATGAACTGTGTGAAGAGAGTGCAGTAAACCTACTTTTGATCCTGGATGTGTATTGGTAACAGTGTAACATAACAAATAATATTAATGTGTTATAACAATGTGATCAGCATAAACAGACTTGCAAGACATCACTAACAAAGACCAGAGTTAAAGTAGCACCATAACTTACAAGTATTAAACAAGTAAACCAACCTGGTATCTTTTCTAAGCTTTAGACAAGAAATGCAAAAAATAAAAAATAAAAAATAAAAATAATACAGTTCTGGATTAAAAAAAATCAAGCTTCTTATTAATTGTAGACATTCTTAAATCATAAAATATACAATAAAGAAAAATATTCATTTTGATTTTCTCCTAATTTACATAATTTGTACAGCCTTTCATGGTCCTGGATGTATTTTTAGTGCTATATTCAAGGAAGTTTGCAGGAATGAAGGTGTCCTGTTCACAGTCCTTTGACTTCTTGATAAGTTGGCAATAACGTGGGCTTCAGTGTTGTATTTTTTCTCAGCGTGGATATATATTTGCAATTTAATCTATAACCAGAGGGCACAGCTCTAATCTGTATAGTCAACCATTTTACATCTTTAAGTTCCTGAAGCATAATTTAACACAATACTTTGGATTTGTTGATAATAGACCCCACTGGCTCTTACAGCTGATTATTTGAATTCTAACCTCATAGTTCATAAATTCATCAACAGTAAATCCTATATATTGATGTATGTACAATTCCAAAGGCCAAAGTTCTTACACTACTTGCAGTATCTTTTCCCTGGAATGATTAATAATAATAACAACCTGTCTCTATTTCAACTTTTCATATGATTTTCATATGTTATGACATATAACCTTCAGGGGCTGCTGTAAGGCTTTACTCTGTGTCACCAAACATAGCAGGAATAATAAAGAAAACACTGATATTTCTAACTGTGTTGCACCACTACAACATACAGCTACTATAAATTACTAGCACAGAGTAGCAGAGAGAAGCTGGATAAACTACTACACTAAAAGTCTGTATCTGGCGTATTTATCAGGATAGCATAAGCCCTGTGCTCTAATTTGTATGAAATAAACACATTTCATTTCAACATGCCTGCTTCTGCCTCCAACATGGCTCATATCCTATAGAGGCAATCACATTAGCAAACCAGTCCTGGTAGATTTTATATCCACAGCATGTACTCATGTGGGATTTCAACTGCATTGCTGGATCATGTCAGATCAATATGACCAGATCGTTTGCATGACTACCGGTGACCTTAGTCAGCTCACTCAGCCAAGCCCTGGCCATGGTATTAATGTTTTAAATTCACGGCACTACAGCCAAATCTAACGAATCTTAATTATATTAGAGGAATCATGTGAGGAGTAGTTTATTGCATTACTCCTTTGTGGAGGCTAATCGGTTTGTTTCTGTTGTTTTCAGGTAGTTTTTTTTATACATTTGAGAGGGAACAAGTGGTTTGTGTTTATTTTTGGTTGGCTCTTCACTTTTTGATTATGAAATATCAGTAAGAAGGGATGTAGAAAGAGAGTTTTTCTGTAAATGTCTGATTGTGTCACAGCTTTGGTGTGTGTATGTGTGTGTGTGTGTTGTCTCTTTCTCTGTGCATCTGTGTGTGACTGATTCATGAGTGAAGCCACCAGTTGTGTGATGGTGTGGTCTGGTAATCTGCCTTGCATAACCCTAACACTGTTTCCAGTAGGCAACAAAATCCATGAGAGGCAGCACCTCTCTCCCCGGAGCACCAGAATATTATTATTGGTTATAAGTTCCCCTTTGCGGATGGATAACATCCTCAGCTGGAAATTTAAACTTTAAAAGAAGCATATGAATATGGTTCAGTGAGCAATTGATGAGAGATTTTAATTCATTTCTGTTAATAAGAGAAAACATGGTAGCACTTTCTTCCAGCGTAGAGGCACAGAGAGCTTTATACCTTACATAGGGGTAGAACTTAATGGTGATTAAATTTATCCAAAGCATCATCTTACAGCAATGTACATATAAGCTGTTCCACTGAGCTGTGCTTTGTTTCTTCATCATAAATATTCCCTGCAGAGGATGAAGGCTGTGTTGGATTATTATAATGCAAAACCTTGTCCAATGCCAGGAACCCACACCTTGGAGTTCATTGACTACATTTTGCCCAAGGGTTTGGTCGGTCGTTCTTAGATTTGCTGAGGCAGCAGTCTTACTGTGCGCAGTCATTTGTTTGTTTTTATTTCATGAGCATGAACTGCTCTGTTTTCAGTTCTGCTACCTTTTTAAAGATGCCATTTTTAGGCTCCAAATTAATCAAAGGTCCTATTGACTGATTATCTTTTTTGACATTATTCACATAATACACAAGTAAATCTACACAAAAGCCTTGATTATTTGAACGCCACAATTATTCTTATTTTTGTTCTTATTTCATCCCTATACATAACACATTTGCGAATCACAAGTTTTGGGAAACTGAATACATTTATTTGTCTCTAAACAAAAACTAAAACAACTGTTATTTTTTCATTGCTAATTTTGGAAACAAAGATACAAACAGTGTATTTTTCATGGCCTAGAGGTTAACCAGTAATAGAAATAGTGATTTGCTTCAACCTCTAGTTTAATATATAGAAGTTTTATGAACATTTCGTGAACATGACTATTTTATGAAGTATGCAACCCCACCCCTCCACCCCCATGAATCCCATGTTTTCCTGTTAATGTTCTACTTTTGCCTTCCAACTCTTTGAAGGCATTTGGAGAAAAACAGAGGGGGAGGGGGTAATGGTGGGTATGGTTACCATGGCGTAAGAGGCTTAAATCAAATACAAATGCATTTTAGCTTAAGCGTTCCATCCTCACTCTTTTTGTAGATTTTAGTTTCAGTCTCTCTCCCACTGTCTTCCATTTTCTGTGCAACTATCACTTGCCATGCCTTCACCTGTCAGTCTTTGCAGCTTGCTATTTTTTTTCATTTAACAGCAACAAAATAATGAGTCATATTTACACATTTTCCTCGCATCTAATGACTTCATTAATCCAAATCCAGACCAATCTGCATGAGATCATGTGCTCACAGCAAGCTGATGTATCATCAGAGCCTTTGACTCAAACATGGCATGATCTTTGCATTTGGAGCTGAGGAAGACATCATGGAGTCCTTCGTTAGGATAAATGTGTGACTCGTGCGCGTGTGTGCGTGCAAGTTTGCGTATTTGTGTGTGTGTGTGTGTGTGTGTGTGTGTGTGAGGGGGGAGGGGGTTGCATGCATGTGTCTGTCTCTCTGATGGTGGCTGAAAAACCTGGAAAATTATCTTGCTAATGAGTCACTACCAACTACAGCATGTCCTTGGCTTTTAAAGATGATGTCACTGTGAAGCAGGTGCTCATGGTTAAAAGGCAGCTTAATCACACCACCACTTCAACCCCCACCCCCACCACCACTACCATTGCCACCACACCCACATCTGTATCTATTCTAATATTGTTATCAGAGTGTCATCAGATTTCCTCTCAAGCTTCTATTTTTGCCCAATTTCATTCTCGGATTGTGAGCGTATACTGATATATATTTGCATATTTCCTGGCATGTAGCCTACTAAATATTCATTCAGTGTGATTAGGGTTATTTAAAAATAACTAAATACCATCTGATAGTAAAGGGTAAGTGAATTGTCAAAACACTACAAGCCCCTTTCATCCATTAACGAACACATTCATGCAGCAGATATATTGATGGGCGTATCAGGAAGACTTTGGGGTTCAGTGTTTTGGCCAAGGAGACACGGCCACCCCGTAATCTAAATTGGGATCACCCCCAACATTTACATCCATAATACATTTTCAGAAAAGCTTTATTGCATGTTTGAAAGAGTGTGGAGACTAATTCTAAAATAAATTACAGAAGTATTAAAAGTCGAAGTCAGTCTGATAACCATGCAATCTTTCATTTTTCACAAGAAAAAGGACGCTTTGAATGTGTGGATGTGGAGACAGTAAATACAAAGATGACAGTTTGCAGCTTTGAGAAATTCCGTTCTGGACATGACGGTGTCAGAGATGATGGAAATTAACTGTTAGAACAAATGTGGGCTGGAGCAATTAACTGAACTGAAGCTAAATCTCACGACACAGAGACGAGATGGGAGGAAAACCTTTATGTGGCAGTCAATCTGGGTGTGCCATTGCAGCAGCATGACCAGCGTCGGCAATGGTAATTTTCTGCTGACTTGAGTTTTGGGAGGTAGGATTCTCATCTTGCTCTGAATGTCACAATGTTGAATATCTGGAGATGGATCAGATGTTGGAGACTGGTACTGTGTATAGATGATTCTTGCTATGTTGCTCTGAAGCCTCAGCTTGAAGTCCTAACTATTAAGACAATAACCGACACCAAGCGTCAGATAAGTAGTAATCGATAAACCACGTAATGTGACAGACACTGCCCGCTCGCTAAGACACTGTCAGCAGTAGTGTCAGCACTGCAGTGGTGTGGCTCAGCTTACAATCTCATATGTATCCTCAAAATATAATGCTATTTAATACAAAATGCTTTAGAAAAAGACAAAAGTGTGTCTGCGTTTGGTCTTTTCTTCATTTGAGTGGAGGAGACATGAGGCCACATTTTACTGTGCAAACTGATAAGCACACCAAGAAAATGGCACCGGGTAACATAGTGGATTAGGTAGCAGCAGAGGAGACAAGGAATAAGAGACTGTGAAATCTATTACAGAGATGTGTCCTGAGACAATGGAAGAAAATGAACATTTGTGGTGCTTGGCATTAAAATGTTTTTAAAATCTGTATTTATATGTTCTTGTCAAAGCAAAGCAAAGATTTTAATTTCTCTTCGCCTTTTTCTCCCTTTGTGTTCACCGTTTCTTCTTTGATACAGCATTTTCATCTTACTCCTTGTCTGCCTTAGCATCTTATATCATTGATTCATCTGTCGTGTCCATCAGTTTCACTAAAATGTCACCTAAAAATCAAACATGGGACTTTCTGCTTGTGTGCTGGTGGTGACTTACTTGGATACAGCTTCACAGATGCTGTGGGTTTTTCCCCGTTGTGAATTCCACACCCACAAACACCTACGCTTGCAAACACAGGTTCCCTGGAGAGCTCATTAATGAACTCCTTTCTGACGTTTGGTTACTTATAGTACTTATTGTACATATAGTACTTATATTTCTATTTTTGTTTAACCTTTATTTATACAGGTAATCCCACTGAGACTCAGTGTCTCTCTAACCCTAACCCTACCTGTTTCAGACAAGTAGAATTAATAGATTTTGCAATAGAATTACAAAATTGAAAGAATAAAATAGCAAAAATTGTCTAATGTTGAAACAATAGACACTTTTATTTGATGAGGACAGATGCTGACAGTCATGTCACAACAACAGATCAGTCTCACTGATACTGTGATGAAAATATAATATAAAAGTATAATTTTGTGCAAAATGAGCTTTTGCCCCACAAGTTCAGTCCAGTTGTTACATTTCAGTTTCACAAATTTTAGCTTAAATAGATATAGATACCTGCAAATAGATATACTGTGCAGCATGACAAGTGGCAACACTGTTGATTTATTAATTGCTCTTTTATGTTTTGTGGAAGACGAGTGTGTTCCCTAGCCTACAGATAAATGCCCACCCCCAATCAAAATCTCATCCTTGCACAAAATCCAAGTCTGACTTGTATAGCAACATTTTCTCTGACAATTTTATCAAACAATAGTCCAATATGCTTGCTTGCAATAGTTCTAGAGAAAATGTAAGATGTAAACAAGGTTTTTGGCTGTTTTTGAGCAGATACAAAGTTAACATCAGATTTATGTTCAGCTCAGATCTCACTATTGACATTTAGACAACTATAGCAAAACCAACTTGGCTGTTGGTCCAGCCATACTAGATTGAATATTACTCTCTGAGGAGCACGTCTCCGAAGGTCCGCAGGGGCTGGCGATTAGGGCTGGTAAGTGGGGGTCATACTGTCAGAGCAGTACTGGCATCCATTTTGGTTCTGCTGGAGGTTCAGACAGGAGATTCGATTGCTCATATAATTATGCACTAAAAAGTTAAAAATAAACAAAAACATGGGACATTCTTACAGGCATGGGTGAGCATGCTTTCATTTGCTTTTCATTAACTTGAATTACGTAAGCAGGAGGCGGCAGCACTAATAAAAAAGCTCAGAGTTGGCAAATTGTTGCACTCTGAAGAGAGAGTGTTTGTCTGTTCAAATTTCCTACCTATCCATACTAATTTTATTGGGCTCCATGACACTGCATGGTGTAATTCAGAAGCTGGTTTGGGGGAGTCAGCATGGAGGTTTCTAAAATGGCCTGGCAGCCCTGTGAGCACCAGCCAGTGTTTATCAGGAATCTGCATGCAGAAAGATGGTTTTTGTGTCATATTTGGATTCGTCACTAATTTATTTTAAAGAAAAAAAAAAGTCTGAACAAAATGTTGAAAAGCACAGACCCTTGGACACCAATCTGCCAGTAGGTCTCAGAGGTGGCAGGAGTCCAGCAGATGATGTTGACTACTGGTACAAGCTACTGTCTATTCTCTGAAAGAGAGCACACTACCCAGCCGTTCTCGTCTGAACCACAAATCAAACCACTGCTTAGCTGCTATCTGTCTATATAACAAAATTAGTTCAGTGCTGCTGAAGTGCAACAGCAATGTAAAGTAATGTAGCTGAGGCAGGACACAATTGTTTATGTTATCAAAGTTGTACCTAGACAAGAAGAAACAAAAGATTTTGCTACTCAGCAGGTTTTGAGTATTCATGTTGTCCATGAGAGGGGTCCGTCTTCCAGCTGAGATGGAAAGATTAAGATAGTCCGAGAATGCGGTCAAAAAATTCTCATTAGATTCATGTCTGCTCAAACAAGATCAGATCGCCTGGTTAGTGATCACGATACCACCAACTTACAAAATTCAAAATTACCCACTACAATGAACAAATGATAGAACAGACTCACACATGTGTTTATACTGTTACAATATAATATTGTGGTGTGGGTTTGACTCACATTAACAGTGTCACATCTGAAGACTCCACCGAGGCTTCGGGTTTCATAGGGTAGGTAGAAATACAGACATTTTGCAGTGGAGGTTGAGGACTGCTGGGGATCAAATTTTCTACACGTGTCAGTAATTGACATACATCTGGAATACATCTGGAGTTTATGTCTCTATGCATTGGAGAGTTTTTTGGGTTTCACTTGATTTTTAGAAGGTGAATTTTAATCAACTCCAACACCGATGCTTTGCAAAGAACATAAATGCCTGGAATTACACTGAAAATCTAAATCCCACGTATGGACCATATATAATCTCTTGGAAACCGGATGACCAACTACCACCTTTGCTCTCGTAGGCTATATCAGCTTTAAGTCTCCCATAGGAAATTTTTACAACTAAATGTGTTCCGACAAAGTGACTGATGAAGGATGTGGTAGAGTAAAGCGCGTACTCACTGCAAGCCTGAGTGTTACAGCAGAGTCCACCCACAGGTTGGCAGAGCTGGTGTCAAACAGCACCTCAAAGGACTTTGGGGGGTGTGCCAATGTTGATGTCTCCATAGTAGGTAGTCTAGGCAACATAATGATTGATGGTAGAACAAAATATAGCAAGTTAGCTATTTACTGCTCGCTACAAAAAGTTGTGTATAGCGCATAAGAATTGATTTCCTTACATCAGCGTAGTTATTGATGCACATATCAACAGAAGCAAACTGATTTGATGTTTCAGAGCTCAATCTTGGTAAGGCAGCTCAACCCCCCCCTCAAGGCTTGACAGTTACCGCTTATCGAGAGGAGCCCTAAGTTATGAAGATAGAAAAAAAAAGCAACATGGCTTCTGCCTTCTATCACTGGCATTGAAGCTCTTTGAGTTATAGCTATGGGTTATTTTTTTCAGATAAAATGATAGCAGTTTTCTTACTTTACAGTTCCCTCGGCAAGCACCACCCACACCAGAACAGCAACAAGGCACTTGTGATCCCTCCTTTGTACACAACGTTTCTTAATGGCTACAACTCAGTTTGGAGCTGTACTGGTGTATTACCACACCAGTGTAACTGTCAAAAATGAAGTCATGTCAGTTCAGATAGGGTCACCTCTTTAAAACAAACTTTATGCATAACTTCAGCATGTAATAGGTCTTCAGTACACACCACTTTTTGTGATAACATTTTAGAAACAAATTCAAAAGCTTTATTATGAAGCTCATTATAAATTCGTTTGGGATATCTCACTGGACACATGGAATTTCTGCACTTCCAGCAAAATGCTTTCTCTAATTGTTTTCAGATTATGCTTTTGCTTGTTCAGCATCATCTCAAGTGAAAAAAATAAGCACTTGCTCATGTCGAGTCTCTAGCAAACAAAAAGACAAAAAGAAACCTATGGTTATTAATTTATTTCAAGTATTTTGCTAATAGGAGCGCTCCGTACTGTTGGGACTCTTCAAGGACCACTTTAGCACCATTTTATCTGATTAAATTTACATATCAGCACCATGGTTACACTAGTTTTTGTGCAGCTGTAGTTTTCCAATAATGAAAAATAAATATATTATGTCTGAACTTCTGTATCAACAGTACTTTAAACAGCTTTATCAAAAGCTTTTGTCATTCACCTTATTATAATTATGATGGTAATATTTGTCTACCATAATATATATTGTTTATAAAAAAATATGTTAAGAAAACTCATTTAGGATAATAGTATTTCACTACAAACGTATTTTTCTAACATTTAGCCCATCATTCAAATTCCTCTTCTGTTAAGAACCCCAATAACCCTTTTTAAGTCATTACACATTCAAGCTGACAAGCAGTAAGGGGAAACTCTGATTACATTAACTTTTTCATGACCCCCTTTTGTATTACTGTGCATCAGCCTGTCCTCTTTCAGAACCACAGACCCAATGACATTGTGTACTTTGGACCCCTATATGATTATATGATGTAAGCTCGCATTCATACGTAATATGTACAGCGTCCTTATCTTTGCAGGAAAGCTGCAATGCAGCATTTCCTTCAACACACTGCAAGCCAGCTGCTGTAGAACTGGAAACCTGCTGTAACTAATGGAGTAAAGACGGCATAGGGTCTGCTCAAGAAAACTTGGAAAGCCATGGCTCATTACAGAGATACACTTCCCTGCTGTAAATGAAAGTTTAGAAATCTTGGCGTAAGAGATAGCAGCGAGTAACGCTTCTGAGTCTTTCTGAGGCATTCAAAGCTCACATTTTTTACGATCATACCCAGCTAAGTGAATTTAAAATATTGACACTGAATTTGGGTGTTTTAGGTGTTGCCACTGTCATTCACTCGATTCAGTGAATGTGCCAGACCTTGTTAGTGTGAGATATTATATAATTGGAGATGATAGCAGGTGTTTGTGTGGTTGCTTTTGTTCAGCATATGAGCTAGAGATGCAGACAGAGCCTGACAGCCTATGAGTTAGAGCAGGTTTCCCCTTGATCAGTGTGTGAGCATGAATCAAAAAGAAATTCCCTTTTGGACTGTTCACTGACGGAAAAGACATATTGCAGGTATCAGTATTCTTTCACAGAACTTGCAGTGAATATACCCTCTCTTGTGTATTCCCAGGCCAGCCCACGACATCAGCCTGGAGGAGTTTGATGATGAAGATCTCTCTGAAATCACAGATGACTGTGGGATTGGACTCAACTATGATTCTGACCCATATGAGAAGGTGAGATTCTTTTGTTTTCTTTTTTTTTAACAGTGTGTTCTATTTTCTCCGAAGACATTTAAGGATATGTTTCATTTGCTGTGCTTCGTGACACAGAAATAGTTCTTCAGATTGCCACATGTGGCTGGAATAAACATGTTTACAATCTGTTAAAAAAGACATTTTTGGTCATCAGTGTTAGTGGTGTTGATGCCTTTTGGAGCATTTTTCCATTTGTTTTTATTATCTGCTGAATAAAATGTTTGTAGTGTCATAAAGGACATCAAACAGGTATTTTACTATTCACTTGGAAATAATTAACTGTTATTTCCACGTGTGTCAATGACTGCTTCACAGTCAATGAATCATGCTAACAAAACAGCATTAGCTGATAACTTCACCCTATTCTCTAAATATGGTCATGTTAGTTACAAAGGCAATAAACAGTGAGCGATATCACTGCTGATATATCCACTTTTGCATATACAAGTTAAGCAGAGCAAGTCTTTTCACTGTTTTCAAATGGCCATTTTAGGACATTCAAGGAAAGTTATGTGCATGTACATATGTGCTAGATCTGCAAAATAATTAATGTAATGAAATATTACATGAAAGAGACTGTTTATCCTAGTTGATTAATGCTAACATGAAGCTGAGAGCAGCAGAAAAATGACATGACAAAAATATAATTTTATGAGAATCAAGGGTGGAAACTGACCTGGTTTGTATAGTGATTAAATGTTGAGAACAGCTTATTTGGATCTGTTATTTAAGCATCTCTGTACCTTCAGAATTTTATCTAAAGGAAGCCTTCCTCACCAGAATTGCAGTCATTACAGTAATGCCCATACGCCTTAGATGGCTATAATACACAAGGAAGAAAATGATAGCTACAACAGCTTTGTTTCACTAGAAGGGTGAGTCACTCTCTACATTCTGCACTTTATCGTCAAACAAATCGCATACATACTGGTTCTGAACTACTTTCATCATATAATAGAAATTCAAAGCAGGGGTTCCCATAAGGATCACATTCAAGCCACTGTGCTGAAATATAAGGAAGTAATTGAGTCATTAGCTGTATCATCCGACATGTCAGAACGGCTTAGGCTTTAATTACACCATTTCTAAGAACTAATCTTATACCACCAGCCTCTATATTTTCCTCTGTCCATCCTGTGGGATATAAATGTTTTATGCTGGTGGCGTTGAGCCATGGCTGCAGCAGAGGGTGGGTGACCCAGTGCAGTTTGCTGCTATGCAGAGACAACCTCCTTTCCTCTGTCTTTTCCTCCCTCCCAAGTGTCTTTCCCTCCCTCCCTACGCAGTGTTGCTTAGAGACGGAGCTCACATTCTCTCCTCATTCTCTGCCCCCTTTCCCCTTAAAGCCTCCCTCGCTTTATTTTCTTTCTTCCCTGCCGAGGTGCCTGGGAATGAGGATTTAGCGCTGGGATGGTTGGTTTTGAGGGTTAAGCTCCTGGCATAAATCTGTGCTAGATTTTGCTCTTTCCACTTTAATCCACCAACAAAACATATTATGTGAAGAGTTGGCAAAGCTGTTCTGTAAGAGAGGTGTCTTTGCATATCATCTAAGAAGACCTCCAGAG
The DNA here is from genome assembly GCF_001858045.2 of Oreochromis niloticus. Classification (NCBI taxonomy): domain Eukaryota; kingdom Metazoa; phylum Chordata; class Actinopteri; order Cichliformes; family Cichlidae; genus Oreochromis; species Oreochromis niloticus. The sequence continues at coordinate 55,879,488 of NC_031972.2, read as the reverse complement.
AAGGAGACTTCAGAGAGTGGATTTTACTCAAAGATGTTATAGATACACACACACACGCACGCACACATGCACACATGCACACATGCACACACAAAGGTTTATTTACTTGGTGCCACTCGCCTCCAGGTCTTTACCTGGCAGTCTTTACTGTAAGGTAAAGACCCTACAGTATTCGGAAGAAAACCTCAACAGCCAAGCAATCCCATATGAAAAAGCACTTTGCAACAATGGAAAAAACCCCCTCAATTTTAACTGGAGGAAATCTCTATCAGAATTCTTTAACAGGGAGCCAATGAAGATAAGCCAGTATGGAAGAAATATGATGTTGCTTTCTTGTCCCTGCTGCTGCTCTCACGGCAGCATTTTAAATTAACTGGAAGCTCTTTAGGGAACCTTTAGGACAACCTAATAATGATCAATTTAGTAGTCCAGCATAGAAGGAATGAATGCATTAACTAGTTTTTAATTTCAATTTTAGAAATGTTGGAAATTTTAAAGAGAAAGCAGTCCTACATAATGTTTTATATGGGCACTGAAGGACATATCCTGGTTAAAAATGACTCCCAAGTTCCTCTCAATGTTACTCTAGGCCAAGGTAATGCCATCCAAAGTATCTGGTTAGACACCATGCTTCTAAGATTTTTAGGGCCGAATATAATAAGTTCAGTTTTATTTAAATTTAGGAAAAGAAAATTACAGGACATCCAGGCCTTTATTTCTTCCCTATAGTTTAATTTAGGTCATCTGTCTCTCATTGTTAAATATAACTGGGTAACATCTGTATGCAGTATTTTCTAGTAATATTAGATAATAAAGCAAGCATAATAAAAAAGGTATTGATCCCAGTACAGAACCCTGTGGAACCCCATGGCTAACTTTCATGAGTGAAGAAAACTCCCAATTTTCATGAACAAATTGGAATCTATGAGATAGATGCAAGCCAAACCATTGCAGTGAATTTCCTTTAATACCAACAGTGTGTTCTAGTCCCTGTATTAACCTCCTAAGACCCGAACTCTTCCACGACATGCATTTTTAATTTCTCTTTGATATTTGGGCATATTATGGCCCGATGAATGTAAAAACAAAGAATTTCCAGATTTTTTTTTTTTTTACCTTATTTTTGTTTTTAAGAAAAATGAGAGCCACAAATGAGGATATTCATTTAAAATTTTGATAGAACAGTAGCAGTATAATGTCCTCGTAAGTGGATATCAGGCTCTTGTGGAGCAAAATTGAGTATTTTGGTCAAAATAACCAAAAATGTGATGTCCACATATGTGGACGGCAGGTCCTAGGAGGTTAAAGTATTAGATATGACCACAAGTACTGAATCCTGCACTGAGGTCTAACAGGACATGTATGGAGATGTGTCCACTGTCAGAGGCCATGAGAAGATCATTTATAACCTTCTCTAGTGCTGCTTCTGTGCTATTGTGAACCCTAAATCCTAAGTGAAACTCTTCATTCTTCTGTAGATGATCACCTCTTAGTAATATTGAAGCTACTGTACTTAATGATATGTCATTCATGAAGTCATTACTAGATAAACCCAAAGAAGTTGATTCTCTTCATCTGGACGTAGCGTTTTAAGTGGGAAAAACATTTCGTTTGCCATACGTCAGGACAATATGTGATAATGATTACTTAGAAGACTGTAATTAAAACTGCTCATTTACAGTTTAAGAAAAGCCAATTGAGTATAATAATAAATTAATAAATAAAATGGAGGCTGTAATTTTATCTACATGAATGTTTAAATCTCCTACAATAATAATTTTTCTGAGCTGAGCACTAAATCAGATAAAAAGTCTGAGAAATCTGATACAAACTCTGAATAAGGGCCAGGTGGACGATAGATAACAGCTAAAATTGATCTTTTTTTTGCGTGTTTTCCAAAGCAATGCTAATAGTTTTCAAATGAATAATAACTATCTGGGTCTTTAGTTTATTGTTAGGTTACAACAAAGTCTGCTGCCATTCCTCCACCTCGGCCGGTGCTGTGAGGATTCTGACAGTATGACTTGGGGGTGCTGACTCATTTAAATTAACGTATTCATCCTGCTGTAATCAGGTTTTTGGAAGGTGGTGTAGGTATTTAATAATTTACTACCATGAACTTAGAAGAGAGAGAGACCTAATGTTTAACAGTTCACACATTTTACATTTGGTACAGTTGAAACGATATTTTGTTTTCTTTGTAATTTTTTATCATTAAAATATTTTCAGCTGGTATTTTGTTTATTGAGGTCATGATGAGGTCACGGCATTCTGTTGGAATAATAATTATAGTCTCTGTTAAGTTAAGCTGCTGAGTGTGTGGGTCGATTGTGATAATTAGATTTGGGAGTATACCTAAAAATGGTTTGGATCTTGAGGACATCAGATGCACATCAGCAGAAGCCCTGACTGCTCAGTTCACAAACAAGAAAGCACAGGCCAGAGACAGTGTCGGTCCTCGTTATGTTACATCATTGCCCAAAGGAAGTAATCTTGCTGACATAGGATAGATTGGACACACAGCCAGTTGCCTTTTGAGTGTTTGTGTATGTGTAGATAACAAAGAAAGAAGGGCAGGAGAGAGAATTTCATGCACATTGTGCTTCACATGGTGTTTGATTCTGCCTGCATCAGTAGGGTGTATGACAGTTTGGCAGCTCCTCATCAGCAGAAACAGCAGTCTCTTCCTCATGCACCACACTGTGCTGATGAAGAAAGAAGCTTTTGGTTTTGATGTCAGCACGATTTGCTCATATTGGGCAGCACGTCTTTGATGTTTAGGACGAACAGCCAATCTGAACAGTGAGATTATCCTGCGGCCTCAATCCCCCACTCTGATTAATTCTAATTTGTTATGGTGTTAAAGTCTTAATCTGCAGAACACTTTGGGTTTGTGGCAGGCACACACACACACATGTGACCAAAACAACCAGACACATGTGATTTCTGATTGAGGAAGCAGTTATTCGCAACCAGATGCCAAAATTCTACAGCGCTTTTGGCCCTGGTTGTCCTTTTCCACAATCTGTAATGTCACTATTGGTTCAGTTTGATGGTATTCTTTCAAGCTTTCAAACAAGAGCGACCACAATCCCAAGCCTTTTATTTGTGTATTACCCAAACAAACACACAACTCTTTTCTGCCTCGCGTTGCCCCTGACTCTTGACTTTCTGTCCTTCTAATAGCATCTCTGCCTCTCCAGAGCCCCTGATTGAATGGCATGAGCACATGCATAATTCAGTATGTGACAGAGCAGGGGTGCCTGTGTCTCAGCTGTGATGCAACTCTGATTTTAAAATGTGGAAATATAAATGAAACACTGAAAGATGGAGTCCATCATATGTCATACGGCTTTACATGCACCCACATACAGACAGATAAAATTAGATAGACAGACAGACAGCCTGTACATACTTATAGTTATAGCATATTCATAACATACCTTCATATCGTGTACATTGTAACATACCCATAATAGACCCATATTTTGTACCCTCATACCTATAACAGACCAATTTCTGTAATATATCTATAAATCTATATTATTGCTAATATATATTTTGTAATATATCTATATTATGGCTAAAGCACTTTCTGGATGGATGCAAACTGCATTTCGCTGCCTTGTACTTGTGACATGTGCAATGACAATAAAGTTGAATTCTATTCTATTCTATTCTAGATAGGAGAAATGGCTTTTTCTATACTTTTACAGTTGTGCCTGTGGAAAAGAAATGTCTTTTTATACATTAAAGGAATATATAGATGAAAAGAGACACTTCTAAATACATAATTCATCCCAAAACCAAATGAAAATTTATTCTGGGCAAAGAATAAAGGTTCAGCATGCCCTAAACATTTAGGGAGCTAGTTTTAATTATCTTAGATTTGTATCAGATACATGCCTTCTATAGGTTGCCGATGACCTCTTAATTTTCCACACCTATATAATGGTGACTCTACAATGACAACTTTCTCTTATAGTTTCTGCTGTCATTAGTCAAGATAGTGCACAGCTCTATGAAACCCAAAGCTTTCACTCCACTGGGGAATTAGTTTAAAATGGAGCTGCCATCTTACTGATCTTCTGATATGTAGCACCAGCAGAATCAGTAGATCGAGTTAGCCATGCTGAACAAGACTCTCGTCTCTTAATTAGAGATCAAAAAGCTTGTTTTTTTGTAACTGCTATGTTTCTTTGGTAACTGCTATGTAAGAACAGAGCTGTTTAACATGACTATGAATGAGGGCATGCTTGATCAAGTCTGCTGAGTGACAGGGAAGGGACAGTCACAGGGTTAGTGGGGATGTCCTTGGGAACTGAAAACCATGGAGATTGAATCTCGCCAACGTACAACTCTTATTTATAGTTTTTCTTTTTTTCTCTACCTGCCTGTCTGTCAGGTGGCCTTGTCTCCTGACAGCAGGAAGTATTTTCCCTGGCAGATGTGGCATTTTCACAGCTCACTGATGAATCTGTAGATTTTTACACACTCATGGAGTTGTAGGTCATATATCCCCAGTGATGGATAATAATGGTTCAGTGTTTGCTGCAGCTTTGCTGCAAACATTTGATTGCATCGTAATAGATCATTCATGCAAAAATAGGTATGTTAATTAGATGTTGATATGCAATATTATGTGTACTTCATGGGTATAGACTGAGTGTGCATTTCAGTTGCTGTGGCACAAAGTGGCTGCATCCAGCATCAGCAGAACTGTAAGTGGTAGATGGGTGAGAGCGTTAGCTTTGATTCCTCCATTAAACAGACTGCACTGAGAGGTGGAGAAACTGCTGTGCTGTCCAAAATAAACAAGCAGGCAAATCAATCCTTGGAACTCCATTATAAAATTCAAAGCAGGGGAGAGATGATTAAAACAAAACAAAACAAAAAAAACACCCACAAATATTTGGTGGAGTGATCATGCTCTTTTTTTTAAAACTTGCACGCGTGTTGTTTTTTTTACTCAGTTGTTCTAGTTCCTTAGGGAAATATTTGGTAGAGATGACTGTAGTTGAGTAGCCTCGAGTCCTACTTGAGGCATTTATATTATTTAAAAAATACTTAAAATTTATTAAAATGTATATTCATACGACAGCCCTTCGAGGTGTAGTCTCATAGTTTAGTAATTAAGCCTGTATTATTACCTTTGCTCCATTAGTACATATTGGAACGTATAGCAAAACACACAAGCAGGCCAATGAAGGTGTAGCCTATGAAACCTGAAAGTCATTTACTACATGGGTTTCCGGTAAACTAGCTGAAACCTGAGACATGCCTGATTGATCCACTTTCATGTCAGCGGCCCCCACCCCTCCTTCTCCTTCTCCTTAATCATTGCATTACGTCTCCCCTTTGTTCTTTGAGCAGTTCATCGACTTTACTGGTCTGCTGTTTGACTTTCTGAAAATGTTTTGCAATGTGACTTTGTACAGTTGTGCTCAAATGTTTATGATGTGCCTTAATGTCATTAATTTTAGGCTTTTAGTGATTTATTTGAGCTGTTCCTTTTCCAGGGTGGAATGACTGTGCAGAATATGTCTTTAATGACTTAGAAAAAAGAAGTGGGTGAAAAAATTTGAATTTATTTTGGAGAAAAGTATAAAAAGTATACATACACACCCACTATTTGGTTAAATATCTCGGTAGCCATCAATAATCTTCTGGAATGCTGTAGAATCATCTGTTCACCAAGGAAAAAGAAATCAAAGAAAATCATTAAAAGTCCAACATTATCATTACATTTATGCAAAAATGAGGTTTGTTCCTCAAATAATAACAGCCTGGTTTGAAGACCCAAAAATAAGATTGAAACATACTGTAAAGCTTATCTGTTGTGCTCCTTTACAGCTCTAGCACATTTATATTCTCTTTGTTTCAAATTGCCCCATTAGACAAACCCTTAATCCAGGTCTAAAAGAATTATTTTGAGTTCTCATCATTAAAAAACAAAAACAAATTATATTCTAAAAGGTTAGCCCAAAAATGTCAGCTGGCATTTCAACTTTGGATTATGAGTGAAGAATTAGCCTTAATTGTGGACTTTTTTTGTGTGCCTTTTCAGTAGCTATAGTTTTTATGTACACAAAACTGTAACAATTACCTATAAAATGATTTTTCGTATTTGTTTTCTTTGTTAATGTAAAAAAAAAAAAAAATACTCTATAATGTTTCAAAAAAATTGCTGTACAAAACATTGTTGAGGGCTACACTTAACTTCTTTGGTTTATGTACGCACACACACATTCATGTATTCATGAGTGTGCATGGCAGCTGATCACTGCTGGTGTTGGTATATGTTTATTTCTTTTTCCTTGATGCTGCTCTGCTAATTTTACTGATTTCCCAGACAGGCCTGTTCTCCTCCTTGTTTCTTTTCTGTTGTCAGAACAGCTGATGCTTTAATAATATCGCTGATAATAAAGATGTGGTTCATCCTCTCTCTCTCTGTATCTCAGGACTCCCTTATTCTGGAGAAGAATGACATACACCACCCAGTCTGCTCCTTTCAGGACGACTTTCAAGAGTTTGAGATGATTGATGATGAAGATGAAGATGACGAGGAGGAAGATGAAGAGGATGAAGAGGTTGATCCTGATGCACCTCCCTCCCCCTCAGCCTCCCCTCCTCCTTCTCCTACTCTTGGCACTCTAAAGAGCAGACCCACCACACTGAACCTAACCACTGCTGTGTCGCAGGTAAGCATACTGAGGCTCTGATCCCAAACACATTGCATCAACAAACTGTTTGATGTGTGTTTTGAAGTAGTTGCTTGCAATTTATCACTAACAATAGTGTTTGTCTCTCTGTCATCATTAGGATTCACTGAACAACAATAGCAGTCTATCCCCAAAGAAAGGAAGCTGGCAGGACTCTTTGCGCAACCCAGCCTCACAGGGTTAGAACATCATTAGTTATTTATTTGAAAAAAAAATTGCTGTGACCTGATACTGTATGTTTTCTTTCATATTTTTATTTGGCTTTCTATTTCACAAAACAGCTATATTCTTTGTATAAGCTTTAAAATGTATAACTAACATAAAATAATAGGCTGATCTATTAATCCTATAGAAAGACCGTGCTACTGGATTTTATTCTCTGAATATCTTAATGCTTTTTTTGTTTAGTAATTGTTCCACATGAGAATTCTATTCAGATACTATTATCAACTGTATAACACACAGGGAATAAAAATCTGTTGAACCTCCAGGTCGTCTGTCTCCAACCCACTCATGTCTGGAGGATGGTAGCCATGTGACAGGCCAGTGCCCAGCCTCTCCAATTTCCCAGGTCCCAGGGTCCCAGAGCAAAGGTACTCCACCAAATCAGACAGGGGAGGGCGGGAACCCCCAGTCTCCTCATAGGCCCCTCCTCTGCGACATGGAGGGCAACAGGCGAGAGAGGCCCGAATACGGTAACAAGAAGGCCAGCTCAGCAACTTTAGATCATCTCATTGATCACTGTTATTTAGTGCTGTATTGTGATGTGAATTTGACTTCAGTGATGCACAAGATCAGCAAAAATCTCTCATGCTGATTCTCATAAACCAAATCATACTTTTTTTAATACTTAAAAAAATCAAATATTTATGGTTTTGACAATGAAAAGTTTGCTGAACTTGTTCATGCTGCTTTCCATTTTCAGCTCATTGTGGATTCCTTTATATTGACAATCATTGTTTTATTGCTTTATTCTAATCTGCTCTCATTAATTGTAAACTCTTCTCACATGTCAGCTTATTTCATTATGCAATCTCACCATAATTAACTTCAAAATCACCTACCAGCCTCTAATCTCTGGTTTATTTCACCTTTTATCGTCATAGGCTCGTTTGGTCAACATAAGTCTCACCCATGTTCTGGTGATGCTACCGATCCAAAGGCTGATCCCTCAATACAGACAACCAGAGTACCCTCCGTAGATGAGCACTCCCAGTGTTCGGACACAGAGGTGGACCACGATCTCAACAGCGACCACAACCACAAGCACTCAAACCGGCGTGCTACTGATACCTACACCATCACCAGCGAGTCAGGCATGGAGCCAGAGAATGACCTAGATCTAGATGGAACCAGCCGCTGCTTGTCATCCACCGCACCCATGGGAGCTATCGATGGTGCAGATACACCCTTGTCTGATGAGGAGCTGGAGAAAGACTTTGACGTAGAGTTTATGTGTAAGGAGGCCTACGATATGGTTTGTAAGGAGAATCACTCATCATATGTGGAATTCCCCTCCATTGAACCCTCTGAGCCCGCTTCCTTCTCTAGTTATGTTTCATCTAGCCGCTCAGAAAATATCGACCAGTCCAACAGTTCAGATGCTCAAGAAGCGTCTAATGTGGAGGCAGCAGCTAACGACTCCACCTCTCCATCCTCAGACCCAGGAATAGCAGATATGAACCAACGGGGTTATGTGACTTCAGACCAGGACAAAGACCTTAGCTCTCCAGGCTCTGATTCTGACATTGAAGGGGAGCTGGAAGCAGCATTTGCTTGTGGTGGTCCTGTTGTCTCCAACATGATCTCATCAATCTCAGAGACAGAGCTGGACTTGACCAGTGATGAAAGTAGTAGTGGACGCTCATCTCACCTTACCAACTCCATCGAGGAGGCCAGCTCACCTACGTCAGATCAGGAACTGGATCCAGACACAGAGTTGGAGCAGGACAGTGGAATTGTTGGTCTGAAAACATCTCTACTTCTAGGTCAGCCAGATCCAATCAAAGAAGGCTCTCCTCTACCCTCTCCATCCCCACTACCCTCGCCCACAATTGCTACACCATCTCCCGTTGATTCACCTATCTTACCCCGTGAGGCCTACGACGATGGTCAAGCTCTTACAGGGCTGCAGAATGTGGATGAAGACCTGCCCTGCGAGCACCAAGCTGACCCAGATGAGACACTTCCTCCAGCTCAATGCAGTGAGGATAGTCTCTCCAGACAGATGGTGCTCCAGATAGAACCAGATCACAGCCTAGAGAGCTTCAAACGCTCCTTCTACCTGCCAGTGGGACCCAGGCTAATGCCAAGCTCAGATGATTATGATGGAAGTGAAGGAGACTCTGAATCTGAAAGCGAAGATGACCTGAGTGAGAACTCAGACTCTCCATGGCTGCTTAGCAATTTGGTCAACAGGATGATCTCAGAGGGCTCCTACCCAATCAGCTGTCCTGAGGAGTGTTTCAAGAGGAAAGTGTCTGTGTCTGATACCATCTCACCATCCTCCGATATTGGAGATGGAGATGGCTTCAATGATGAGGACCAAGCTAAGAAAGTTGGAATGAATGGATCCCAGGAAAGAGGCAAAGAAAGTGAAGAATCAAGAAGTATTAACATGCAGTCTTCAAAAGGAGCAACAGTGATAAATTCTCATCTCTATATGAGCAATCCAACTGCTGATACCATAACCCCACTGATTTTAGAGCGTTGTGCAAACACCTCTTTGCATACTACTAAAGACTGTGACAAGAACTTTGTAGATAAACCATCTAAGAATGCCATGAGACAAGAAGATGATCCCGAGCCCAATAACGACTTGATGATGTTGGAGGAGAGGAAAGATCTCGACTCACCCAGCCTTAGTGAGAGTGTGATCAGCGACAAAGATGAAGGACGAGAAACAGAGCCCAAGCCAACGAGCCGTTCCTCAGCCTCTCTCGAGCGTATCACAGAAGTCAAACACAGCCTGACACTCGACATACCCAGTGCTCAGACTAACCGATGCTTCAGCCTCACTTATTCCACAGACAATGATGAAGAAGAGGACGATGCAGACTCTTATCCTTTCCTAGGTGGCTTAAGGAAGCAGTCCCGTAGAGGTAGTGACTTAGAGCTGGACAGTTCACCACCCATTGATTCCAGCGTGCAGAATCATCCTTTACCTGATCATGACCTCCCACTGTGTGAGAAAGACCTGGAACTGAGGCAATCAAATGAAGACGATGGACTGGCCTATGACTCCATGAAGTACACACTAGTGGTGGATGAGAATACTACACTGGAATTGGTCAGCCTTAAAAGGTAGGGTCTGATAATATGTTTGAAAGCCAGTAAATTGAGTGTGTAGTGAGTCTGACACAAAAATCTCTCCTTTAGTTATGAAAATAGAACAATTTTCCTTATTGTGGACCTTATATCAACACAATCTTGCATTACAAATGTTTATAACGCCTTAAATTGGGATTCAACTTGTCTTCTCAGGTGCACTTCTGTTCTGAGTGATGACAGTGAGCTTTCAACTCTTTGCGATGAGGAGCCTTTGGGGACTGCTAACGTGGACTATGGTCATGATGATGAGGAGGAAGTGAGGCCAGAGCTTCTGAGCTCTTCTGAAGACTCTTCTCCCGAAGCTGACCTCCCTTTCTCCAAGAAATTTCTCAATGTGTTCGTCAACAGCACCTCCCGCTCCTCCAGTAAGTCATAAGCAATTCTGTTCTCTTATTATTAGGAAGTGTTCATTCTTATCTCTTCCCGAGAGGTAAAAGAGAAGATCGAGACTGCTCTAAAATATTACCCCTAAATATGTGATGATGCTCCGGTGGGTGTTATCTTACGTTAAGGATAAGAAATGGGGGGGAAACAGTTGGCCTGGCTCTGTCGAAAAATCCTGACTCCTTCAGCATTATTTCTAAAATTATCCACTCACAGTCTGCCCTTAGAATGAATAATGTATTAGGGTTCAACTCATCACTGTCAAAATGATATACTAAGATGTGATCTAAATATGGCAGGGTGCCCACACACGACTGATGGAAGGGCTCTACCAGAGCATCATCAGGCAGACCTCTTGTCTCAAGATTTATTTCTCTAATAAAGGGTGATTTGCATAATAAAAAAGCTCATTATAACAGCCCCCATTTTCATTGCATTTTTGATATAATCCATTACCCTTCATTTAGAGCTCACCTTACAGATTTGCATAATAAATGTTCCTCAACAAACAACAGGTTATGGAAAAAACAACATTTTTTTTTAAGTAATAATCTGAGAGGTCTGAGTCATGTCTGTTTCCCATGTAGGCACAGAATCCTTTGGACTTTTCTCTTGTACCATCAATGGAGAAGAGAGGGACCAGACACACAGAGCAGTCTACAGGTAAAACAAAGTCAAGCTTGAAACTAGCACCACTGAAGGAACAATGGGCTGGGAGGTCAACCTCCCAATGGGATGACCTCCCAGTCCATTGTTCCTTCAGTGGTGCTAGTTTCAATCATTATGCAAATGTACTGTTTATAAGGTTTGGGGAAACCTGCAGTCAGCTGAGACTGAAGAAGTCACTTGGATGAGTGACCAAACGTTTCTCCCACTGAAAACGCTGCGTCCAGATGAACAGAATCAACTTTTGGGCAACACTAATTATTTTGGGGAGGAAGACAGATCAGACATCACGTGCATCTCTTTGCCACCCATAAAGACAAAGACCAGAAGAGAAAAGGCAAACTGTGCCTCGGTATTACACAGTACATGTTGTGTACAAATAATTTCACTTTTTTTTAACCATAGGTCTCATTCAAAATACCCCATATTTACAACTCTTTGCCTTCCTCTACCCACCCTATTATCTTTCTTTCCCAACTGTTTCATCACTGCCTCCCACAGGGAGCCACCTAAAACCCATAAAAGATCAAAATAACTCAGGTCTATAGGAGCAGGGACATCATGTAAGGAAACATCTTTTTACAAAGGCAGTTTCCTTTTTTTCCCTTGACTTCTCTGCTGCCCTCTGCAGGTTCATTCCCAGGCATGCAGATGAGCTGGAGCTGGATGTGGATGATCCCTTATACGTGGAGGAAGAAGAGGACGACTACTGGTACAGAGGCTATAACATGCGGACAGGGGAGAGGGGCATCTTCCCTGCCTTCTATGCTCATGAGGTCATAGGTCAATCCAAAGAGCTGCTGGGTGAGTGCAAGAAAACAGCAGCTTATTTTTTTGCTTTTTTCACATTTTGAAAAAATGGCTCACATTTTCTATGCGTATTACACTCTGTAGGAATGAAAAGGAATCCAGCGTGGATCGAGACTTTCAGCGTGCAGTTTTTGGGGTCTGTTGAGGTACCTTATCACCAAGGCAACGGCATTCTCTGTGCTGCCATGCAGAAGGTAAGAAAAGCACATTTACACTTTTACTATTATGGATTGTTTACTATGGGCAGGATACAAATGTGGTTTCTCTCTGTGTTAGATTGCAATATCAAGAAAACGGACGGTACATGTGCGACCTCCCTCTCTATGTGAGCTGGAGATTAGCTTGCAAGGAGTCAAACTGATTATGAGCCTGGAGGATGAATATGACACCCTTGATGAGGTATAAGACAAATAAACATAAATGACATGATTACTCAGGTAATCGGTTGTCCCTTTGCTTTGGGATTATGTTGCACTGCTTCATCAGTGACTGAATTCCACTTTTTTTTCTGTCTCTGTCTATATTTAGTATGACAGATGTAGTCACTTCTTCCAGATGAAGAACATCTCGTTCTGTGGATGCCATCCGAGGAACAATTGGTAATCAAACATATCCATCTTCTGCCCGTCCTGCTGCCACCGTACAGTGTAACATCCGACTGATTGCATTACACTGTTTTGTTCTCTCTGCAGCTACTTTGGCTTCATCACTAAGCACCCAATGCTGAACAGATTTGCTTGCCATGTGTTTGTGTCCCAGGAGTCAATGCGACCTGTAGCAGAATGTGTCGGGTATGTCCAGTTCCACACCCACTGAGGGCTGTAGCTACAAAAACAAAAAAAGAAAGAAAGGAAAAAAGGACTCATAAAATAAAAAAACAATTGCTTTTGTTATTTATTTTAACTAAAAAAAAAACAAATACATTAAAAAATAAATAAAATTAAAGTAAATCATTAGGAAATAAATCTTTTAAAAAACCACACCACTGATTTCAACCGTTTAAGTTCTCAAACTAAGGGATTGCATTCACTTTGCATTTTTTTGTATATATTACACTAGAAGCCACAGTGCTTAATTTGACATATTTAAGTAATAAAAATGACTATTCAGCTACTACTTGCACATATCTTTGCTGGAATCTAATCTCAAAGTGTGGATTAAAGTGCATTTTATTACAAATCTCTTTTGCAGAATGCTTGACAGTAATCCAGTTTGGGGTTTTTTTTTGTTATTTGCACACTAGCCATATGTTTGTGTACCTGTGTAGGGTTAAATGGCAGCAGAATTACTCATGTATTATTCAGCCACATTGTGTTTGAATAATTAAAGATGCACATTAGCCCACTCTCTGTGGCTGGATTAAGAGGAGGCGGCTGAGTACAGGATGCGCAAAAATGTTTCATCCATCAGATTCTCGCCATGAAGTCAACCAGAATTTGTGAAAAACAACTTCTGTTTTTGTGTCTTTCACACAAACATTGTGAAACATCAGAAACACTAAAAAGCCGTACAAAACTGAATCTAAAAATATCTAATACTCACAGGTAAATCTTTAGTCCTCATATGTCTGTATTTTCTGCAGACGAGCCTTCCAGGAGTACTACCAAGAGCATCTGGAATATGCCTGCCCCACTGAGGACATCTACCTGGAGTGAGAAATGTTGCCATGACAACCTTCTTCCTCCACAGCTTGTGTATGTTCATCAATTTTGCCACCAGAGGGCATTGTCAGTGGGGATTTTTTTTTTTCGCTCCATTGTAAAATACTCTTCTGTCCCTCTAAAACTGGGATCTTCATTTCTACAGTATGCTAGACATTTGACTGATTTCATTCATCCTTTTCTCTTTGTTTATTTCCATGATCTCAATGGATTGATTGCCTGTTTATTTAATCTTTTTCTATGATATAAAAATTAAGATGCTGAGCACCTGTTTATTTCAAGATTCTTCTTTCGAGATGAAAACAATGTACCTACTACTGCTGTATCACTTTTCAATGCATGGCTAGTAGGATTACTGCACACAGACACACCAAGAAATACACATATCCAAGTGAATGGCAAGCAGCTCAACAATCAGTAAAGGAACGCTGTCGAATCAAGACGTCGGTGTTTGAGTTAACTGTATATATGTTTTTGTTCAATACTGAAAAACAGGTCATTTAATTTATACTTTTAGTGACATTGGAGCAAAGTAGAGAGAGACAGAGAGTACAGCGAGCGGTCCTTGGTCCAAGCTTACCCCTGTGTTGTGTACAAATCGTAGTGTGTTGTAAATACATGTATAGAGAGTAGACATACAGGCGCCTCATTCAGACTAATTAAGAAATGCTCACAGTTGAGACTGATGGTGGGAAATTTTGTTCTTGCTCTTGATGTATCACTCTGACAGGATTAACTGCAGTTTTAAGAGAGTTTCGATGAGTTGACTTCAGATGAACTCTGAATGTCGTTAACTGCAGATATATTCGTTTTGGATTTAGGGACAGTAACTCTCAGCAAATCTGAATGACAGAACAAATTTACTTCCTGTTCTCAAAGTTGCACTGCTCTTAGAGCTTCAATAGCAAGTCATCCAGCTGGTACAGTTGCAAAATATTAGATCAGTGTGTGCTTTATATGGCTGATGCCACTTTTAGATGAAAGAAAGCTAAGGCCCTCTGAAAAGCCATATTCTCACATCTCTGACTGTTTAACTCTGCCTTTCAGTGCTGTCCTGGTCTCCGTTTTCTTTGACAAGTTTCAGTGAGGGAAAAGGAATGACTAGATCGATTGATAGGGGAGTGTCCTGCTAATACGTGGTATCCCAGTGGAGTCAAACCTTTAAAATGTAAGATTTACAGTTTTGTTAATAGTTGGGCATTTATCTAATGTTTAAGCATGGTGAACAAGGAGAGAGATGTGTTTCCACGTTTAATTATACCTTCATTCACCTGTCACACAATAGGTGAATGAAGGAGGTTGGAGCGTCAAACCATGCCTTGCAGTCTAGCACCTTATATAGAGGTGGGGGTAGCTGAAGCCCACCTCCCCAATCCTCCCCATTGTTCTCTCAGACACTGTTTAGCATCTTTTTATGCTGCTTTCAGTCAGTCCAGCAGAAAAAACACATCTGATTTGCAGGATTTCAGTGTTAAATATTCACTGAAAGTTGACATGGCAGGAGAGAGGGTATTATCTACATATGTATTGCTGTCAGTTAGATCGTGTATATACAATAGCAAATCTATGATAGTGCTGTGTCCTTTATGTTGAGTATGTTATAAAAATGAATATGTACATGAATTAAAAAGAAATTTAAAAAAGATCACGAGCAGATGAAAACCCCTGAAAGAAAAACACACAAATATCTGTGATCTGCAATAATTTTATTTCAGTGTCTTTTCATGTTTTAACACACGGTGTAATCTCAGTCTGTCACACAGCTGGCATTCGGGTTCCTGAAGACTCCATAACACTCTACAAACAGGCTTCAGCAGCAGCACATTTAGGGCACATTTGTGAGATGTGACATCACTAGTGTGTGACACACAACCAAACTACTGACCAATCTGCTGTTAGAGCTGAATAGTGACTCAGTCAGCTGCCACTGGAAAACTATTATTGTGTCTTGCCGATTATAGTAATCACCTTTGAGCTCCAACAGTGTGACCCATCTCTGATCTGTATCTACTTGCCTCTGATTCTGTTTTTCTATCTTGTTACAGCCTAGTTAAAATACTTCTTTTCACACAGCTACACAAGAGCAACCACTGAAGATCTAGTCCAATATAGCCGCTCTGAATTACTTCAGCAGTTAAATCAACTTTTGACTTTATTACTTTAACAGGATTCTTCACTGTATACCTAGAGCAAAAGAGTATGTGACAGAACAAACATATCTTATCTTGTATCTTTAAAAACAAGGACTTGTAAAGTTCAAGGGAAAACAAAGAAAAAAAAAATCATTCGCCTTGTCATGGGTTTGGTCTTATGAATAAAATATATGCTTGATGTCTGAACCTTTATTGTTGTCCTCATTGTTTGGTTAAGTCCTAATTGTGCGAGTTAAAAATTGCTTACAAAGAATTCCTGAAGTGGAAATTTAAAAAAAAAAAATCAAAGAAAAAAAATGCTCAAAGCATAAAAGAAAGAAAATACAGTACACTGTTAAACATTATTTCTGAATTTAGACAGTATTAAATCTTGGAAAATCACCTCCTCACTAAGGAAGCACATTGCCTGTACACTGCTTCTTAATTTGTAGCAATTAAAACTCAACTCTCTACAAAAGAGCAGCACTGCAGTTCAACTTTCCCTTTCTTTATTGTCATTAGGAGCTGCAGCAATGTTTCTCATCAACAATGACAGCAGCTAGGTTTGGGGCTACACTCAGGGTTGCAGCAAGGCTCGAGGCTGGGGTCTTTTCCTTTTGCCATTTGGCTCTCTCCAAACACCATGGAGGATTCAAATTGCTCCTTAACTGTCTTGACCTGTTGCAGCACAGATTGGATGTCAGATTCATCTACTGGTAGAGCATAGAGCTCACATGGGTCAGCCTCCAGATCGAATATCAGAGGAGGGTCGTGAGTCTCGCGCAATGCTGAGCAGTCTTTGTCTGGTGTAGTGCTGCTGTGGAAAGCACCTGATGTACAAAGGTGAACAAGGAGGAGTCATGACCAGCTAAAGCTTGACAGTGTGAACATGCAATAATTAATATGTGAAGTACCTTGTGTGTAGAAGTGGGCCTTGTACTTTCCCAGCCTTAAAGCAAACAGGCCATAGTCTTCACTGGGATTTACAGGGTAGAACATCACGGTCTCCCTTTTACTCTGTAAAACACAGAGAAAATACACGCATGAGCTTGTTTTTTTTCATTATTTCACTTTTTGCACAACTTTAAACATAATGCTCCTACCTTTCCTTGGTTAACAAGGATATCCGTCATATCGACCCCATCCAACATCACCGGTGGTAGTTCAGCTCCTGCCAGGCGCGCCAATGTGGGGAGGATATCTAGAGTGCTGGCCATCTCATGAGTAACACCTTCAAACAATTTGTTCAAAAAAAGAATCACTAAAGGCTACATTTTTGTTTTCATTATAGTATACTTTGATGCTGGAAAAAAAAGAGAGCCAATGCTCATTTCTGGAATAAACAAACACACAGTGTTTTCAGATTAGGTTTATAAACAGTTTTCAAAACAACTTACCTTCAGAACTACATTAATTATTATTGGCATTGATTCAACAGGGTGCTGAAAACAGTCTTCAGAGGTTCTGATCGCAGAAAGGCTTTGACATTTAAACTATGCTCAATTAGTACTAAGGTGCCAAAAGTATTTCCCACACCACTGCACCACAACCAACAGTATGAAATGCTGTATTGGCTGTAAATGGTATTTACAGCAATTTCTGATCCTACCATCTGAATGGTGATCAAGTTGTCTGGCACCAAAAACCATGCAGGTAAAACTAAATGTAACCAAACTGTGTGGCAAGATCAAGGATGGGTCAGGATCTTTTGTGCTTGAAGGATAATGTAGTCTAGACTTTTTGCAGACCGCTAAAATGTCCCGACCTGGCTTGATGGTCCCCGGCCAGTAGGCGATGGCAGGTTCTCTCATGCCTCCTTCATATGTGGTACTTTTGCCACATTTCAGAGGACCAGCAATGCCTCCACGGGACCTACGCATCAGTTCAGGCCTACATGCAGAGAAAGAAAACAGACACCATTTAATAAAACATGATAAATGCAATATTATCACAAGAGTAGAAAGATTTCTAGAAACTTGACTACTGAACAGAGGAAAAATATTTTTTCTGGAGGGTGGTTAAATGTCAGCATGAGGAATTAAACTCAAAAACTCTAGTGCATTTCAGTCATCATTGTTGTCTTTAAGTTACTGAATGAAATATGTTGCAGTCATACACTTCATGGCAGTCTTAAGAGTTTAAAAAAGATTGGAACTAGCCTTCTTTGATATTTAAAGATTTAAACGTTAAGAAGTCCAGCCACCTTTTCAAGCTCATTAAATGGGATACAGAAATGGAATAACAGTAAATACAGTTCATAGATTAGCCAAAAATATGATCATAAACTGAAAACCAACCCATTGTCTGATGTAAAGAAGACCAATGTGTTGTTGATCACTCCTGTCCTCTTCAGAGTTTCCACCAGGTGGCCTACACTGTTGTCAAACTCCAACAGGGAATCTCCGTACGGACCCCTTAAAGATTGTCCAGCTGCCCCTATACCTGCATACTGGGGGTAGTGGGTGTGCTGAAGCAAGAAAACGTGATTTTTAGTGGTGTGTGGATCGATACTGAAATATAGATTCTTCCGATACCAGATATTTATGTTCTAGAATCAATTCTCATATTACAATATTAATATTTTAGTAATTTGGGGTAAATTTTTTATTAGTTTACGTGGACAGAAAGACATTGGAAAGTAACTAGAATCAAAAATAGTCATTGTAGGCTTTAAGAAATAAAAATACAACTCAAAATATTTCTTACATAACATGGATAATGACATATATATAAAAAAATGTTTTTCAGCTTTATTATTATTTTCTATCAGTCACATTTGTTTTTAATTGTTTATTGAATATTTTAAAATGGACTTTTCAGGTTTGTTTGTTTGTTTCTTGTGTGATAATTCTTCATAATTAATTTTAATTAAATTAAATAAGAAGAAGTCTGATGTCTTGTAATCATTATGAACATATAGTTTGAAATACAGAACTTTTTTTATTTTGGTTTTCCAAACACATTAAGTTTTTGTTCAAAGCTTAGGTATCGGATCAGTATCGCTGATTCAAGCTCTGATTTTACTTGACATGGGATAAGAAAGGAAATCACTGGTATTGCACATCACAGTGATTATTGAGGTACTCAAATCTGTCTCCAAAGGACTAGAAACATTTTGAATTATCCCGATATTTACCATTTTGAAAACACATTTTTAGGCATTCAAAGAGCTGACGAACCACAGTAGAGCTTTGATTGCACTCAAAGGTTGATTTTGCACACTTTAATTCATGCATTTTTTTCAGATTGCTCTTGTTGCTCACATGTGATGGATAGTAGAGGAAGAATGGTTGTTTTTTCTCAACCGATGTGGTTATGAAGTTTGTTGCAAAGTCACTGTAGGTTTTCTCCAGATCCAGGAAGTTGACTGGTTGTTGCTTTATGATCTCATTCTCCATTAGTGGGACGGCTACGCTGCCAATATCACACAATCCGTAACATTTTATATCTGGAGGGAAACAAGTCAGATTCTTACAGGGGCCCTGGGGAAGAAAAGACAAAAAAAAATCAACAGACAGCAATACAGAGTGAAGAATAGTAAAGTGAATATAGTGAAAAAGAAGAAATTTCATGAAGCAATTGTAAGTAGCACAGATTGGAAACACACTGACCATGTCATGGGAGTATGGGATCCCCAGGAAATGGTCAAAGCCCTGCTTGGTTGGGAGAAACATGCCATTATGCCCAACACCTAGGTGCCACTTTCCTATGATCGCTGTGGCGTAGCCCAGGGGCTTTAAAACTTCGGCAATGGTGGTCTCATTCAGAGGAAGACCACCTATAGATCCTGGATAAAACACGCCTGGGTAGATGCCTGACCGGGTCTGATAGCGACCTGTCAACAATGATGCCCTTGGAAACAACCAACAAACAAGGCAGTTAATTAACAGTGGAAAAGACAGTGGGGTCATTTTGAACACGCTCTTGTTTCACTCAGGAAAATGGCCTGAAGAAAACCACTGCATCAATTCATCCAACAATGTAAGATGAAAAACTACAGGACATGTAGAGAAGATTTCATCACTTTGGTCAACGTAAAAGTTTAAAGGCAACAACAAAAATTTCATGTACTTAATGAAAACAAAACTAAAATAATTACTCTTAATTCAAATATTAATTCTGTCCTCTAAGCTTTTCTTCCGTCAAAGAATCACAGCAATCTTTTCTTCTTTCCCTTAAGGGGTCACCACAGCAGATCGCTTTCCTCCATCTCACCTAACATCCCCCAAACCAACCCACAGCATCTCCTACTTCACTACATCCATGAACCTCCTCTGTAGTCTTCCTCTTTTCTCCTGCCCCAGTTTCATCTTCAAAATCCTTTGTCCAATAAGTCCACTATCCTTCCTCTGAATATGTCCAAACCATCTCAACCTTACCTAACTAACTTTAACTAAATAAATTTGTCTTTAAATCTGAGCTGAAAGATCATTTTAAATTCTCTCTATGCTGGTCACTCCCAATGAAAGTCTTGTTCAACTCTGCCACCTTTAGCACCACCTAATATCTTTTTGTTATTGCCATTGATCTCAAACCACACCTCATAGGAGATAATGTGTGGTTTGTGCTATCACAAATATCACAAATGAACCCTGATACTAATCTCCACCTACTCCACCCAGCCTGCTCTATCTTCTTCACCACTTTTGTGCAAAGTCCGTTGCTTTGTATGGTTAACTACAGGTATTTAAACTTATCCACGTTCATTACCCCCAATATATCAATTTCGGGCTGCAGTGATTCATTGAGTAACTCAAAAAACTCATTAAAAATCGTTTTTTGTTTCAATGCTTCATTTTTAAAATGTATTTTATTTGAGCTTTATTTATACAGGTAGACCCAGTGTCTTATGTAGAAAAGAGACCTGTTTCAGACAAACATATTAAAACTATAACAATAAAATAAACAATAAAAGAGCAAAAATTGGCTAATGTTTACGGCCAATTATAAATCTTAATGCCCCGTGATAAAACAGATTACACAAATGGGCAGAATGTGCAGAGACAGTCATGTAAATTATATCATCATAATCTAGGAGGGGTAATAAAAAAGGTGGTATCAACAAGAGAAACAGATAATATTGTATTGTGATTGATAATAACCTAAGTATTTGTATGAGGCCACAGTTTCAATAGAAATGCCTTGAGCAGATACAAGAGAGGGAAGTACTGCAAGCAGGCTCTTTCTGCAGGCACATGACTTTTGTGTTTCAGCATTTACAACCAGTCTGAGCTGACTCTGTGACTGTATTCAATCAAAAGGTAGCTGTCATTTTCGAAAACCACATTGACAATATGAGCACAACAACAAAACAATTGTATCATCTGCTTAAAAATGGACAGATGCATTTAGATTTTGTCCCAAGTCATTAACATAAAAAGTAAATAACCCTGCGGCACTCCGTTGGTGACATTTAAAAAACTGGAAGAGAGACCATTGAGCTGCACATACTGCCTACGGTCGGAAAGGTAATTTGAAATCCAGCCAACTGCTTGGTCTGAAAGTCATATTTCTAATGGCCCCTGAGATAAAATGCCATGGTCAACAGTGTCAAAGGCTTTTGATAGATCAATAAAAAGAGCAGAGTGTCGGGGCTCTTCAAAGCCTTGCATACCTCTTCTATCACAACTCTAACACATTTGCTACTAAATACAGACCTGCAATAGAAATATATCTAAGAGCATGACTGTGAATGACAAGCATTACATTAAGCCCATGTAGGCCCCTGTTTTTCTATAAAAATATTGATTACAAGGTTGATTTTGTATACACACATGTTGAGGAGCAAAGAGGTGGAATCATTGCCAAGAGGTGAGCTCAAGTGTAGTGGGAATTCTTTTTTTTCCAGGGTCCAAAAAAGCAGTGCTTGTTACTGTAACCACCATTAAACATTTATAGTGAAAACGCTGGCAGGAGTCCTTCATCAAACCACCTTATTATCAATCAAATCTAAGTAAAGCTGTAGAAGTTACAATAATATATGCAGATGAAATGTTAACTTTGTCTTAGTCTACAATGTTTAAATTACAGGCTATCAGCAGCTGTCCTATATTATATGGCAGCAATACCTGCAACAAGCATTGGGTGGGGGTACATGGGGTGTACCAGACCATAGTTATTTGAAGGGTTAAGTAACATTATTTTGGATTTTTAGATGATAGAAAATATAAATATAACATGAATTAAGTTATATTAATACTTACAAATATAGAAATTAAAGGTTTCTTTGTCTCATCCTGCAGCACAATACAATTATACATGGGCGAGTAAAACTCTGAGCCACAAACCTGGGGCTGTTACATTGAACACTGGAATATCATTGATATAGATTATTTGTTTTCTGCGGCAGGAAACATTGCATCAAAGCACAGGACTACAGCATTATTTGTAGCTGAATGAAGTTTCCAGGTGAAACTATAAAACTATAAGGGTGAAATTTTTTTCTTAATTAAATTAAAATTTGTTTTATTTTAATTTTATTTATTTATTCATTTACTGGAAAAAGTTTTCGATCTTCCATTTCTCAAACCAAGAATACTCCGTTTTAGAAGAAAGTTACCCCTCTCCCATTTTAATAATACTTTATATTACTCTAGGACCTCAATAGCTATATCAGAATCAGAATCAGAAGACTTTATTTATCCCCAAGGGGCAATTAACATACAACAGAGCAGCATGACATTGAAGATAAGGACAATAAGAACAGGCAATAAGAGTGAGATGAAGATAAGGACAATAAGGACAATAACAACAGGCAATAGGACCGAGGTATGTTTTCGTCTTAAAAAAAAAAAAATTAATTCAGCAAACCAGTTAATATGAAAATCTCTCATAAGGGAAATAAAAATGTGCTACAGGAAGAGAGCAATGCTAGAATAGACTGTTAGAAATGACTGGTTGGCCTATAACCTTTGAAACATATGTCAAACATATGTCTCGTCAACGATATTAAGCAATTTTAAGCCTGGAGGAACATTTCTGTCATGAGGTAGAGGCTGCAATCAGTTTTTTTGGAAAGAGGCGTTTATATATGTTTTAATTATGAATGTAAAATGCTCATTGACATAAAAAAAATATCTCTTTTTCAAGAATGTAGACCAAGAGGACAGCAGAAACCGCAATAAATATAACATAACAGTTCTACAAAGTTATTAAGTGGATTAATGCAGAACTATTTAATGTACAATATATACAATAACGCAGTCTACCATTAAAATGACTTATTTATTAATGAGCCCATTAACAATTTGTCAGTTACAACTTTAAAGAATAATTTAGCATCAAATCGACTGGAAAAACAAAACAAAACAAAAAACAATAAATAAATGAATAACAGAACCTTTTGAACAGTAGTGCATACTTCACGGCCACTTTCATTACTTTAAAGTAAAAACAAACTGTTGAGCTAAGTCTCGGATTGATTTCTGTTTTATTTACAAACGCAAACAGTCAGTACTGATTACACTGGTACCTGGACGGTGTGCACACGGGGCAGGTGCTGTAAAAATCTGTGAATCGGAGTCCTTCAGCTGCCAGGCGGTCCAGGGTGGGAGTGAGTGAACTGGGATGTCCATAACAGCCCAAGTCCCCGTAACCCAAATCGTCAGCGAAGATGAGGACGAAATTCGGCGGTGAAGCCGAGCAGGTGCACAAAAGAAAAATACTGAAAAAGGCGAAGCGGCTGGATTCCATGCTGTTAAGTCTGACTGAAAGTAAGGAAGCGTCAGATCCCTAAAAATAGTGATGTGCGGATCGATACTGTAATATCGATTCTTCCGATAGCAAATATTTGTGTTCTAGACTCAATTCTTATTTCAAAATATCGATATTTCAGAAATTTGTGGTAAATTTGTAATTTGTAGGAACACAGTGAACATTGCATTGTGAACATTTATAGGAACACAGTGGAAAGTAACTATATTATTGGGACTGTCTAAATGATTGGCAGGAACTACTTCTTCTTCCGCCTGTCATAGTGACGTGCAAAATACGGCTGTATAAATGCATCACGGCTCACGTGTGCTCCTCAGTTGATAACCACAAGAGGAGTCCCGTGTGAGCCTGTTGCAGCTCCACAAACAGCCAAGATGCGGTTTTTGAAACACCACAAACCTTGTCAAACACAAACAAAAGTAAATTATAACATCAGAAAATGATGATGAGGCAAACTGAGGGAGGAGGAGAGGGACAGGAGCTGCTAGCCCTTTTGCACCATCCAGCTATAGAGAGAGAAAATGTGAAGCTGCTGGTGACCTGTAGCCCTGTTGCTGATTTTTTTTTAAATTATAGAGGTGGGCAGATCGATCCAAATATTGACAGTATTGATACCAACACTGGTATCAGTATCGGATCTATACTAACGCTGTTCGATACTTTGTTTCTATCCTCAAAGTCCAGTATGTATCCCACTGTCCATCCAAATGAATGTCGCAGCTGATTTTCTGATGAAGAGAGAGTACCAGGAGCTATTTGTTTATGTATTCTCACATACATGTTTTTGAGGTGGACAGGAAAACAAAAGTGCGACTCTACCTGCATGTGATCAAGCTGGCATCATGTGAAAAGAAGAAACACATGGCATGGGAGCATTTAATATGTGCTGTACGTTCTGCATACAGACAACTGTGCGTGTGAGTCTGTGTGTGAGGAGGAAGGTAATGTTGTTGATAGTGATGGAGGGAAGTCGGAATGGAGGTTAGAAAGCTAGTCCCAGTAACATAAAATTATTACATTTTAAACAATGGGGTTTAGGAAAGTCTAGGGTTAGGCAAGCATTGTTTGATCAAGTCATTATGAACTTCTCAGAAGTCCTCATACACATGGTGTGTGTGATATGTCTATCAGTTAGCTTGCGTGCTGTCTTGCACCATTGTTGCCATCTTAGGGAACTAGATACTTTGATTTATCATTCAATTTCACATCTCTGTACAGTGCTGACCTAAGGGAGAAACAAGCTTTTGCATGATGGAAAAACAAAGAAAACAACAGTCAATGAGAGATTTTGAAACAGTACCTTGCTGCAGATGCTCTCTTCATCTAATCTTCTCCAACACAGAGCACTCTAACAATCTCTGCAGGGAACAACAACCCTGGAAGGGAGGCAGTGATGCCCCTGCTCTTCCATCAAACGTGTTCATGTTATATTTAAGACAAAAAGAAAAATCTAGCCAAGGTGTCATGCTCAGCTCAGGTAAACAGTGAGTCAGTCATTAGTCTAGTAGAGCTAATGGAGCACCTATAGCAGAAATCATTAGAAGCAAATATTCAGTAACAGTGTTGGGCAAGTTACTTTGAAAAAGTAATTAATTATAGTTACTAGTTACTTCTTCAAAAAAGTAACTGAGTTAGTAACTGAGTTACAAGATTCTAAAAGTAATTAATTACTTGAAAAGTAACTATTGCGTTACTTTAAAAAAAATGTTTAACCCTATGGGATCCAGGATATAATTGGCCATTTTTAACTACTACCTCTACATTTCACCTTTAAAAATTATTTACTTTGCCGTGTTTGGTATCATTCTTTTCAGCACAACCTCACGTGTCTGAATTTACAGTTATGTTCTCATTTTGACATACTGTATTAACACAATTGATCTAAAATCAGACAAAAAACATAAAGGCCGAGTAGATAGTTATACCTTTTACTGTAACAAAAACAAACATGTTTAATGAATCATATTTCATAACTTTAAATGCAAATATAAATTGTCAAATTTTAAAATCATATGCACAAGTTTTGCAAACAACAAAGTTATTTGCAGCCATTTACCTTTTACCCTTTTTTAAATAACCATTTCAAACTATTTACATAACAACCAGGTGTTCTGCATTCAATAAGATGCCACACAAATTATTTGTGCCACTCCAAATATTTCTGTCCACTATAAAGGAGAACATCACAGCCTGATACCTGCAAGTCTGACAGCAGGTGTATCACTCCTGTTCTCTACCTGGAGACAGCAGTCGCCTCATTGTTCCGACACACAACACAAAACTATCCACAACAGTACACACTAACTAAACAACACATTAACTACACACTCCAAACACTCCAAACGTCACAAATCTCTCACATCTCAAAAATCGCTCTCTCTTTTTCTGCTGCCTTTCTCTCTGTCTCTCGCCGTCACTCCTAAAACTCCCCCCTCTTCCTAAACAACCACATGTCATGTTGCCATATCACTTTTGATTGGTCGACATGGTGTTTTTTTCCACCAACACTAAAGGGCTGTTTTTTGTTTTGGGTTTTTTTGTTTTGTTTTTGGTTATAAGCAGAGAGTGCTTGCTAGCGCTGTCCTTACACAGTAAGCGTGACGAAACTATTGAGGAAAAAACGCCGCGTATATATTGTTTATCATGACTCTGGTTTTACGTGGCCTATCAACACAATTTAAAAACTGGTATATATCACCTTGTTGCTTTGTCATCTTGAATTGGTCGTGTAATTGGCTTACCACGACTATTTTATTCTTCCTCAGTCAAACAGCAGCACTCATGCGATTGTTTTGCCCCCTTAGCTCCAGGTGTTGTGCCAAAAAGTGATCGTCGGGCAGAAAGTGGTTGCCATCTGCAGCTGCTCAAAGCTGTAGTGCACTGATTACTTAGAGCTACTTCCGTGAGACTGATATAAGATGCGGTAAGCTGAACACAGCTTCAACCGTCTGTTTGTTGAAAAATAGTAACGCGACCGCACCACATTTTCTTGTTAGTAACAGTAACGGCGTTGTAACGATACAAATAGTAATTACTTAGATTACTCGTTACTGAAAAAAGTAACGCCGTTACTTGTAACGCTGTTATTCCCATCACTGTTCAGTAATGACTGGTATACCTTTGCCACAACTAATAATAAATTTGAGGGTTTTTTCCAGACCCATCTAATGATTTTCCATGAGTTACAGAGAAGACGCAGGAGAGCCACTATGGATAAATGACAGTCTATGCACTACACAGGCTGCCTGCATTGTGTTTTAGTAAAAGACAACTGCTCTGACCTTTTTTCATTTACTCACAATAAAGAGTATGTGACAGAACAACATATCTGATCTTGTATCTTTAAAAACAAGGACTTGTGAGGTTCAAGGGAAACAAAAAAATCATTTGCCTTTTCATGGGTTTGAAAATACATCTTGAAAATATATGATTGATGTCTGAAACTTTAGTGTTGTCTTCATTGTTTAGTTAACTCATGATGTTATGAGTGCAAACGGCTAACAAAGAATTTCTTGAGTGGAAATTAGAAATCAAATCAAATACTCATAGCACAGAAGAAAGACGATACAGTACACTGTTAAACATTAGTTATAATTTCAACAGTATCAAATTTTAGAAAATCATCTCCTCACTAAGGGAGCACATTAATTTTCCTTTTCCAGTAATTAAAACTCAACTCTCCACAGGAGAGCAGCACTTTAGTCCAACTTTCTCTTCCTTTCTCAAGCTGTAACAGCTTTTCTCATCAACAATGACAGCAGCTAGGTTTGGGGCTACACTCAGGGTTGCAGCAAGGTTCGAGGTTGGGGTCTGTTCCTTTTCCCACTTGGCTCTCTCCAAACACCATGGAGGATTCAAATTGCTCCTTAACACTCTTGATCTGTTCCAGCACAGTTTGGATGTCAGGTGTATCTACTGGCAGAGCATAATGCTCACATGGGTCAGCCTCCAGATCAAATATCAGAGGAGGGTTGTGAGCCTTGAGGACTGCTGTTTCTGGGCAGTCTTTGTCTGGTGTAGTACTGCTGTGGAAAGCACCTGATGTACAAACATGAACAGGCAGGAATTAAGACCAACTAAAACTTGACAATGTGAACTTGCGATATTCAAAATATGACACGTAGTACCTTGTGTATAGAAGTGAGCCTTGTACTTCCCCAGCCTTACAGCAAAGAGGCCATATTTTTCACTGGGATTTACAGGGTAGAACATCATGGCTTCCCTTTTGCTCTGTAAAACACAGAGAAAATACACACATGAGCTTGTTTTTCCATTATTTCAGTTTTAGCACAACTTTAAATACAATGCTCCTACCTTTCCTTGTTTAACAAGGATATCTGTCATATCAACCCCATCCAGCATCACCGGTGGTAGTTTAGCCCCTGCCAGGCGCGCCAATGTGGGGAGGATATCTAGAGTGCTGGCCATCTCATGAGTAACACCTTCAATAGATTTGTTCATAAGAAAAAAAAGCAGCAATCACTAAAAGGCTACATGTACATAAATTAATTTTAATTTCATGGTAATATACTTTGATACTGAAAAAAAGAGAGGCAAGCTCATTTCTGAAATAGAGTTAGGTGAGCTGCAGAAAGGTGCGATGAAGAGGGTGCCTAAGAAGTACCGCAAGCTGTCCATACCCGAGGCCTTGGAAACTGCCAAGCAAAGACTCACAGCCTTGCCCAGCCACATGAAGAGGTATAGTAGAGAAATGGAAGGCAGGAGAATAAACCAGCTGTTCTCCACAGAACCATCCAAGGTGTACTCTCAGTGGCAGGGGAACAATATGAGAACAGCACCACCAAGGCTGGAGACAGACCAATACTGGAAGAGCATGTGGGAGAAGGACGCAACCCATAATGGCAATGCTCACTGGCTAGTGGATCTAAGAGCAGACCACAGCAACCTCTCTGAAAAGGGACCAGTAACCATCACAGTGACAGACATCCAAGAACGGGTCTCCAGTACGAACAGCTGGACAGCACCAGGCCCTGACATGGGCAAATACCGGCCATTTACCATGGTTCACGCCTACTGGCTGAAGAACCTGACTGTACAACATGAGCATCTGTCAAAACAAATGAACCAGCGACTAGTTAATGAGACATACCCAGAATGGCTAACTGAAGGCTGGACAGTCCTGATCCCCAAGGACCTGCAGAAAGGACAAGTCCCATCCAACTACCAGCCAATAACCTGCCTCAGTACCACATGGAAGCTCCTGTCAGAAATCATAGTGGCTAAGATGAACAGGAACATGGGTCAATACATGAGCAGGTTACAGAAAGGAATTGGCTGGAATACCAGAGGAGCAAAACACCAGCTACTGGCAGAAAGAGAAGTCGCACAAGACTGAAGGACTAGGGTGACGAACCTATGCACTGCCTCAACTGATTACAAGAAGACCTCCTGCCCCACACCTGGATCATGAAATGCTAAGAATTGTACAAGATCAACAGGACTCTAAGAGCCTTCATCAGGAACTCAATGGGGATGTGGCGTACAACACTAGGCTAACTTCAAGCCCATAGCACAGGTCACCATCAAGTGTGGGATCTACCAAAGAGAACCCCCTCAGTAAGATCAATGACAAGACTGGCTACAGATACCAACTATGGAATGGAGCATCATCAGCAACCTCCTCTACATGGATGATATCAAGCTGAACATCAACAAGAGGGAACATCGATTCACTGATCAACACCAACAGGAACAACAGCAAGGACATCGGAATGTCGTTCGGATTGGAGAAGTGTAGTCAGATGGTAACGAAGAGAGGGAAGCTCGTCAGAAGTGAGGGGATCGAACTACCAGAAGGCAACGTTGCAGACATCGAGGACGGCTACAAGTACCTAGGAATCCCACAGGCAAATGGGAACAATGAAGAAGCCACTAGAAAAGCTCCAAAAAAGCTGCAAGTACCTGCAGAGGGTCAGGCAAGTCCTGAGGAGTCAGCTGAACGGTAAGAACAAAATCCGGGCTACCAACACCAATGCCCTGCCCGTGATCAGGTACCCAGCTGGGATTATAAATTCGCCAAAGGAGGCGATAGAAGCCACTGACATCAAGACGAGGAAGCTCCTGTCCATGCATGGAGGGTTTCATCCCAAGTCCAGCACCCTGAAACTGTATGCTAAGCAAAAGGAAAGAGGTCGGGGATTAGTGAGTCTCAGTACCACAATCCAGGATGAGACAATGAAGAGAAGGAACCATCATGGAAACGACAGGCCCTGCTATATACCACAGCCACTTCCTCTGTCAGTACCCAAATCCTACTCTCAGCACAAGATCCATAGAGGCTCGGCTCTACCACACCAGGCAAGACCCCAGGTACAGGCTGTGTAAAGATGGGTGGGTCAGGAGTTTTTTTTTAGTTTGAAGCATAATGTAGTCTGGACTTTTTGCAGACCGCTAAAATGTCCTGACCTGGCTTGATGATCCCCGGCCAGTAGGCGATGGCAGGTTCTCTCATGCCTCCCTCATATGTGGTACCTTTGCCACATTTCAGAGGACCAGCGTTGCCTCCACGGGACATACGCATTAGTTCAGGCCTACATGTAGAGAAAGAAAGCAGACACCATTAAAAAAAATGCAATATCACAAGAGTGCAAAGAGTTCTAGAAACCTGACTACTGAACAGAGGAAAAATATTTTTCTTGAAGGTGGTTAAATGTCAGCATGAGGAATTAAACTCAAAAACGTTAGTGCATTTCAGTCATTATTGTTGTCTTTAAGTTACTGGAGATATGTCTGGTAGTTTTAAGAGTTTGAAAAGGAGGCAACTGGACTTCTTTAATCTTTTATTTTTTAAACATTAAGAAGTCGTGAAAACCAACCCATTGTCTGATGTAAAGAAGACCAATGTGTTGTTGATCACTCCTGTCCTCTCCAGAGTTGCCATCAGGTGGCCTACGGTGTTGTCAAACTCCAACAGGGAATCCCCGAACGGACCCCTTAAAGAGCGGCCAGCTGCCCCAATACCTGCATACTGGGGGTAGTGGGTGTGCTGAAGCAAGAAAACACCTGATTATTAGTGTTGTTTGGATTGATACTGAAATATTGACTCTTCCAATACCACATATTTATGTTCTAGAAGCGATTCTCATATTAATATTGATATTTGAGTAATTGGGGATTACTTTTTTATGATTAACAGGAACACATTGGAAAGTAACTAGAATCAATCTACAGAGGATTAGAAAATTGTTGAATTATCACAACTTAAAAACTCACAGACATGCACAGTAGTTGATATTTACCATTATGAAAACACATTTTTAGGCAGTGATTGCACTCAAAGGTTGATTTTGCACACTTTAATTCATGCATTTTTTTCAGATTGCTCTTGTTGCTCACATGTGATGGATAGTAGAGGAAGAATGGTTGTTTTTTCTCAACCGATGTGGTAATGAAGTTTGTTGCAAAGTCACTGTAACTCCTCTCCAGATCCAGGAAGTTGACTGGTTGTTGCTTGATGACCTCATTTTGCATTAGCGGGACGGTTACGGTGTTAATATCACACAATCCATAACACTTTACATCTGGAGGGAAACAAGTCAGATTCTTACAGGGGCCCTGATGACGAAAAGACAAGATAGAAAAATTAACAGACAGCAATACAGAGTGAAGAATAATAAAATGAATATAGCAAACAAAAGGAATTTCATGAAGCATTTTAAGTAGCAGAGATGGCAAACACACTGACCATGTCGTGGCAGTATGGGATCCCCAGGAAATGGTCAAAGCCCTGTTTAGTTGGGAGAAACTTGCCATTGTGTCCAAGCCCTAAGTGCCACTTTCCTATCACTGCTGTAGCATAGCCCAGGGGCTTTAAAACTTCAGCGATGGTGGTCTCATTCAGAGGAAGACCACCTATAGATCCTGGGTACAACACGCCTGGGTAGATTCCTGACCGGGTCTGATAGCGACCTGTCAACAATGATGCCCTTGGAAACAACCAACAACCAATGTGGGTAATTAACAGAGCAGACGAAAAGTTTAAAGGCAACTAGGGCTGCAGCTATCAATTATTTTAGTAATCGAGTAATCTATTTATTATTTTATTGATTAATGGAGTAATCAGATAGGAAATACTTTTGTCTTATTAATGAGCAATAAGAAATATTCAGATAGATGTAGATGTTAATAATTAATATTAATAATAGTTCAGTGTCCAACCTAACAACATTCAGGGCAGTGGCTCAGAGTTTTACTGCCCATGGATATTTTTATTAGCCTGTGAAAAAAGCTTTTATTTTAAGATTTAATTGCAATTAAATTAACACTGCTGAAAATGACGATTTGTAATCCTGTCTTTGCTGGTCACTCCCAATGAAATCATAAGATATCTCACTGCCACTCACTCTTTTTTGTGTCACAAATATCACAAATCACCCCTGATACTTATCTCCACTCACTTCACCCTGCCTGCACTTTCTTCTTTACCACTCTTGTGCATAGTCGGTTGCTTTGGATGGTTGACCCCAGGTATTCTCCATCTTCATTACCTCTACTCCTTGTTTTCCATGTTCATGTTTCCACCTGTCTCCCGCTCATTTGTGTCTTCTGTATTGCTTGTACTGATCACAATTCCATCTGTTACTATCATAGTCCAAGAAGACTCCTGCCTGACCTCATCTGTCAATCTATCCATCAAGGCTGCAACGATTTGAGTAACTCAAAGAACTCAATTATTTAAAAAAAAAAAAAAAAAATCAACACAATTTTTTCTCATTTGGGTGCTTCATTTTAATTTTATTGAACCAATCGATTTTAGACAATGAAAAAGAACCCCAACTTCAGCCCCAGTTTCTACAACAGATGGCCAATATGTGGCTTAAAGTAAAGATTATCATCAATCACAATACCCAAGTATTTGTATGAGGCCACAGTTTCAGTAGAAATGCCTTGAGCAGATACAAAAGAGGGAAGTACTGCAAGCAGGCTCTTTCTGCAGGCACATGACTTTTGTTTTTTCAACATTTAAAACCAGTCTGAGCTGACTCTGTGACTGTATTCA